>NW_021703782.1:85122450-85382551 GCF_005190385.1 Monodon monoceros | reverse complement strand
TAAAACACGATAAAAAGAATCAGATTGTATATGTAGGCTTTTATTAGAGCAAACATTTCCATAACCATAAATATTAAAACAAACAGATGACCAAGTAGCTTTGTTAAACACTGATTTAAAATGAAGTAAAAATTAGTAAAGTTAACTGTAAATGAAGATACTGCAGTATATAAACCAATGGGTCATCAATAACTTTTAATACCAGGACCTAATAACATTATTTTCCAGGTAAGTAATTATTAATGTGATAACCATAATTAATACAGATGACACAGGTAACATTGTACTCTTCCATAGTAAAGAAATATGTTTAATATTTTTATGAATCCTATCTGGTAGTATAAAATAAACTTTAATGGACAAAAACTTTTAAAATCTCAGAAAAACAGACATGATGAAAAGGTTAATAATGTATACAAATATTTTAAAGATATTATCACAGCTATGGAAATGAAAGAATCATTTGAATGCAAGAAAATGCTATAAAAGCAGAGGGTTGTCAAAATAGAGAAAAAGAGATATTTGGAAACAAATGAAAAGTCAAGATCCTATAGTAACTATTTTTAATGTATGACAGATACTGAAATGCCTAGGCAAAAAGGAACAGAATGTTTACTGACGTGGTGGTGATAGTGGACAGAGGTAGCTTTTAAATATGCAAGGGACATAGCAAATTAACTTACCACCTCCATCAAATAAAAGTGAGAATCTCTTGGGAGAATTTAAGCACCATTAGTAGACACATCTTATGGCAGTTAATGAAATGCTTCATTTATCAGTGGAAGACTATTTCAATGGTGAAAATGACATAGGAATCAGAAGCATATTCTGCTGAGACCCAAGGAAGTTAACACTTTCCCGAACTGGAAAAAAATTCATAAGAAGGTATATAAAGTTACTGACTAAATCAGATTTGTTCTAAGAATAACTTGTGCTTAGTGAAATAGCTTACCAGCTGCCACAACTCTGGGATCCTCATGAGACTGGTGTCTCCCAGCTGCTCGGCTATCCGCACTCTCGTTCCACCAAAGAACATGAACTGCAGAAATAAATAAACCAGAAATAGATTCTAAAGACTGTGGCATTACTCAAATAAGAAAGACAGAAACATTAATCAGAAACTGTAACTCCTATTCTTTAAATAAAAATAGTGATTATCAACAGGGTAACACTAAGTATATTAGTGATAAGATTTCAGAGGGGTGAGCGATTTGGGAGAGAAATTTATAAACATTGTTTCCAAAGTTTCCTTACTATAAATAATGCTGACATAAATTTCATTAGAGCAGCAGTACATGTACATAATAAGAGCAATGTTGATGACAACTTCTACTAACATTTATTGGGTGCCTACTATGTGCTGAGACTGGTTTTACATTTTGTGTGTATTAACTCATTTAGTTTTCATAATAACCTTCAGTGGTAGGTTATTATTATCATCATTTTATGGATGAGGAAACTAAGGCACAGTAAGGTTAAGTAACTCACCCAAGGTGACAGAGTTTTAAGTGGTGGAGCTGGGATTCAAACCCAGGCAGTCTGGATCTGATTATTTTCTTAACATAAACTCCTAAAATTTAAATTGAGAGAACCAAAGAGTATCTTACATATATACACTTACAAATGTACAGTGTATATATTATACACTATCCTCCAGAAGTGAAGTACTGATTTATACTCAGCATATTATCATATTCCTAGTACACTGAGAATGAATTTAAGATTAAAAAGTGTGTGTACACACATATCAGTAGTTTTTTTAAAATAAAAATTCTACACGTCTATTATAGTAAATTAGAGATTTAAAAAACCTTTAATGTCATCATTCAAATGTGATTATATATTTTATATCCTTTCAAATTTCCTTCTTGTATAACTAAAAACATTCATATTTCCTAGAATGTTGGCAAAAACTGTTGAAAAAATTAAGCTTTTTATTTTATTGCCAAATTATTAAGGGGGGCAAGATTAAGCCAATACAACCCTACATAGTACAACTGCTTGTTTGTCCCCAACCCCTCCAATACTATATCTATATAATATGTTTTTATTAGGTAAAAAATGACATCCAATTATTGTTTTAATTTGCAACTTCTTTAATATATATTAGTCATCTGTGTCTTCTTTGCATAAGCTTTTATTTTTCTTTTTGCTTTTGGATTTCATTTGTTTTTGGTATGCACAGAAATTTGAGCCTTTGTACAGTAAAATCATCAGTTCTTTTCTCTCCTTCATAGTTTTCTTCATTTGCTTTTGGCTTAGAAATGTTGTTCTCACATATTATTAAATAAATTTATCTATATTTTGTTTCAGTAATTCTATGAATTCAGTTTTTTAATTGATATTTATAATCCATCTTGATTTTATTTTAGTGTATGGTGTGAGAAAGGCATCTAATAATTGTCATAATTTTTCTCCTCTTCATGTACTTTCCAACTCAAACATCTATTTTTGCACAGTTCAACTTTTTTTTTTACAATATATTATTAAAAGTTGAATTTCTGGGCGACGATCAGCTCAACTCTGGATATGTTAGGTTTGAGATGTCCATTAGACATGAAGTGGAGAATATGAGGAGGCAACTGGATATTATGAGTTTTCAAATATTAAAAGTCTTAGCTATCCTCTCAGATAAACTTTAATATCCCAAATAGGTGTTTTATTAAATAAATCAATATGGTATACATACTATGTGTATATAAGTAGTGAGAAATGGGTAATTTTTTTCTTTGGGCTTGTCCATGTCCATTTAATATTTATAATAACTATATATTACTTTTCACCCCCAAACAACCCAAGTAATATTATTAAAAAAATCACAAATGGTACAACAGTACAAACTTTCACATATAAAATAAATAAGTTGCTGAGAAGCTTAAAAGTTCCCATCACAAGGAAAAAAAAATTGTAACTATGTGAGGTAATGCATGTTAACTAAACTTATTGTGGTAATCATTTCACACAATATATACATATATCAGATCATTATGTTGTACACTTTAAACTTACACAATGTTATATGTCAATTATATTACAATAAAAGTGGAAAAAAAATCAATAAAACTCCATTCAGAGATTATGTAGATTATGAAAAAAAGATTATGAAAGGAATAGGTGATTTCTTGAGGTCCTTTCCAGTTTTAAAATTTTTATCATTTTGATGTATCAGAGAAAAAGGCAGTTCAATATTTGCAAAAGTCTTCATAAGGTATTAATATTCTAAATAAATAAGATTTAAAACAGGTTTACTCAACCCTTAAAATCACAAAAAACTAAAAATTTGGCAATAAAAGGTAAAATACACTCAATAATGAGAAGAGAGACAAACTGACCCAAGGAACTTAACAGTAAATCACCAATATACTTTGCAATGTCATAGAAGAGATGGACAACTGTACCTCTGTTGAGTATTCCATATTCTGCATGGAACACTCCAACTAATTTTGTGTAGCCTTGATTGACATGAGTATGAACTGCCCTTTTAAATGGGTCACCCCACAGAGCTGGCCCACCAGGTTTCATCTGAAAAGTAGCCAGTTCATAGACTCCTGGAATAGGGAGAAAAATAAGTATTTTACTGAACACATTCAAGCAATTTGTAATCCTGTCTAGTTTGGTTCCAGTGGAAAGCTAATCTATATATAGATTTGGAGGATCATATACATATACATGTTTATGTAGACATATTTATTAATAATTTGCACTGTGCTTTTATGTGTAGAAAGTCCTTGACCTACTTTAAGGATGAGTTGTTAAGCTTATAGAGAACAAAGAAAAAAGGGACTGGAAGATATAGGTAAGTTATTATCTAAAATATTTTTAATTTATAAAATTTATCAATAAAATAGTGAGAAAATAATGGAATAGGACTTTTTAGCTGCCTGCATTTACACTTTTGTAATAGAAATGAATAAAGTATTTTCCAATCTCTTACAGTTCTGTTCTTCTTTCCAACTTCTACTACATTTTTGCTTTATATAATTTCCCCCTATAGGTTTCCATTTCTACCAGGAACAGCAAGCAAACAATGGACCTGAAGTGACTGTCTCAGAGTTTTTGAGGCAAAACAAACCCTAAAGGAGGTGGTTTTATTATTCCAGGTATATAATATCCAGGTAAATACTTGAAAAGTATTTTACCTTCTGGGTGGAAGTATAGGGTGACAGAAAGAAACCAGGGGACCAGTAGATTTGAGAAGTAAAGGAAAAACATGCAAAAGTTACTGAAGAATCATGAATAACATAGAGGAAGAGAACCAAGATTTGACATTCTCTTTGAAGCCCACTAGTTCATTTAGGTGGTGCCTAAAACTGAGGGGATCTAGGTGGATAAGGATCTAAATAAGACTTTTCAAATCTCTTGTAATCCAAAATGCACTAGAGTTGGGAATAATGGGGGAAATAAAATAAAATTTAAATTAGTTTATGCTTTTTCTAATCTAACCTTTGTTTAAAACTGGATTGAGGTAATAATTTCTTTAAGTCAGCAAGAAGTGAAATCAGGAAGAAGACAAATCTTTAGGAATTATTTTCAAACTGAGAAATAAGAAAGAGGAAGACATAAAAGTTAGACTACAGTAATACAGCTTGGCAGTTCCAGTTAATTCATTCCCCCCAAACAGTCAAATTTTATAAGCAAATTTGTACTTCATGATTTGAGATTAGTAGTAATTTATGGAAAAATACTTTTATATCTAAAAGTTTGTAATATTTAAAAATTATGAAAAAATATCATACACTATCCCTCATCTACCCACATGTGCTCCCTGCTCCCAAGGCCCAACTTCTCAACCTTTAGTGACCATGTCAACTTTTTCTATAATATAGCTAAACTTTAAGTATCAGTATGATACCAATTTGGAAAAAAACTCCATTATTTAATGCTCAATTTTTAAGAATAAGCTAAGAGCTCCAAATTATTTTTATCTCAACAATCAACATATGTTCCTATATTATGCAAAAGATTAACTTGATTTTTTTTCCAGTAGAACTTTAGTTTGTATAGCTTAAAATTTTTAATATTTTCTCCATTTTTTTTCCAGTAGAACTTTAGTTTTTATAGCTTAAAATCTTTAATATTTTCTCCATCAAAATTCATTGACTAAGACGGAAGGACTTACCTTCTTTTGGAGGTTTTTCTAATTTGCACCATGGCACCAGATAAGTAATTTCACTCTCTTGTTTATGAATAAGAGCCAAATTTGGAATGAGAAATTGTTCTTGCCATTCCTTATCTTTGGCCAAGGCTTTCTGAACTTCAGTTCGATGAGCAAAATTGTCTATGGGATGAAAAGGAGTAAGAAAAATAAAAATGTTTGATTTAAAACCACCTGTACTTTTTCTGGGTTTCATTCAGTTTAGTAAATGTTCATCGAGGCCACATAAGGACTGTGTTATATCACTGGAGATACCAACATAAGTAAATGTGACACCTGTCCCCAAGTTTTTCATGGTCTAAAAGGGGAGCAGGAATGTAAACAACTGATAATATCATATAGTAATGGGCTTTATATGCTCTACCACTTAGTAGGTAGTTGTGAGGCTTAGGTAAGTTATTGAATCTTTGTGTCTGTTTAACTCCAGGGCTGAAGTGAGGATTAAATGAATTAGCACATGAAAGGAGCTCAGAACAGTGTTTGGCACCTAGTGAGTACTCAGTATCTGTTAACTATTCTTATTAATTTTATTGAGGCATTTAAATTATGGCGCCAGTTTAGAAAAAGACTATTTTTCTTTGTCAGTGGTGATGGTGATGAGTGGTCAGGTCAAGGTATAACTGAATTAAATTGAACATAAATGAAATTTAGATTTGCTTTTTCAGCCTCTTCTTTGAACAAACAGCTTCCAAAGAAATAGTGCTCATTCTCTTACTTACTGTCATCCATTCTTTTTACCCAGTACTATTTCTCTTCTGTTTGTTACCCATATGTTACTAACATATGGGCCTAGTACTAATATTTACTAATAGGGCCTTATAAGACTAATGGTAAAAGAGTTCTCTATGGTTTACGTTGCAGATAAGGAATAACAGCCTTCTTAGAGCATTAGTAAGTTATATCAGGACCTTACGAGTAATTTCTTAATGGGACGTGATTCAGCTGGTGGTGCATTAAAGCATAAATTGTGTTTTTTTTAATTTATTTATTTTTGGTTGCGTTAGGTCTTCGTTGCTGCGTGAGGGCTTTCTCTAGTTGTGGCGAGCGGGGGCTACTCTTCGTTGTGGAGCTCGGGCCTCTCATTGCGGTGGCTTCTCTTGTTGCGGTGCACGGGCTCTAGGGGTGTGGGCTTCAGTAGTTGTGGTTCGCGGGCTCTAGAGCGCAGGCTCAGTAGTTGTGGTACATGGGCTTAGGTGCTCCGCGGCATGTGGGATCTTCCCAGACCAGGGCTTGAACCCGTGTCCTGTGCATTGGCAGGCAGATTCCTAACCACTGCACCACCAGGGAAGTCCCATAAATTGTGTTTTAATGGGGTTTGTTTTATTACAACAGGGAGAACCCCTAAACTATGGCCATGTTAAATACAGAATGAGTACTTTTCATATTAAAGTACTATATGACTATTAACTTTGGACACTGATGACCAAACACTAAATGAAATTATTAAAAGTTCTTTAGATATCATCAAGTCCTGATGTGACTTCACAAAAATTTAATATTGGAGTTAAACATTCTAGGGATTCCTGTAACCGTTCTTGTAAACCAGGGGTTGGTCAACTTCAATATTGAAAGAACTCACTTCCTTTCCTTTACCTCCCTAGCTTAGTATAATGACAGTGAATTCCTTGAAACTCTGGGGGCAGAAAAAAACCCAAAGTGGTCCTGAAATATAACAAAATTATTAAATCTTAAGGATGGGTGAGGGCTTCAAAGTTAACTATCATCCTCTATCAACTTCTGTTTCCCTAAAGTCCCTAGATGTTTGAATGATTTCTGCTAAAACATTGATATCCAGCTATAGCTTCAATATAAAGAAAAAATAATTCTATTTTCTTTTATGATCCTAACTCACTCTGGTTCTTGCATTAACTGCTTTAAATTTTTCATAAAAAATCTGTACAATAAGCCATTCTAAACTTTTTTTCTAGAATTAAAGTCTAGCTTAGAATTTTATGACTTGAAATTGGAGATGCCACATTTTCCCAATATTGCTTCCCATATGATAATATAAAGGTTTCTGGCAATGGGCTGTTAAGAGGTATACTGTTGGGAAGAATAATCACTGAATTAATTTTTTTGGTATTGCTGTTTTAGTTTTACTTAACCTGTATGTATTTATAGTAACATAGATCCAAGAACTAAGTCTCATGTAATATCTAACTGAATGAAAATCTGTACTGAATACTTAAGCTGATGACTCATACCATACTTCCAAACATGAAACACTTTATTCATTCTGCCTCCAAATTCTACAGTCCAGAATCCAACCAATTCAGAGTGAGCTGTCCGAAGATGAATGTTTTTCTTAACATTTTCCAGGAACTCATTCATCTTTGAGGGCTTAACATAACAGGTACGAAATTCATAGAATGTTCCATCGTATTGTCTGGGGCCTGTAGCAAAAGATGAGCACACCTGAAGAAAGATAAGGCAACTTGAAATATTTGGGGAAGGTACAGTTTATAATATTATGTTACAAACAAATCTGAGTCTGGAAACAAGGGACACTCATTAAACTCATAATCTGTTTTGACTTCTGTTGTCCTCTCTCCACTGAATTTGTTTAGAGATATGTCAATAAAGATGCCTGCTTTAAACATTCTAAATATATAGCTACTGTTTCCTAGCAGGGGCTCCACCTTTAGTCACTTTTCCATGAGACGCTCCTAAGGCGGCACTGGGTCAGTCTCTTTACCAAAGGACAGTTAGGATCCTAATAAATTTTACAAATAGTTAGGATCCTAATAAATTTTACAAATAGTTTATTTTCCCTTATTTAGCTAATATTCCATCTATATTGAATAGCATATGTATTAGAGTTAAGCATTTAAAACAATTTTTTAACATATACAGGTATTTTGGCTGGCACAATGACAATGTGTTTACTGGCAGAAAACTAATTTTTTTTTTAGGTTCTTAAAACAATGGAAATTGCTGGTCAGATAGAAGTATTTTCTAAATCCAGTGAAGTGGACCACTAGTCAAAAATAGAACAGGAGTGTAACTAGTGTAATAGGAAACTATGACTTAGCCAGTTGCATTGTACTATGGTGATAGCCTGTGTAAATGCTAGAAAAAGGAAACATCAGTAAGTCAGAATTGTCTGAATAATTATTAGGGTTTAATTACATGTGCAACCTGAAGAAGGGCATTTAATCCACCCAATTATAGCAGGTTGATGGAAATATCCCTTAAGAACCATTCATTACTTTTGTAATAGTCATATGCTCACAATGTAAATTTCTAATTGGGTTCTCTGAGTAAACTTAACTTTCAGTAGATGCTTTGTGTATGTATATGTGTTTGTGTATATATATATATGTATATACAAATATATGTATATACACACATGCGTATACATATACATTCATATAGCATTCTAATTTACATATCCATCGTACATAAGTTTGGTTAGCATGTGCACATTTCCTGAAGCTGATTATACCAGAATTATCTATTAAAGTAGTTTTGGTACTTATAAGGCTATTGATGAATTTTGGGCTTATACTGACTACCTGATATGTCAAAGGAAAGCAGTAGGCTTCTTCCTCTGACATATATTTTGTTTACAAAACACAGTAATGCATATATTTTACTTAATTGTGTATAAGGCTTAATTATAGTAATCTCTCTTGAGGTCATTCCATGTCTATGATGAGTTATACTCTTATTGCCCAACTGACTTAAGCTTGCCATCAAAAACAATTGCAGCTGCCCCTGTATTTGACAGATATTCTTTTTGTGCCATCTTACTAAACTTTACTAACAGAATGTTAAGCAAATAAAAACTGCCTAGTATTTATAGTTTAAAAATATTATAAATAAAATATAAGTATATCAGATATCAGAAAATGGGCCAATAGGGTACTTGTAACAATTGCTTTTTAAGTTGCTTTTCAGGGAATTTGTATTTGGAGATCAAAATATGTGATCAAAGGCATACATTTTATTATCGTTGGCAGAATAACGTGTCCTCCCTGTATCCTCAAGTCCATTCTCTACGTCTGCGTCTTTATTCCTGTCCTTCCCCTAGGTTTGTCAGAACCATTTTTGTTTTCATTTTTTTGGTTGACATTTAATAACGTCAAAGTTCAGAGTAAAATTCTAAGGAATAATTCTTGGTCCTGCCCCAATAGAGAGACTCAGAACAAAGACTGTATTGCTAATCTTGGGTGAAGGGGCCATTAATGGTTCCTCTTTAGTCTTCACCAGAAAGTCAGTCTCTAGAGTAGATTATAATCCCCTTCTTACTGCTCTTTGAGAAAGAAGTAAAAGCCTAAACACCAAAAGGAAAAAACCTCTAGGTTAGATTCACAAAATAGGCCAATTCCTGACAGTTAAGGCTGAATCACAATAATCTATTTTGTACATTTTTTATCCAGATTAAATAAGTTGTCATCATCATATTTGCAACGAGGTTCCTGACACTGCCTGACTAGGGCACCAACCTCAGGAGACAGTGGCATTTGGGCAGGATGCTTCACCACCTGCACCCTGGGCCCCCTCTTAAAGGTTCTCTGCCTGCAAAATGCTGGACGGTTGTGTATTTCGCTTAATAGGGGGAGGCCTGTCCTATTGCCCCTTCAGTCTGGAGGGGCTTGTCAAAACACAAATCAGTAAGAGAGGCCGGACCAGTGTCTAGCACAGGCCCCAATGCGGCGACAGCAACCTCGCATAGCCGCAAAAACGCAGCAGCTGGCGCTTCGGGGGGGCTTCCGGGTACCTAGGCTAGAAACGGCCCCTGTCCACGACTGTTTGCGAGCCGGCCGGAGGCGACCCTGGCATTGCGTCTTCCTCTAACGGAACCCTTCCTCCTGCCGCGCAGCCCGGGGTCCGCCGCCACGGGATTCCGAGACTTGTACTAGAAGTCAGCTCTGCGGCAGCAGAACCACGTTGGCAGGTCTGGGCCCGTAGGCGCATGCGCGGCCCGCGCTCTCCCCGCAGACGCCCCTCCCCGCCCCTCCCCCAGGGAACGATTTGGGCGCGTCTCGGACGGCCAGTACCTGAGGCGCCTGCGACCGAGCGGCCAGAGCCTTAGTCAGGCTCCTTCGGAGGGCAAGCATGGCACGGCTTCGAGCGCTGAGAAGGGCTGCGGCCGGTATTCTTCCTTAAATTCTTCCTCCTGTGGCTTCCCGACTAGCAGGAAGCGGCGCCTGCACAACTGCATCAGACTCGGGGCGGGTCGGCTCCTCCTCCTGCGTTGGGGCCGCGGGGGGGGGGGGGGGGGGGGCGGCCGGACCGCCCAGTCAGCCAGGCGTCCTCCGCAGCCTGAGCCCCAGACGCGTTTGGTGTTAGCTCTGACCCTTCCTTCCACGTTGGTTCCCTCGAACGTTCTTACCCCCAGCGTCAGAAATGACATTAGAATTAGCTGAGTGCTGATGTCGCTCCTGTACCACCTGTCTGGGCCCGTCGCCTCATCTCCTTGCGCACGTGCGTACAGTTCCTAAAAGTTTGTGTGTAGGATGCGAGTGTGTACGACCGAGGAGCATTCACTTTTCTGTTCTAAGTGCATTCTCCTTCCCCATCACTGCCCACAGCGCGAAGTTGCAAGGCTCCTAATAACTTACACTCCTAATAACTTATTTTCCGGGAGCTCAGAGGAATGGGGGCACCGAGCTAGATATGAAAAATTCAAATATAAACATACGTTGTTAAAATTCTGTGATCCTTAAAAGCAAAACCTCTGGTCTAGTCTCCCCTATCCCTGATTATTGCTCACCAGAATAATCACCTTTCAACATTTCGAGCTATTTCTTCTGACGCCTCTTTCTGTATTTTTAAATAATAGGCATATTTTGCTATTTCTTGTGTTTTTTTGGTTTGTTTGTTTTTCGGTCTAGATAGTATCTATTGACTCCTTCTATGGAAGAAGAGGATTTATATCTCTAGTATAACACTCCCCCCAAATAATTTCCCTTCCTGCGGCTAATAATATTTACATGAAAAATAATCAGTTAATTAATTTACATTATTTACATCATGTTAATGTTTATGTTATTCTTGCTAATAGTTACATTATTGCAAACATTAATGCAATATTGCTTATATTATTAGGACTAGGGGGTTAGTTGTACCTTGTACAATGACTTGAATCATCTGTTCAGAGGAAAGGAGGCTTTTTAAAATTAGTAATTCCAGAAGGGCGAGTCATTTTTTCCAGATGATGGGCATCCATTTCTAACTAATGAAGACAAAACAAAGCATCATCTGTGCCCAGACTGGATCTTTATGTTTAAATTTATTTTCTTAGACTCCCCCCCCAACCCCGGAATTAACAATTTATTCCCTCATTCAACCCATATTAAATTTCTTCTATGCTTCAGTCACTTTTCCAGAAACTGGGGTGCAGAGGTGAGCAAAAGACAAAGTCTGTGTCCCCTTGGAAGTTCCAGGTTAGGGGAAACAGATAGACAAATGAAGGAAAAATATATCAGGGCTTAATAAATACGTCGAGGAAAGACAAAGTAGGATATGGAGAATAGAAAGTGCTGGAGGGAGGTAGCAGAGACTGCTAGCTCTTTCCCAATGCCATTCTTGTCCCAACCCCTCTTAAAAAAATACTAATAGAACCCAGGCAGCTTGGTGCATCCACGTGACTTAAGTCCTGGCCAGTGGGATGTTTTAGCGCATTTATGACCTACTGTAAGTGATCTTAAAGTTGTGTAGGAGGGGTTGTTTTCCTCTTTGCCTTTTTCTTATTTCTGCCTGCTAGAATGTGGATGTAATGGTTTGAGTTCTTGGTCTTTGAGGTAGAAGCCACATGCTGGGATGGCAGAACAACAAGAGAGAAGCAGCCTAGGTTCTGACACCAAGGAACACCATACTATGAGCCCTGGACTGCCTGTCTCTGGACTTCTTCCACAAGAGAATTCATCTTCTAGTTTAAGCCACTGCTATGTGGCTTACGTCTATGATCTTAATCATAGGAAGGTGACTATTTTTTTATTTCTCTTTTTCATTTGTTTCTCTTCTTTTCCTTATACTTATTAATCACCAGATTCTTTGCCAAAACTCAAAATGATTAAACCTGTTAATCAGTTTATCAGTTTCATCTTCGAGAGATATCTTTCAGGAGTCTTTTCTCTTGGTCCAGTGTGGACTAAGCGTTCTCTAAGGCGGCCCTGTAGTAGTTCTTGGATCTCCTTTCACTGATCTCCTGGGGAATCTTGTTTGCCTTGTGTTGGACCTCATTTTTCCAGGATCTTGCATCTTGTTTTTTCCTCCTAATTTTAGGAGACAGCACATGGGACTTAAACTTTTGAGACTTGCATCTCTAAAAATATCTTTATCAACCTCCTTAATTTATAGTTTGGGTGGGTGTAAAATTCTACATTGGAAATAATTTTTCCTCATGTTTTTAAAGGCACTGCTCCATTGCATTATAGTTTCTAGTTAGACATTCATCCCGTTCTGATTCCTGATCCTTCGTATGTGACTTATTTCTCTCTGGAAGCTTTTATGTTTTTCTTGTTTTCCCTAATTTTCTGAAATTTCACAATGATGTTCCTTGGGATAGATATTTTTTCATACATTGTGTCTCACTCAGTTGACCCCCCTCAATCTGGAAACTCTTAAATTATGAAAAATTTGTTATGTTTCTTGGATTTGTTTTCTTCCTCCTCACTCTCTGGAACTTCTTTTGTTCAAATGTTATGCCTCCATTTGATCCTCTAATTTTCTTTTTCCTCCTAATTTTTTAATCTTTCTTTTTTGCTTTTTTCGGGGGGGGCATGAAATGTTCCAATTTTATTTTCTAACTCATGTAGTAAAATTTTAATGTTCTAATTTCCATTGTTTATGTCCAAGAGCTCCTTTTTACCCCTTTTTCCAGAATGTTTTTTTCCCCACTCTCTTCAGAAATATTATCCTCTTTTTTTTTCATGGGTTCAATATTTCTGTCTCTCTGGGGACATTGATTATAGGTGTTTTCTTTTTAAATATTGTTTTAAGTCTTCATTTGAGTTTTATTTTGTTTTCTATCTATTTATTTTTTCTGTCTCTGGTACTGGAGTTTTTCCTGAAATGTTTTTGTATTTGTCTCTCAGCTCATATTTTGAAGTTGGACTATAAAAAAGCTCTGTGAGTATGGGTGGGTCTTGCCAAGTAATGGGCTTTAGTGTAGGGTGATCTGACCGGGCAGTTTCCTTCAGTAGATGCCCATCACCCCACTGTTATTATCTATAAGTTATTTCTCTTGTCTAGTCAGTTTTCTCGGCAAGGAAACTTCTGGTGTCCCGCCTATGAGGTCTAATCTTTGTTGCCAGGTTCTTGAGGCCAAAGAGAGAAGGATGCCAGAGATCTCAATATTTGGTAGTATCTTTCAAGAATATATATTATATGTATATATATATATATATATATATATACATACATACATATATATATATATTGTTTAGGCTAATTTGCTGTTACAGATTGACACCAAAAGCGTATTATGACTCAAACACTAATGAATTTTATTTTTTATGAGAAACCAGTGTGCATTTACCTACTTGGCAGGCAGCTCTTCTATACATAAGGACCAGACTTCTTCCACACTGTGGCTTGACCACCCCCCAGAGCCTCATCATTAACTGCATCCAACCAAGAGAAAGATAGAGGAAACTTCCAAGAATATTTCCAAAAGGAGAATGCTTACAAGATAGGAGTAAAATTTATGGCTACAACTTAGAATTAGGTAACCATTGTTAAGTACTGTTAGGTGCCTAAGGCAATCTCCTATTTATTTTCTCACAGGTTTTAATTATCCTCAAAATGCTATAAGTTAAATTTTACCTCCATTTTATAAGTGAAAAAGGTGAGATTTTGAGAGATTAATTTCCTCAGGTTCACTGCTGCTGTGTGGCCCAGCCAGGACTACTTTTTAATTATTGCCATCTGGTCCAATGAATGTGAAAGTGCATTTTACACTGTACGTAACAAATAGGTATCAGTTAAAGGGTGGAGGAAATTATATGAGGTGGGGAAAGGCAACGATCCACTTGATGATGTCTCTGCTTGGTTTTGTCCAAAGGTCAGCCTCATCAAATCTGCAGAAGGAAATGGGAGAGATGGATCCAACTCTGCATAGGAGGGCAGTAGCTCTACGTGTAAACTCCAGATGCTTGTACTTTGGCAACATCACTGGTAAGTACTTTCTTTGTGCTGCATCATTGTGTGGCCACTAGGTGGTGGTATAAACTAGTTTCCTTCATTAGGCCTCCAGTAGTGTGCACTATTTTTGTTATTTTTAAGTTCCTGTAAGTTAACCTGTAGGTATTTAGAGTGGAGCTGTCTTACAGTTCTTCTTTTTTTGTTACATGGTATTATGTATTAAAGAGAAAAATTTCAGTAAAGATGAATTACTTTCAAAACTTTTATGAGTTGCTTTATTATTAATATAAATAAATGGTAATAAAGTAACAAATTTTCATTCAGTGTTTCTTAGCAAGTATCCTACTCATATCAGTGAATATGTATTAAGCACCTGTTGTGTGTTGAGTATTGAATTAAATGCTGTGGGGAAGGAAAAAGACTGGATACCTCTTCTTGAGATTGTCAATGTCTTGATATTTCTGTATCAGCCTCTTTGCTGCTAGCCTTCTTAGAATTAGTAGGAAAGACTTGTGAGCAGCCCAGTATTACATATAATATGAATTTATTTAACGCTGTTTCTATTAATAAAATAAATTGTTTTTTATTACTAAAACACATAAACATATGAGTTTAATATATATCCATTATATACCTTCTTAGATATCCTCTGTTAATTGGCTTTCTTTATGTTTTGCATTTGAAAGTGAATTCTAGTGCCAATGACATTTAAAAACCTGTCAATGATAAAAGCAATTATTTCCTGAAATAGGCTTGGCAAGTCTATTCCTTTGAATAATCCTTGTGCCTCACAATTGGAGTTGGGGGAAAACGTTTGGGGGAGGTATTTCTGGACCTTTTGCTAATTGTTTTGGATTTTTATTATGAAATATGGCTGATTTCTTTCCTAGGTGTAAGTTTAAACACCTTTTACCTTTACGCACTAGTGCGCTTAGTCTGTGACATGTTTTTCCATGAAGTTCCTCTTTCAAATGAACACGCATTATCTGATGCTCTCCAATGGAATTCTCTTCCTCTCTGCAAGTTGTCATAGACACCTACTAGCTGAGTAATCAACTCACTTTTTAATCTGTGTTGGCTTTACCTGACCATCTTTAATTGCTTTTGCAGCATCTTTATAATTTGTTATTTTAAAATTTATTCTCAATATTGTATTGCGGGCCAGAGCATTAATGTAAGGGGCTTGTAGGATGTATCCAAACCCAGGGGGCCTATTGGCTCTTCTGTCCCTTGTTAGGTCCTTCAGGATATAGTTTAGGATTTCCCCAAATACACTTTATGATTGAAGCTCAGATGTCCCTCTATCTCTTATGAAGGTTGACAGACACATAGCTTATGGGAAATCAGCATTATTCAGATTAAAATTTCTTCTGAAAAATGTAAGTTGACTTCTCAAGATAGCTTAATAGTGTAAGGTAGAAGTGGGTTTACTAGAAGTGGGGTTACTAGTTCCATTACTAGAAGTGAGCTTCATATTCAAGGTGATTTTCTTCTTATATAGACACTGAATATTAAGAAATATGGTTCCCAATTTTCCCACTACCTTGGTGTCATCAGAAGTTCTCACTCAGCACAAAATAAAACTAAAACTAGTTAGTGAAAAGTCATAACTTTACAGGCTGCTTCAGTATAATTCCTGTTTCATAGTGTTTTTCATTGAATAATGGTCCTGAGCCTGTAAGTGTTTTGGAATGGAGCCTGTTGGTAGATTTATGTGACTAGAGTCTTATTTGTGATTACCTCTTCAATGAGAGCTAGGCCCTCATTTGGTTGGTTAATTCTTTCCTCTTTCCTATCTAGCTGCCTTTCTCATTTTTAAACGGGTTTTAATAAATATTGATTATTCTCAAATCATATATCCTATTCCTGTCCACCTCTCTTTCAGAGAATGTTGGTGATACCTATTTCACAGACAAGAGAACATCAGATTCTAATGTACCTGATATTTCATAGGAGCTGTTATATATATTATGTCATTTACTTATCTCTTTCTTACTTATTGTCTTTCATTTCACCTTGTGAGGTTGATTTTCCATTTCATAAATTAACACAAAAACAGCAAACAAGAAGCTCAAAGAAGCTAAGTGACTGACAAAGGGTAACAAAATGAGTAGTTTAGAGCTGGTTCACTCATTTTAATTACTCTCCTATAATCCAGTGTTACAGGATACCATAACTTAGTTATTGATATTTAAGTGTTCCCATATGTTTATTTTATAAATAATGCTTCAGTGAATAACTCTGTGTGGATCTCCTTGGTCATATACCTGTAAGTGGAATTAATGAGTCAACTTCATACTTTTTGGTAGATTTTTAAATTGATTTATATTCCTACTGTCAGTGAATGGGATTTCCTCTTTCTCCATATTCTTGACAGTTCTTGTAATGGTTTAATATTTTCATATCTCTTGCCTGAGAAATTTCTCGTTGATTTAATATACATTTCTCTGATTTCATGTGAATTGAGCCTCTTTTCATAATTTTATAGTCCATGCTGTTTTCCTTTTCTTTGAGGTCCTGTTTATATCCTTTGCCCTATTTTCTGTTATGTTGTTTATCTTAGTAATCTGATAGCTTAAAAAAAAAACCAATCTGGATACTAATCCTCTTTTTTTGTATTTGTTACTGATATAATCTTTCATTTGTGTTAATATTTAAACCTTCCTAATGATGCATTTTTGCCATATAGATGTTTCTAAATTTGAATTAGTAGTTTTTTATGTTTTATGGGCTCCTTTGAGATAACGCTTTTCCTATCCCTGTGTATGAAGACAGTTTCCTGTAGATATTTTACAGTTTTGCTTTTGGCATTTGATTTGTCTCAAATTTATTTTGGTCACAGTGTGAGGTGGAGGTTTAATTTGATCTTTATTTTTCCCTTTAATATTAGTAGTCCATTACCAAAACACAATTTATTAAATATTTCACCCATGCCCTACTGATTTGCAATGCCATATTAAGTATCATTTATTTAGGATATAAACTTCCACATATGCCCAGGCTATTTCTGAATACTCTATTTCTTTGACGTATTTATGTTTACTTGTACCAATGCTATGCTATCTGAATTATTGTAGTTTTATCATCCATCTTGACATTTAGTACAGTAAATTTGTAGCTCTTATTCTTACATTTTCTTGGCTATCCTCGGTCTTTACTATTCAAGTTGAATTTTGGGGTAAACTTAACAAATTAAAAAGAAATCCTAATTTCATTTTGATTGAAATTACACTAACTTTATAGTGAAATTTGGGATGAATTGATATATTTATTCTTGAATTTCTTAACATGAACAAAATAAAGCTCTCCAATTTGTGGGGGGTTTTCTTCTATGTGTTTTAAAGAAGAGTTCTACTTTTCTTCAAAAATTCCTTATACAGATTTTATAGATTTATTTGTGAGCACTTTATACTTTTGTTGGTGTTGTGAGATGCTTTTTAAAGTACATTTTCTAACCAATTATAACTGCTGCACAAAATACTATTGAATTTTGTATATTGATCATGTATTTAGAAGTCTTGCTAGATCCTCTTATTCATTTAAATTTTAAGATTTTCCTTTTATAGATTTTTTTCTTACTTCCTATGTAGACAACCTTATTTTCAGTAAATAATGATAATTTTGTTTCTCCCTTTCCAATCTTCATACCTCCTCTCCTTCCCTTCCTCCTTCTCTCCCTCCTGCCCTTTCTTCTCCCCTTCCTTCCTATTTTTCTCTTTCTTTTCTTTCTTTGCTTTCTCCCTTCCTTTCTCCTTCTCTTCTCTCTCTGTCTTTCTCTCTCTCTCTCTTTCACTGGGTAGGATTTCTGTGCAATGTTGAATTTGTTTGGAACTTTAAGGGAACTTGTTAGTTACAAGTTTTTTGATAAATACTCTTTATCAGGTTAAAGGAGTTTTTTTTCTGTTTTTAGTTTGCTAAGTTTTTAATTTTTAAAAAATTGTGAATGCCTGTTGAATTCAAAACTTTTCCTGAATTTGCTAAAAACATCATTTGTTTTTATTCTTTAATTGATATTGTGGTGAGTTACATTAACATATTTTTATAATGTTAAGACTTCCTTACATCCCTAGTATAAACCCTGCCTAGATGTTAGGTATTATTATTTTGTACATTGTTAGATTCTGTTTGCTATTATTTTATATAGAAATTTTCTGTCTATGTTTGTAAGTGTGATTGGCTCATAATTTTTCCTTTCTCATATTGTTGTTCAGTTTTCATTTCAGTGTTATTTCAGGCTTATAAAAAAGAGTTGGGCGAGGTTCCCACTCACTTTTTATATTTTATAAAACAATTTGCATATGATAAGGGCTACCTGTTTTTCAAAAGTGTATTAAAAGTATCCAGGGAAATGGTATGGGCCTGGTAAAATTTTAAACTACTGGTTTGGTCTTTACCTGTCTTTGGATTTTTTCATTTCTTCTTTTTATAAATCTTTGGGTGGGATTCTTAGTGTGTTAATTTTCAATCTTTTTTTTTTGAATTTTTGAATTTTATTTTATTTTTTTATACAGCAGGTTCTTATTAGTCATCCATTTTATACACATCAGTGTATACATGTCAATCCCAATCTCCCAGTTCATCACACCACAACCACCACCCCATGCCGCTTTCCCCCCTTGGTGTCCATACATTTGTTCTCTACACCTGTGTCTCTATTTCTGCCCTGCAAAACAGTTCATCTGTACCATTTTTCTAGGTTCTACATATATGCATTAATATACAATATTTGTTTTTCTCTTTCTGAGTTACTTCACTCTGTATGACAGTGTCTAGATCCATCCATGTCTCAACAAATGACCCAATTTCATTCCTTTTTATGGCTGAGTAATATTCCATTGTATATATGTACCACATCTTCTTTATCCATTCGTCTGTCGATGGGCATTTAGGATGCTTCCCTGACCTGGCTATTGTAAATAGTGCTGCAATGAACATTGGGGTGCGTGTGTCTTTTTGAATTATGGTTTTCTCTGGGTATACGCCCAGTAGTGGGATTGCTGGGTCATATGGTAGTTCTATTTTTAGTTTTATAAGGAACCTCCATACTGTTCTCCATAGTGGCTGTATCAATTGACATTCCCACCCACAGTGCAAGAGGGTTCCCTTTTCTCCACACCCTCTCCAGCATTTGTTGTTTGTAGATTTTCTGATGATGCCCATTCTAATCGGTGTGAGGTGATACATCATTGTATCTTTGATTTGCATTTCTCTAATAATTAGTGATGTTGAGCAGCTTTTCATGTGCTTCTTGGCCATCTGTATGTCTTCTTTGGAGAAATGTCTGTTTAGGTCTTCTGCCCATTTTTGGATTGGGTTGGTTGTTTTTTTAATATTGAGCTGCATGAGCTATTTATATATTTTGGAGATTAATCCTTTGTCCATTGATTCGTTTGCAAATATTTTCTCCCATTCTGATGGTTGTCTTTTTGTCTTGTTTACGGTTTCCTTTGCTGTTCAAAAGCTTTTAAACTTCATTAGGTCCCATTTGTTTATTTTTGTTTTTATTTCCATTACTCTAAGAGGTGGATCAAAAAAGATCTTGCTGTGATTTATGTCAAAGAGTGTTCTTCCTATGTTTTCCTCTAAGAGTTTTATAGTGTCCGGTCTTACATTTAGGTCTCTAATCCATTTTGAGTTTATTTTTGTGTATGGTGTTAGGGAGTGTTCTAATTTCATTCTTTTACATGTAGCTGTCCAGTTTTCCCAGCACCACTTATTGAAGAGACTGTCTTTTCTCCATTGTATATCCTTGCCTCCTTTGTCATAGATTAGTTGACCGTACGTGCGTGGGTTTATCTCTGGGCTTTCTATGTTGTTCCATTGATCTATATTTCTGTTTCTGTGCCTGTACCATATTGTCTTGATTACTGTAGCTTTATAGTATAGTCTGAAGTCAGGGAGTCTGATTCCTCCAGCTCCGTTTTTTTCCCTCCAGTTTGCTTTGGCTATTCGGGGTCTTTAGTGTCTCCATGCAAATTTTAAGATTTTTTGTTCTAGTTCTGTAAGAAATGCCATTGGTAATTTGATAGGGATTGCATTGAATCTGTAGATTCCTTTGGGGAGTATAGTCATTTTCACAGTATTGATTCTTCCAATCCAAGAACATGGTATATCTCTCCATCTGTTGGTATCATCTTTAATTTCTTTCATCAGTGTCTTATAGTTTTCTGCATACAGGACTTTTGTCTCCCTAGGTAGGTTTATTCCTAGGTATTTTATTCTTTTTGTTGCAGTGGTAAATGGGAGTGTTTCCTTAATTTCTCTTTCAGATTTTTCAACATTAGTGTATAGGAATGCAAGAGGTTTCTGTGCATTAATTTTGTATCCTGCAACTTTACCAAATTCATTGATTAGCTCTGGTAGTTTTCTGGTGGCATCTTTAGGATTCTCTATGTATATAGTATGTCATCTGCAAACAGTGACAGTTTTACTTGTTCTTTTCCAGTTTGTATTCCTTTTATCTCTTTTTCTTCTCCGACTGCCATGGCTAGGCCTTCCAAAACTATGTTGAATAATAGTGGTGAGAGTGGACATCCTTGTCTTGTTCCTGATCTTAGAGGAAATGCTTTCAGTGGAAAATGATGTTTGCTGTGGGTTTGTCATATATGGCCTTTATCATGTTGAGGTAGGTTCCCTCTATGCCCACTTTCTGGAGAGTTTTTATCATAAATGGGTGTTGAATTTTGTCAGAAGCTTTTTCTGCATCTATAGAGATGATCATATGGTTTTCATTCTTCAATTTGTTAATATGGTGTATCACATTGATTGATTTGCATATATTGAGGAATCCTTGCATTCCTGAGATAAACCCCACTTGATCATGGTGTATGATCCTTTTAATGTGTTGTTGAATTCTGTTTGCTAGTATTTCGTTGAGGATTTTTGAATCTATATTCATCAGTGATATTGGTCTGTAATTTTCCTTTTTTGTAGTATCTTTGTCAGGTTTTGGTATCAGGGTGATGGTGGCCTCATAGAATGAGTTTGGGAGTGCTCCTTCCTCTGCAAGTTTTTGGAAGAGTTTGAGAAGGATGGGTGTTAGCTCTTCTCTAAATGTTTAATAGAATTCACCTGTGAAGCCATCTGGTCCTGGACTTTTGTTTGTTGGAAGATTTTTAATCACAGTTTCAATTTAATTACTTGTGATTGGTCTGTTCATATTTTCTATTTCTTCCTTGTTCAGTCTTGGAAGGTTATACCTTTCTAAGAATTTGTCCATTTCTTCCAGGTTGTCCATTTAATTTGCATAGAGTTGCTTGTAGTAATCTCTTAGGATACTTTGCATTTCTGCGGTGTCTGTTGTAACTTCTCCTTTTTCATTTCTAATTTTATTGATTTGAGTCCTCTCCCTCTTTTTCTTGATGAGCCTGGCTAATTGTTTATCTATTTTGTTTATCTTCTCAAAGAACCAGCTTTTAGTTTTATTGATCTTTGCTATTGTTTTCTTTGTTTCTATTTCATTTATTTCTGCTCTGATCTTTATGATTTCTTTCCTTCTGCTAACTTTGGGTTTTGTTTTTTCTAGTTTCTCTAGTTCCTTTAGGTGTAAGGTTAGAGTGTTTGAAATTTTTCTTGTTTCTTGAGGTAGGCTTGTACAGCTATAAACTTCCCTCTTAGAACTGCTTTGCTGCATCCCATAGGTTTTGGATCCTCGTGTTTTTATTGTCATTTGTCTCTAGGTATTTTTTGATTTCCTCTTTGATTTCTTTAGTGATCTCTTGGTTATTTAGTAACGTATTGTTTAACCTCCATGTGTTTGTGTTTTTTACGTTTTTTTCCATATAATTCATTTGTAATCTCATAATGTTGTGGTCAGAAAAGATGCTTGATATGATTTCAATTTTTTAAAATTTACTGAGGCTTGATTTGTGACCCATGATGTGATCTATCCTGGAGAATGTTCCATGCACAGTTGAGAAGAAAGTGTAATCTGCTGTTTTTGGATGGAATGTCCTATAAATATCAATTAAATCTATCTGGTCTATTGTGTCATTTAACGCTTCTGTTTCCTTATTTATTTTCATTTTGGATGATCTGTCCATTGGTGTAAGTGAGGTGTTAAAGTCCCCCACTATTTTGTGTTACTGTCGATTTCCTCTTTTATAGCTGTTAGTAGTTGCCTTATGTATTGAGGTGCTCCTATGTTGGGTGCATATATATTTATAATTGTTATATCTTCTTCTTGGATTGATCCCTTGATCATTATGTAGTGTCTTTCCTTGTCTCTTGTAGCATTCTTTATTTTAAAGTCAATTTTATCTGATATGAGTATCGCTACTCCAGCTTTCTTTTGATTTCCATTTGCATGGAATATCTTTTTCCATCCCCTCACTTTCAGTCTGTATGTATCCCTAGGTCTGAAGTGGGTTTCTTGTAGACAGCATATATATGGGTCTTGTTTTTGTATCCATTCAGCAAGCCTGTGTCTTTTGGTTGGAGCATTTAATCCATTCACGTTTAAGGTAATTATCGATATGTATGTTCCTATGACCATTTTATTAATTGTTTTGGGTTTGTTTTTGTAGGTCCTTTTCTTCTCTTGTGTTTCCCACTTAGAGAAGCTCTTTTAGCATTTGTTGTAGAGCTGTTTTGGTGGTGCTGAATTCTCTTAGCTTTTGCTTGTCTGTAAAGCTTTTGATTTCTCCATCGAATCTGAATGAGATCCTTGCTGGGTAGAGTAATCTTGGTTGTAGGTTCTTCCCTTTCATCACTTTAAGTATATCATGCCATTCTCTTCTGGATTGTAGAGTTTCTGCTGAGAAATCAGCTATTAACCTCATGGGAGTTCCCTTGTATGTTATTTGTCATTTTTCCCTTGCTGCTTTCAATAATTTTTCTTTGTCTTTAATTTTTGCCAATTTGAATACTATGTGTCTCGGCGTGTTTCTCTTTGGGTTTATCCTGTGTTGGACTCTCTGCACTTACTGGACTTAGGTGACTATTTCCTTTCCCATGTTAGGGAAGTTTTCGACTATAATCTCTTCAAATATTTTCTCAGGTCCTTTCTCTCTCTCTACTCCTTCTGGGACCCCTATAATGCGAATATTGTTGCGTTTAATGTTGTCCCAGAGGTCTCTTAGGCTGTATTCATTTCTTTTCATTCTTTTTTCTTTATTCTGTTCCGCAACAGCGAGTTCCACCATTTTGTTTTCCAGGTCACTTATCCGTTCTTCCTCAGTTATTCTGCTATTGATTCCTTCTAGTGTATTTTTCATTTCCGTTATTGTATTGTTCATCTCTGTTTGTTTGTTCGTTAATTCTTCTAGGTCTTTGTTAAACATTTCCTGCACCTTCTCGATTTTTGTCTCCATTCTTTTTCCGAAGTCCTGGATCATCTTCACTATTATTATTCTGAATTCTTTTTCTGGAAGGTTGCCTATCTCCACTTCATTTAGTTGTTTTTTTAGGGTTGTATCTTGTTCCTTCATCTGGTACATAGCCCTCTGCCTTTTCATCTTGTCTATCTTTCTGTGAATGTGGTTTTTGTTCCACAGGCTACAGGACTGTAGTTCTTCTTGCTTCTGCTTTCTGCCCTCTGGTGGATGAGGCTATCTAAGCGGCTTGTGCAAGTTTCCTGATGGGATGGAGTGGCGGTGGGTACAGCTGGCTATTGCTCTGGTGGGCAGAGCTCAGTAAAACTTTAATCCACTTGTCTGCTGATGGGTGGGGCTGGGTTGCCTCCCTGTTGGTTGTTTGGCGTGAGGTGACCCAACACTGGAGCCTACCCAGGCTCTTTGGTGAGGCTAATGGCAGACTCTGGGAGGGCTCATGCCAAGGAGTACTTACAAGAACTTCTGCTGCCAGTGTTCTTGTCCTCACGGCGGGACAGAGCCACCCCCCGCCTCTGCAGGGTACCCTCCAACACTAGCAGGTAGGTCTGGTTCAGTCTCCTGTGGGGTCACTGCCCCTTTCCCTGGGTCCCGATGCACCCACTACTTTGTGTGTGCCCTCCAAGAGTGGAATCTGTGTTTCCCCCAGTCCTGTCGAAGTCCTGCAATCAAATCCAAATCCTGCTGACCTTCAAAGTCTGATTCTGTAGGAATTCCTCCTCCCATTGCCAGACCCTTGGGTTGGGAAGCCTGACGTGGGGCTCAGAACCTTCACCCCAGTGGGTGGACTTCTGTGGTATAAGTGTTCTCCAGTTTGTGAGTCACCCACCCAGCAGTTATGGGATTTGGTTTTATTGTGATTGTGCCCCTCCTGCCGTCTCATTGAAGCTTCTACTTTGTCTTTGGTGAGTTCCAGTGTCTTCCTGTCTGATGCTTGTTCAGCAGTTAGTTGTGATTCTGGTGTTCTTGCAGGAGGGAGTGAGAGCGTGTCCTTCTACTCTGCCATCTTGAACCAATCTGAATCTTTCTTATTTTTTAATATATTTTTTAAGATTGTAAAATTGCTTTATCCCACCAATTTTGATAGTCCGATTAAGTTATAAGTATGTTTAAATTTTCATCATTTTTTTAAACATGTGAATTATTTGAAAGTATGTTTTAAAATTTCCACATTTAAAAGACATTTTGGGGGTTTCTCTTTTCAATATTGATTTCTAATGTTTCATTATGGTTATAGATTGTGGTTTGAATGACATTAATTGTTAGATATTCATTGAGACTTACTTCCTTTACTAATGTTTACATTTTATGAACATTTTATTGGATTTAAAAACATTCTTTGCAGTTTGAGTGCAAAGTCACACACACAAACATATACATACATGTGTGATTGCTGTAACTTTTTAAGATGCTTGTCTGACTTAACATAGTCCCTATTCAATAACTCTGCAATCCTCCTGAGTAGTACCAAGGACCTTAAAATGTTTATCTATTATTTCTAACCCCTCCCATTATCTTCCATATTATTTGTATCTAAGGTTTCATTTATACCTTGTTTTTTTTTTTTTTTTTTTTTTTTTTTTGCGGTACATGGGCCTCTCACTGTTGTGGCCTCTCCCGTTGCGGAGCACAGGCTCCAGACGTGCAGGCTCAGCGGCCATGGCTCACGGGCCCAGCCACTCCACGGCATGTGGGATCCTCCTGGACTGGGGCATGAACCCATGTCCCCTGCATCGGCAGGCGGACTCTCAACCAGTGTACCACCAGGGAAGCCCTATACCTTGTTTTTAGGTTCCCCAATTGTGAGCATTCTCTCTCTCTCTTTTTGTTACAGTAACAGTTTGGATCCACTCACATATTAACCAATTTCTTTGTTTAGTATTATTTTTTCATTCATTTCCTTTCATCCAGGGACAGTTTCTTTCTAGGGTTGCTTTACGGAAAAATCTTTTAGTTGTTTTTTTTTTTTACTAAAAATGTCTTTATTTTGTCTCCTCTCTTGAAAGATAGTTCAGTTTGGTATAGAATTCTAGGTTTTCGGTTATTTTGCTTGAAAAATTTGAAGATATTATTCCATTGGCTTTGGGCCTCTATTTTCACTGATGTCATTTTAAAAATTCTTTTTCAATATGGTTTACTACAGGTTATTGAATATAGTTCCCTGTAGTATACAGTAGGACCTGTTGTTTATCCATTATAATTCTATGTATAATAGTTTGCATCTGCTAATCCCAAACTCCCAATCCTTCCCTCCCCCACCCCCTCCCCCTTGGCAACCACAAATCTGTTCTCTATGTCTGTGAATCTGTTTCTGTTTCGTAGATATGTTCATTTGTGTTGTATTTTAGATTCCACATATAAGTGATATCATATGGTATTTATCTTTCTCTTTCTGACTTACTTCGCTTAGTATGATAATCTTTAGGTCCATCCATGTTGCTGCAAATGGCATTATTTCATTCTTCTTTATGGCTGAGTAATAGTCCATTGTATATATATATGTACCACATCTTCTTTATCCATTCATCTGTTGATGAACATTTAGGTTGCTTCCACATCTTGGCTGTTGTAAATAGTGCTGCTGTGAACATTGGGGTGCATATACACTGGTGTCATTTTTACTTTCTTAATTTTGAAGTATTTGAGAAAAATAAATACTATATGATATTATATGATATTAAAATATAATGAGATCATTCATTATTAAGAACAGACTGTGCTTCATTCAAAAAAATAAACTGCTATAAATAATCTATGTGGAAAGCATCATGACATTCTTAGATGAATGTCCTAAAAGGAACAGTTCCTTTTAGGCACTCATTTTGCCTGTATATTATGCTTAATTATAAACATGCATATATTTTTATATTATGTTAATTAAAAAAGTAAAAGTTAACAATATATTGATGGTAACAATATATTGATGGTAAAAATTAACAATATATTGTGTTTTTTCTCATGTTATTAAGTAATTTTAATAAATGTCATAATATTTTTACATGGTAAAGAGGTATGGGGGAAACACGTAACAAGGAAATGAAACAGTTTACTGTTGGATTCTTAGCAGCTTTCTATTTTTTCTGACTTTTTGAAGGTAATGACAGTGTTGGAGGACTGGAAATAAAGCTTCCCTTTCTATCTATTCCTAATGACTAAAAGCCAGGCTTTAGTATTTTAATTGCCTCCACATTTATGTTTTTCCAGCACCTCCACAATAGTGCCGACTTTAGTTAGGACATTCATGTTAGAAAGGAGACTTAACTCATCTATAATAATAACACCATGAAATAAGGGGATGGAACACATAATTTTAAAAGAGGAGCAATCAATTACACTTCAAATATATAGCATGTGTTTCATTTTTCTCTAGATGTGTTATAGTTCTGTAGGTGGTTTTTTTTTTTTGCACTTACATATTTTTCTTAAACTTATTTGGGGCATAGTATGGGGTAAAGTTTTAGTCTTTTTTCAACACAATTAGTCCAATATGCAGGCACCATTTATTAAATAGTTTATTTTCTCTTGATTAGTAATGCTGATTTATATCAAATACCAGTTCATTTAGGATATAAATAAACTTCTGTATATGCCTACAATATTTCTGCATTCTCTGCTGTCTTCCTTTGGTATCTTTGTCTTTACCTGCACCAATACCACACTATCTGAAGTACTGTAGCTCCATGATCATTCTTGATATCTTGATATAGTGAGTATGTATTTCTTATCCTACAGCATTGTCTTGGGTATTCTTTTTTTTTTTGCGGTACGTGGGCCTCTCACTGTTGTGGCCTCGGCTCCAGGCGCGCAGGCTCAGCGGCCATGGCTTACGGGCCCAGCCACTCCGCGGCATGTGGGATCATTGTGGACCGGGGCATGAACCCGTGTCCCCTGCATCGGCAGGCAGACTCCCAACCATTGTGCCACCAGGGAAGCCCTGTCTTGGAAATTCTTGACTCTTTACTGTTCCATAATCTTTAGGATTAACTTGACAAATATAAAAAAATCCAATTTCATTTTGTTTGGAATTATATTGAATTTTTAAAAATTGGGGCAAATTAATATATTTATTTAAAAATTCCCTAACATGAACAAAATAGAACTTCACAATTTACTGTCTTATTTTAATGTCCTTTAATAATTTGATGTTTAATAGTCATTAAGTTTTAAATATTTTGGAATTTTTATCACAACCTGTTTCTAACCTATTAATTATTTAATAGTATCTTTTAAAATTTCCAGATATAAAAGATACTTTGGAAAGTTATAATTTCAACATTTATTTTTAATATTTTTGCATTGTGGCTAGAGTTGAAGTTTGAATGATATTAATTCAAACTTATTGAGACTTGGTTACTTTCCTAACATTGCATCAGTTTTTACAGATATTTCATTTGGGTTTCTAAAAAACCTCTAGTGTTTTAATGCAAAGTTATATATGCATATGTGTGGGTATATATGTGTTTATTATTTCACCTATTAGTTTGAGACAGACACATTAAATTCTCCCTTTTTTTATTGTAGATTTGTCTTTTTCTTGCAGTTCTGTCAATACTGAATCTGTGGTGTAAGATTCATAAAGTTCAGGACTACTTTTTCTTTCTGATAATTTCCCTGGTAATGCTTTTTGCCTCAAGGTCCTTTTAGCCTGATGTAATCAAAGCAGTGGCTTTCTTTTGGTTGGTATTTGTCTGATTTATGTCTTTCCAACATTACTTCCAACTTTTGTCACACTTTAGGAATTTGAATTTCTCTTGTAAATAGAATATAACTGGATTAGTTGAAGTTACTGCTGGGATGAAAGATAATTTCAGTATTAGAAAATGTGTTAATGTAATTCTTCACAGTATCAATCAACTTCTAACTGGTGCCTTTAACTATTTACATTCACTGTGAATATTTATGCTTCTGATTCTTTGATCCTCATTTGGTGTTTTTTTAATGCTTTTTAAATTTTCTTTCTTTTTAAATTAATTAGTTAATTAATTTTTGGCTGCGTTGGGTCTTCGTTGCTGTGTGCAGGCTTTCTTTAGTTGTGGTGAGCGGGGGCTACTCTTCATTGCAGTGCGCAAGCTTCTCACTGTGGTGGCTTCTCTTGTTGCAGCGCACGGGCTTCAGTAGTTGTGGCACGCAGGCTCAGTAGTTGTGGCTTGTGAACTCTAGAGTGCAAGCTCAGTAGTTGTGGCTCACAGGCTTAGTTGCTCCACAGCATGTGGGATCTTCCCGGACCAGGGCTCGAACCTGTGTCCCCTGCATTGGCAGGCAGATTCTTAACCACTGAGCCCCCAGGGAAGTCCTTTTCTTTCGTTCTTGTGTAGGATATTTATGCCTTCTGTTGAATTAACAAAAAAAATTTTTGCTCTCTTTTATTCCCTTAGTAGGTTTAGAAGTTCTGTATCTCATTCCTATTGTTTTTGTGAGTTCCCTTAATTTTTTAATGATGCTTGTTTAACTTCACATAGTCTCTACTTACTATCTCTGCAGTCCTTCTGAATCGTACAAGGACTTTAAAATATTTATCTCTGATTTGTAACTCCTCACGTTATCTTTCATGTTATTTATTTTTTAAATTTCATTTTTACCTCATACTTAAGTCCTCCAAATTATTGCTGGTTGTTTGTTTGTTTGTTTGTTTTAACAAGTTAGGGACAATTTGGATTTATCCACATACCAGTTTCTTTGTTTACTATGATATATTTTTTTCATTTGAGTACAATTTCTTTCTTTCTGGAGTTTGATGTGGGGTAAAATTGCTCACCTTTGTCTAAAAGTGTCTTCATTTTGCTTTCTCTCTTGGAAGTTAGTTTAGTTTGGCGCAGAATTCTAGATTTTTAGTTATTTTCCATGAACAATGTGAAGATATTATTCCACTGATTTTGGGCCTCTGTTCTCATTTATGACATTTCTACTCTATTCTTTATTTTTAAACATTTGACAAAATAAATATTATAGGTATAACATGATATCAAAATTTAATGGGAGTTTTCATCATTAAGAGAAGTCTATTCTTCATTATTTCTGAATAACAATAAATAGTCTCATAGAAATAGCATCAAGACATTCTTGACTAACTTCCATGATTCCCTATTGGACACTAACTTTATCATTATAATTTGTTTAATATAAACATGCATATCAAGTATTGGTTTTAGAAAGTGATTTGCTTTGTTTTATAAATCATTACAGTTAAACATTGATTTAAAAACACTTTAAATGTCTTAGACTTCGATATATTTGGATTAAAAAATATAATTTTTATGGCTCTAGTACAAAGGTTTAAATATCAAAGCATTATTTGTTCTTTGAGTATGTCATAAGTCTAGAATTATATAATGCACAAATAAAATTTACTTACTTTTGACAAATGCATACACTTGTGTAATCTAACCCCATATCAAGATATAGAATATTAGTATAACCTTAGAAGAGTGCCCTTATGACTCTTCCCAGTCTTTCCCTGCCCCAACTCTCCCAAAGCAACTACTTTTGTGATTTTTTTAAATACCATTGATTACTCTTACCTGTATTAGAACTTTAGTATATACTCTTTATTCTTTTTTTTCTTGGATTTTCTTTTCTTTTTTTTTTTAAGACATACAAACAACTGTACATAATTCATGTATACAACTTCATGAGTTTGGAGGTAAATATACACCAGTTGAAACTGTCATCACAATCCATGACACAAACCTATCCATCACTTCCAAAAATTTCCTCCCACCCTCTTATTTATTACTATTATTATTATTTGGTGATAAGAACTCTTAACATAAGATCTATCCTTAGAAAAACTCAAAGTATACAATACAGTATTGCTAACTATTGGCACTATTGTCAGTGTATCTCTAGGACTTTCTCATCTTGTATAGCCAAAACTTCGTACCCTTTGATTAATATCTCCTGTTTTTCCTTCCCTCTAGCTCCTGGCAACCCCTCTTCTACCCTCTGCTTCTATAAGTTTGACTATTTTAGGTTCCTCATATACATTGTATCATGTAGCATGTATTTATCCTCTCTGACTGGCTTATTTTGCATAGCATAATGTCCTCAGGTTTAATCCATGTTGTTGCAAATGGCAGGATTTCCTTCTTTTTAAAGGCTGAATAATATTACATTTAATTATATAGCACCACATTTTATTTATCCATTTATCCATCAATGGGCATTTTGGTTTCTAAGTCTTGGCTATTGTGAAATCGTTGCAATGAACATGGGAGTGTAGATATCTCTTTGAGATCCAAACTTCAATTCCTTTGGATATATACCCAGATGTGGGATTGCTGGATCATATGTTACTTCTATTTTTAGTGTTTTGAGGAACCTCCATACTTTTTTCATAGTGGATGCATAAATTTACATACCCACCAACAATGTACAATGTTTCCCTTTTCTCCACATCCTTCCCAACAGGTTATCTTTTTTTCTCCTGATAATAGCCATTGTCACATGTGTGAGGTGATATCTTGTAGTTTTAATTTGCATTTCCCTGTTGATTAGTGTTGTTGAGCACTTTTTCATCTGTTGTATATCTTCTTTGGAGAAATGCTATTCAGTTCCTTTGCCCAGTTTTTAATTAGATTATTGTTTTTTTTGCTATTGAGTTGCAATTAATCCTTTATCAAATATGTGGTTTGCAAAGATTTTCTACCATTCCACAGGTGGCCTTTTCATTTTGTTGATTGTTTCCTTTGCTATGCGGAAGGTTTTTAGTTTGATATAATACCTCTTGTCTATTTTTTGCTTTGGTTGCCTGTGCTTTTGTAGTCATATCCAAAAAATCATTGCCAAGGCTGATATCTGGAAGATTTTTCCCTGTGTTTTCTTCTAGGAGTTTTATGGTTTCAGGTATTAGGTTTAAGTCTTTAATCCATTTTGAGTTGAATTTTATATATGGTATGTGGTATAAGATAAGCATTCAATTTGATTCTTCTGCATGTGGATATCCAATCACTTGTTGAAGAGACTATCCTTTCCCCATTGTGTATGTTGACACCCTTGTCAATCAGTTGACTGTACATGTGCATGTAAGTATGTGTATTTCTGGGCTCTTTATTCTGTTCACTTGGTCCATATGTTTGTTTTTATGCCAGCACCATAAAGTTTTGATTATATAGCTTTGAAATATAATTTGAAATCAGGAAGTATGATATCTTCTGCTTTGTTCTTCTTGCTCAAGATTGCTTTGGCTATTTGGGTTCTTCTGTGGTTCCATATTAATTTTAGAATTGTTTTTCTATTTCTGTAAAAACTCTGTTGGAATTTAGATAGAGATTGCATTGAATATGTAGGAACTTTGGGTAGTATGGACATTTTAACAATATTAATTCTTCCCATCCATGAATATGGAATGTCTTTCCATTTATTCCTGTCTGCTTTAATTTCTTTCATCAGCATTTTATAGTTTTCAGTATACAAGTTTTTCACCACTTTGATTAAGTTTATTCCTAAGTATTTTATTTTTTGTTGCTATTGTGAGTGGGATTGTTTTTTAAATTTATTTTTAGATAATTAGTGTATAGAAACATACTGATTTTTTTTTACATTGATTTTGTATCCTGCAACTTCGCTGAGTTTGCTTATTATGTTCTAACAGTTTGTTTTGGTGTGTGGAGTCTAGAGTGTTCGCCACATAAGGTCATTTCATTTGCAAACAGAGATAATTTTAATTCTTCCTTTCTTATTTGGATGATTGTTATTCCTTTTCCTTGCTCTGGCTAGGACTTCAAATACTATATTGAACAGAAGTGATGAGAGTGGGCATCTTTGTCAGGTTCCAGTTCTCAGAGGAAAAGCTTTTAGTTGTTTACCACTGAGTGTTATTTTTGCTGTCCTCTTGCCAGTTTAAATTGGTTGTGCCTGCCTCAAACTTTGTGCTCTAGTTCTTCATACCAGAAATTTACTTATTTTTACTTTTACTTTACTTTTATTTACTTATTTTTAGCCTCAAAAATGTGAGTAGATAGAGGGAGATGTGAGGTAAGGGGAGATATTAATTAGGATTTATATGGTTGTAAGTGGTAAAACCCAACTAAAATTAGTTTTGCATAAAATACTGATTTGATTCAAATAAAATGAACACAGGCGACTCTGATTTTAGCCATAGCTGGGTTCAGGAGTTAAAATGACATCATCAGGCACATTCTCTATCTCAGCTCTAATCTCCTTGGTTAGATTCTGCCACATATTGGCAAAGATGACCATCAGGAGCTCTGGGTTTACATTCTTCCAGTTTAGAGATCATTGCACAAAGAGCACCCTTTTTGCTGACACTGGGGTAGCACTTCTGGGATTGAGCCTGATTACCTTGACTCAGGTCAGTTGCTATACTATACCAGTCACCATGACTAGAGGAATAGAAGTCTTTTTTATGAGAGTTATTTTATACTTTTAAGAAATAATTTCTGTGCCATATAGCATGTTTTAATATGAAAATATTATGGAATATTTTACAAAAACATTGTATCAAACTATCCTGTGTCTCTGGAAGCCTACTGTGCCTCAGTTCTCTTACTCCATTGTCGCCTTAACTGCTGATAAAGAGAAGCACTACATATTATTGGAAAGCACTTGGCTTGGAGGACCTAAACTTCAGTCTTAGCTCCTTGGCGTATTGGCTGTACAGACTTGGGCAAAACACTATCTCTCAGCATGATGTGTCATTTAAAATGTGGGTAATGTACCTATGTCTAGGGTTATTTTGAGGATTGGTGTAACATACCTGAAAGTTTGTGGTATATATTGTATGCACTATACATGTTAGTTTAATCTGTACCCCTAGGCTGGTATTCTTTCATTTTCCATGACAAAAGACAGTGACTCATTTAAATTATGTTCATGTATATCCATGGTATTTTCTTTTCTTCCTGGTAGTTTTTTGTTGTTGTATTCAGCACTTTAAAAATAAAATAAATTATTCATAATTCCCAGTTCCCATTCATCTTTTCCTTTCTGGAAATATCTCTTCTCAACTTTGTCCTTATGTTCCCTACTAAATCTTCAGTATAGGATCCTCAACTTCACCAGTTGCAGTATAGATAGCATGGCTAATTGGGATTTCAGTTTTCAAAACAAGGAAAACATTCTTTCTTTTTCATCAGTGTTTCCCTAACTTCTTGTGACAGTTGCTGCTCCTCCTCAGTGAATGACTTCTTAGTTTTCCTTCTAGAGCTATAGCCATGCTCTAGGGCTCACAGTCAAGTATCCCACAATCACAGACAACTGTTAGTAATGGTGAAGGAGAAGAAGAAATAAAGCTTTCTGCACAACAGAATGTCATGTTATAAATTTGTATGCAATAGTAAACTAACATGTCACATAAATACTTTCCTACCTCTGAGCCCTAAATATTTCCAGAGGCCCCACAGTGGTTCTGATAGCCAATTTAAATCCTCCTTTGTTTTCTTCTAAGAGACTCTATAATCCCAGAAGTAATTTCAAGTTGAATCTTTAAATAATATAGAAGGTAGTAACTTTTAGATACATTAGGGTTGATGTCTCAAAGAACTGATTGTACCTAACTTACTAACATTAATTTCCCTTCTCCTCTGAATTATTATTTCCCTGGTTATACCAATAATACATATTCAGTATAGAAAATTAGAGAAGCTCAGGAAAACCCAAAGGAAGAAATGAAAGTCATTCATAATTATAGAATAAATATTAATATTTTTATATATATCTATTTATATACTATATTTACACACCCAAGAGCACACTGTATTTCTTGATTTACTACCTGCTTTTTTTATAATTAACAGTATAGTGTATTTTCCCATATCATTTTACTAGGTAATTTTAATTAATTTCATAATAATCTTTAAATGGTAAATAGGAAAAAGCATGTAAGAATGGAAAAGAAACAGTTTTTTGCTGGATTCTCAGCGACTTTTCACTTTTTCTTTTTTTGCTTTTTGAAGGCTGGAGGACTGAGATCAGAGACTCCCTTCATTTTATTCCCTGTGAGTAAAAGCCAGTTCTCATTGTCAGAATGTATCACAAAGCCCATTTTATAGAATGGAAGATCAGTGTGATGCAGTTTTTCTTTTTCAGGTGAAGCAGATATAAGGGTGTGGTAACCAAAGCTGTCGATGCACAGCCTCAAGGAATGTCCAATACCCTCCTGCCATTTCTTCCCAACTGTCCCCTCTCACTCCATTTATCTTCTATTGACTTTCTGTCCCCTGACCCTGCTGTGCACTTCCATATCTTAGTGTTTTAGCTCCATCCACACTTATATTCTTCCAGCACTCCAGAATTATGTTGGCCTTTGTTAGAAGATCACAGTTGTATTTGTATTTTAAGATCCAAATATGTGCCAGGCCCTCTGCTCATTTTTGATGCCAGGTGTATTTACTCAGTGTTGCGGGATGCACAAAGGTGAAAAAGACTCTGCCTCTTGATCAGGGGACTAGCAAGGTTTCAGAAGAGCCTGTTGGAGTAAAAATATTTCTGTGACTATTTGCGGAAACGGAATTTTCCACAAGTATTGATGTTTTGCTTTAGCAGGCAGTACTTTGACAGGACTCAGATTTCAAAGTTGTCTTCTCTGAGGTGGGCAGCAACTGAAATCTCTGTTCAGGTCTTTTAGCCTTAACTCTTCTTATGTGTAGTTTAGGGATCAGCCAGTATTTGGGCAGAGTTTATATAGAAATTTGGGGCTCCCACTCTCTGGCTGTATTTGACTGTGGTTTTCTTTTCTAGATTTTCAGCTGCTGTGGTCTTCCTGAACTCTGTCCTCTGTTTCTTCAAGTCAGTAAGATTGAAGTTTTCCATCTGAATTTTAGGCACCTTGTAGTGGTGGTGACTGTCCTTCCCTTATCTTAAAATCATTAAAAGGGAAACTCTCCCAGTGCCATTGCTTCTTATAAATGTTGACTGCCCCCATTTCATTTTCTGGATGCTTTTGGCCACTTCAAGAAGGTTTTGTTTTATTTTTTTATTGCGGTAAAAACTAACAAGATATAACCCCGCTTAACAAGACTTGAAGTGTACACTACAGTATTGTTAACTATAGCACAATTTGTACAGCTGATCTCGGGAACTTATCCATTTTCAATATATGAAACTTTTAGATTCTTAGATGTCCTTTGGGGTTAAGAACCATGATTAGAGAATGTATCCAGGAGAGGAATTTTTGTGTCATAGTTTATACACATATTTATCTTTTTTGTAATTTTTTTTGTTTAATAAAAAAATTATTGGTTTGATTTTGGGATATATATTCATCTTTGCTAATTTTCCGAATTTGTACCTTAACAGAAGTGTATGAGGGCCCCTTTTGCACCATATTCTTGTCAATGCAATCTAATCTGGTTAGTTTGGAGAAGCATTCTTTCAACCTCACATAACAATGGATATCATTTGAAGGGTGTTGGAAATTATATAAGATAGACATGAGAAACACTCTGCCTGAAGATATTTCTACTTGGTTTTGTCACAAGGTTAGTTAGGTTCATGCAAATCTGCAAAAGGAAGAAGGATAGATGGAGTCAAATACTGGCCCAAAAGGGCAGTGAGGGAAGTTACTGCATATATAAACTCTGCACATTTATAAGTTGTTGCTGCAACCCTGTGCAGGTACTTTGAGAAGTCCTTTGTAAACACTGCTGAAGGTATTGTATTTTCTATTATATTCTGAGGCCACTAGATGGTAGCATAGACTAGCTTTTTCTTCATCCTTTCGTTGAGTCCATACCTGGAAGTGGAATTAAGGGATTAACTTTACCTGATCTTGCTTATTTGCTCTTCAAAGTGTTAATTCATATTCCCCGTGGCAATTAGATTTTGTGTTTCTCCATATTACTGTCATAATTTACTGATTGACTATTTTTGGGGTATGCAATGTCTCACTAAAATTTTTTTTGTTTCTCTGATAACTTGTGATATGATTATTTTTATATTTTTTTTGGTATTGGGGTTCCTTTACATTGTAGAAATTGCAGTTTTTTATTGGATTGTTTGTATTTTTAGAAACATACTCTGGACTAATCCTTTTTTTGTTTTTGTGTACTACAGATAATTTCTCCCATTTATGTCTAGTATTTAAACTTTCTTAATGGTGTCTTTTGTCATATAAAACTTTTAATTTTAAGGAGGCTGAGTCTTAAATTACCTATTTTTTGGTTGCATAATATTTCATTGAGTTGATGAAGGATACTTGGCTCATTCTCCTCCTATCTTTCTCATATTTTGATATTTTAAATAATGAAAATTTCTGTATGCTTTAATTTGTTTTCTTCTTTCTTTTGGCTATATCCCTTGGATAAAATTCTAGCTGACTCTCAGGAATGAATAGATTGCTGAGATTTTAAATAGGTAGTGTCATATTATTTTTCTGAAGGGTTGAACCAATTTTTATCATTTAAAATAAAATTTTACTGTTTTGTTAAGTGTGTTTCTTTGACTAAATAGTTTTTAAACCTGAAAACACATCTGAAAAAAATTTTTTTTAAGGAGGCTGATTTTGTCATTCTTTTCATTTACTTTTTGTTTTGTGTCTTATTTAACAAATGTTAATACTATTCCTGCCCATATGCCGTAGAGATATTTTTCCACAATTTTCTATGGAAGTTTTAGAATTTCGCTTTTTAGAATTTGGCTATTTACTCTTTATTAAATTTATATGTGGTGTAGTATGAGGTAGACATCTATCGTTATCTTTTTTTGTCAGTATTTGGTCTGTACTGATTTACAATGCCATATCAGTCATCAAACTCTCTATAATATCTGTTTTCAAACTCTTTTAGATGCCTGGGATGTTCCTAGACTTTCTGTCCTATTCTGTTGATCCATTTGTCTGTTTATCTTCACCAACACTACATTATCTACATATCTACAACTTATAGCCAGTCTTGATATTTGGTATAGTGATTACCATATCCTCATTCTTATTCTGCAGTATTTTCTTGGTGACTCTTAGTCTTTTATTCTTTCTGTAAATTTTAGGATCAACTTAATAATATCCAAAGAGGGGAAAGAAAACCTCACTTTGTTTGACTTTTAATAGAAATTACATTAAATTTAGGTTGTTGGGGATAAATATTTTTGAATTTCTTAACTGTATTCAAAATATAGCTCCTTGTTTACTCAGGTTTCCTTATCTGTTTTTTTAAAATAAAGATTTATAATTTTTTTCTGATAAAGTACTTGTGCTTTTTTTATTAGATTTATTCATAGGCATTTCACATATATGTTGCTATTGTGAATGAGATTCTTTTTAAGATACTTTTTTAACCAGTTGTGATTGATACAAGGAACACAATTGATTTTTTAATATTGATCTTTGACTTGCAACCATTATTAACTCAGATGATTTGTTTATAACTTTTCTTCATTTTCTTTGTAGAAAATTGTATTGTCTGGGATAACGATAATTTCATTTCTGCCTTTGTAATCTTTAAATGTCTTATTTCTTCTTCTTTATACAATTGGATTCTAGTCCAGTGTTATGGAAGAGGCAAACCCAGGCATTTAAAAAATCTCATTTTGAACATTACAATGAACATATTTAATATTGCATCATTAACTATGATATTTGCTGTGGGTTTTGGATAGGTATCTTGTCAGGTTGAAAAAGTTTCTGTTCTAATTTGCCAAGATTAAAAATATTATAATTGCCTGTTGAATTTATCAAATGATTTTCCTGCATTTATCAAAATGGTCATTATTTCCTCCTGAAATTGATACTGTGAATTATTGATATTGTGTGAAAATGAACACATTTTCTAATGTTAAAATTTCCTTGGTTGCCTGGGATAACTCCTACTTGGACACTAGGTATTATTACTTTGTACATTGCTGGATTATGTTAGATAATATTTTATTTAGTTTTTTTTTTTTTTTTACATCTTTATTGGAGTATAATTGCTTTACAATGGTGTGTTAGTTTCTGCTTTATAACAAAGTGAATCAGTTATACATATACATATGTTCCCATATCTCTTCCCTCTTGCGTCTCCCTCCCTCCCACCCTCCCTATCCCACCCCTCTAGGTGGTCACAAAGCACCGAGTTGATCTCCCTGAGCTATGTGGCTGCTTCCCACTAGCTATCTATTTTACATTTGGTAGTGTATATATGTCAATGCCACTCTCTCGCTTTGTCACAGCTTACCCTTCCCCCTCCCCATATCCTCAAGTCCATTCTCTAGTAGGTCTATGTCTTTATTCCTGTCTTACCCCTAGGTTCTTCATGACATTTCTTTTTCCTAAATTCCATATATATGTGTTAGCATATGGTATTTGTCTTTCTCTTTCTGACTTACTTCACTCTTTATGACAGACTCTAGGTCCATCCACCTCACTACAAATAGCTCAATTTCGTTTCTTTTTATGGCTGAGTAATATTCCATTGTATATATGTGCCACATCTTCTTTATCCATTCATCCCATGATGGACACGTAGGTTGTTTCCATCCCCGGGCTATTGTAAATAGAGCTGCAATGAACATTTTGGTACATGACTCTTTTTGCATTATGGTTTTCTCAGGGTATATGCCCAGTAGTGGGATTGCTGGGTCATATGGTAGTTCTATTTGTAGTTTTTTGAGGAACCTCCATACTGTTCTCCATAGTGGCTGTATCAATTGACATTCCCACCCACAGTGCAAGAGGGTTCCCTTTTCTCCACACCCTCTCGAGCATTTGTTGTTTGTAGATTTTCTGATGATGCTCATTCTAACTGGTGTGAGGTGATACTGCATTGTAGTTTTGATTTGCATTTCTCTAATAATTAGTGATGTTGAGCAGCTTTTCATGTGCTTCTTGGCCATCTGTATGTCTTCTTTGGAGAAATGTCTATTTAGGTCTTCTGCCCATTTTTGGATTGGGTTAGTTGTTTTTGTAATATTGAGCTGCATGAGTTATTTATATATTTTGGAGATTAATCCTTTGTCCATTGATTCGTTTGCAAATATTTTCTCCCATTTTGAGGGTTGTCTTTTTGTCTTGTTTACGGTTTCCTTTGCTGTTCAAAAGCTTTTCAGTTTCATTAGGTCCCACTTGTTTATTTTTGGTTTTATTTCCATTACTCTAGGAGGTGGATCAAAAAAGATCTTGCTGTGATTTATGTCAAAGAGTGTTCTTCCTATGTTTTCCTCTAAGAGTTTTATAGTGTCTGGTCTTACCTTTAGGTCTCTAATCCATTTTGAGTTTATTTTTGTGTATGGTGTTAGGGAGTGTTCTAATTTCATTGTTCTACATGTAGCTGTCTAGTTTTCCCAGCACCACTTATTGAAGAGACTGTCTTTTCTCCATTGTATATCCTTGCCTCCTTTGTCATAGATTAGTTGACCGTACGTGCGTGGGTTTATCTCTGGGCTTTCTATGTTGTTCCATTGATCTATATTTCTGTTTCTGTGCCTGTACCATATTGTCTTGATTACTGTAGCTTTATAGTATAGTCTGAAGTCAGGGAGTCTGATTCCTCCAGCTCCGTTTTTTTCCCTCAAGTTTGCTTTGGCTATTCGGGGTCTTTAGTGTCTCCATACAAATTTTAAGATTTTTTGTTCTAGTTCTGTAAAAAATGCCATTGGTAATTTGATGGGGATTGCATTGAATCTGTAGATTCCTTTGGGGAGTATAGTCATTTTCACAGTATTGATTCTTCCAATCCAAGAACATGGTCTGTCTCTCCATCTGTTGGTATCATCTTTAATTTCTTTCATCAGTGTCTTATAGTTTTCTGCATACAGGACTTTTGTCTCCCTAGGTAGGTTTATTCCGAGGTATTTTGTTCTTTTTGTTGCAGTGGTAAATGGGAGTGTTTCCTTAATTTCTCTTTCAGATTTTTCATCATTAGTGTATAGGAATGCCAGAGATTTCTGTGCATTAATTTTGTATTCTGCAGCTTTACCAAATTCATTGATTAGCTCTGGTAGTTTTCTGGTGGCATCTTTAGGATTTTCTATGTATAGTATCATGTCATCTGCAAACAGTGACAGTTTTACTTCTTCTTTTCCAATTTGGATTCCTTTTATTTCTTTTTCTTCTCTGATTGCCATGGCTAGGACTTCCAAAGCTATATTGAATAATAGTGGTGAGAGTGGACATCCTTGTCTTGTTCCTGATCTTAGAGGAAATGCTTTCATTTTTTCACCATTGAGAATGATGTTTGCTGTGGGTTTGTCATATATGGCCTTTATTTTGTTGAGGTAGGTTCCCTCTATGCCCAGTTTCTGGGGAGTTTTTATCATAAATGGGTGTTGAATTTTCTCAAAAGCTTTTTCTGCATCTATTGAGATGATCATATGGTTTTTCTTTTTCAGTTTGTTAATATGGTGTATCACATTGATTGATTTGAGTATATTGAAGAATCCTTGCATCCCTGGGATAAAACCCACTTGATCATGGTATATGATCCTTTTAATATGTTGGATTCTGTTTGCTAGTAATTTGTTGAGTATTTTTGCATCTATATTCATCAGTGATATTGGTCTGTAATTTTCCTTTTTTGTAGTATCTTTGTCTGGTTTTGGTATCAGGGTGATGGTGGCCTCATAGAATGAGTTTGGGAGTGTTCTTTCCTCTGCAATTTTTTGGAAGAGTTTGAGAAGGATGGGTGTTAGCTGTTCTCTAAAGGTTTGGTAGAATTCATCTGTGAAGCCGTCTGGTCCTGGACTTTTGTTTGTTGGAAAATTTTTAATCACAGTTTCAATTTCATTACTTGTGATTGGTCTGTTCATATTTTCTATTTCTTCCTGGTTCAGTCTTGAAAGGTTATACCTTTCTAAGAATTTGTCCATTTCTTCCAGGTTGTCCATTTTCTTATGCAGTTTTTGTTTCACTTTATTTTAGGCTCAAAATATTAGTTTGAGAAGCTCTTCATATTTTCTATTTTCTGAAATAAATGCATGCGATAGAGTTTTTCTATTCTTTAAAGTTTATTAGACTTTTCAAGGGGAATTGTTTTGGCCTCGCAATTTTTTAAGCAACTTATTCACTACTTCCTTGTCTTTGTTTCTTTGTTTTTTCTTAGTGTTTGAATTGAATGCTTAGTGTTTTAATTTTACATTTTTCATATTTTCATATATGTATATATGTATCACATGTATATATGTCATATACAAAGATTGAAATATTTATTTATTTATACCTATAAATTTCCTTGTAGAGTTAACCTACATCAACTGGTTTTGTTGGAATTCTGTTGTGTTGTAACTAGAAATTGTGGTCGAGTGATTTTAACTGTTCAATATTTATTAATACTTGCCTTGTATTTTAAACATATATTCTCTAGTGTTTGAATATACAATTTTATAGACCTTATATATTATGTATTTCATATATTATTGTCTATATCTTACATTTTTATATATTTTAGTTAATCTTATTTACTGTAGAGCTCAAATCTTTTATTTTCACATTTCTATAGCAAACAGTTTTAGAGAAGTTTGTATTAAAATCACCCACTCTTGGGCTTCCCTGGTGGCGCAGTGGTTGAGAGTCCGCCTGCCGATGCAGGGGACACGGGTTCGTGCCCCGGTTTGGGAAGATCCCACATGCCGCGGAGCGGCTGGGCCTGTGAGCCATGGCCGCTGAGCCTGCACGTCCGGAGCCTGTGCTCCGCAACGGGAGAGGCCACAGCAGTGAGAGCCCCGTGTACCGCAAAAAAAAAAAAAAAAAATCACCTACTCTTATTTAGTGTCTTCACGAAACTTGAGTCTTTTTGTAATTCTGAAGATTTTTGTTTTCTTTATTTTTCTATAAAGGCTATTTTATAGATCTCTTCATATATTTATTAATTTTTTGTTAACTATTGCTTTCTTTCTTTTCTTTTCCATTCTATTCTTCCATTTAGGTTGAATTTAGTTCTTCCTTAGTTACATTCTTTAATAGTTAATTCAGTACATTCTTTGAATGATAAAAATCCCTTAGTCTTTATCTGAAAAGTAATTTATCTTCAGTCTTGAAAGATAATTTAGCTACTTTACAGTTTACAGTTATTTTGTTCCAGTAAGTTGAAGATATGATTCCATTATCATCTACATTCTATTTTGTTGATGCCATTTATATTTTATTCTTTCATGCATATAACAAGGTACTCTTAACATTTAATAAGATTATTTATTAAAAGCTGATTGTGCTTCATTTTTAAAATCTAAATAAATAAATGCTGTGTGTAAATCATTATGAGTTCTTTTTAGACCAACTTCCATGTTTCATTATTGGCACTAGCTTTGCTAACATATTTTGTATTATTATAAATATTAGTGCTCACTTATTTAGTATCCGTTAAAAACTCTGTATGTTTTAAAATGCGAAATGTAAATGTTCCTGCCAAACCACAAAGTGTCAACTATATGATACACACAAAAAAAAGCAGAAGGAGGTCTTCTATAGCAACTATGTATAGAAACATAGTCTAGTCTAGGGTTTGTTACTTTGCTCTCTATCTTATACAAGGCAAATAAAAAAAATTATTTTGTTTTGAAAAATGAGAATATATGTTAAGGGAAAATTCTAACAGGTTATAATAAACTTATTGAATGATAATATTAATTCCACATACACTATACTGTTACATCATTGTACTTAGAATTTATTATGATTTCATCATTGTAGTTAACATAGCTTGTCAAATTTCCTACCTTAGACAATGTACATGCTTAATTAAAAAATGCTAACCATCAATTGAGCTTTCAGTGACTCATAATCTCTTTGCTGGCAGAGAGTCTTGCCTCAGTGTTGATGGCTACTGACTGATCAGGGTGGTGTTGCTGAAGGTTGGGTGGCCATGGCAATTTCTTAACATAAGACAACAGTGAAGTTTGCCTCATTGATGGACTCTTCCTTTCATGAATGATTTCTCTGTAGCATGCAATGCTGTTTGATAGCATTTTACCCACAGTAGGACTTCTTTCAAAATTGGAGTCAGATTTCTCAAACCCTCCCACTGCTTTAGCAACTAATTTTATGTAATATTTTAAATCCTTTGCTGTCATTTTAACAATCTTCATAGCATCTTCACCAGGAGTAGGTTCCATCTCAAGAAACTACTTTCTTTGCTCATGTTTAAAAAACAACTCCTTATCCATTAAAGTTTTATCATGAGAATGCAGCAATTCAGTCACATCTTCAAGCTCCACCTCTAATTCTAGTTCTCTTGCTATTTCCACCACATCTGCAGTTACTTCCTCCGCTGAAGTCTTGAATCCCTCTAAGTCATCCATGAGAGTTGGAATTAACACCTTCCAAACTCCTTTTAATGTTGATGTTTTGAATTCTTCCCATGAATCAGGAATGTTCTTAATGGCACCCAGAATGGTGAATCCTTTCCAGAAGGTTTTCAATTGGCTTTGCCTAGATCCATCAGAGGAATCACTATCTATGACAGCTATAGCCTTATGAAATGTATTTCTTAAATAACAAGACTTGAAGGTCAAAATTATTCCTTGACCCATGGACTGCAGAATGGATGTGTAAGCAAGCGTGAAAACAACATTAATCTCATTGGGTATCTTTAATATTTTGAAAGGAATCTCTTTTTCCGAGCAATAGGTCTCAACAGTGGTCTTCAGGTATTCAGTAAACCATGCTGTAAACAGTGTGTTGTCATCCAGCCTTTGCTGTTCCATTTATACAGCACAGGCAGAGTTGATTTAGCATAATTATTAAGGGCACTAGGAGTTTTGGAAGGGTAAATGAGTATTGGCTTAAACCGCCAGTTGCATTAGCCCCTGGCAAGAGTGTCAGCTTGTCCTTTGAAGCTTTGAAGACAGGCCTCGACTTCTCTCTACCTGTGAAAATCCTAGATGGCATCTTCTTCCAGTATAAGAGTGTTTTGTCTGCATTGAAAATCTGTTGTTTGGTGTAGCCACCTTCATTCGTTATCTTAGTTAGAGCTTCTAGGTAACTTGCTGTATCTACATCAGCACTTGCAGCTTCACTTTGCACTTTTTAATTATGGATGTGGATTCCTTTCTTAAACCTCATGAAACAACGTCAGCTAGCTTCAAACTTTTCTTCTGCATCTTCCTCACTTCTCCCAGGCTTCATAGAATTGAGGAGAGTTAGGACCTTTCTCTGGCTTAGGCTTTGGTTTAAGGGAATGTTGTGGGTTTGATCTGTTCAGACCACTGAACCTTTCTTCATGTCAGCAGTAAGGCGGTCTGGCTTTCTTATCGTTCATGTGTTCACTAGAATAGCATTTTTTTTTTTTATTGGCTGCTTTGAGTCTTCTTTGCTGCACGTGGGCTTTCTCTAGGTGTGGAGAGCGGGGGCTACTCTTTGTTGCGGTGTGCAGGCTTATTGTGGTGGCTTCTCTTGTTGCAGAGCATGCGCTCTAGGCACACAGGCTTCAGTAGTTGTGGCATGCAGGCTCAGTAGTTGTGGCTCGCGGGCTCTAGAGCTCAGGCTCAGTAGTTGTGGTGCACAGGCTTAGTTGCTCCGCGGCATGTGGGATCTTCCCAGACCAGGGCTTGAACCCGTGTCTCCTGCACTGGCAGGCAGATTCTTAACCACTGCACCACCAGGGAAGCCCTGGCACAAAGATTTTATGAATACTGGCAAGTATTAGTATGGCTGGACCAGTGATAGTTACCTAATATTTATTGAGAACTAACTCTGTCCAGGTGCTGTGATAAGCACTTTATTCAGTCGTTTAATATTCACTGCGAGCCTATCAGTATTACATATAATAATAGTATGAGAAACAATTATTATCCCCATTTTACAAGGCAAACAGGTAAAGGGAAGTTAAAGTAGCTTGCCCAAGATAATATAGCTAGAACCAGGATTTAATAACTGGCAATCTGGATCCAGAGTCAGTCCTCTTAACACAATACCATAGTACCTATCACAGATTCTCTTCTGATCCTCTGAAAATACTACACAGTGTTTAGGTGTGTTGAAACTAACATTCCTGCCTTACTTGCTTTTTCTAGCCCACGGTGTATATCATGAGTTCCTATGATATACAGTGTTAGTTAGTACATTATGAAAACTCAGCTGTTGCCCTAATTGTTTCATATTTGTCCAATATGATGCCCAGGAAAGACTGTGGATTTTGGATGTAAGCACTGTGCCTTATACTATGCTGTATTCCTGTGATAGATTGTTTTCATTGGGACCAGGGCAGCAGAGTGAGAAAACGTCTCCTTTTTTTTCTGTCCTCCAGCCTGCAACCAACCATTTGCCTTGCTCTCTCTTTCTGGAGCACAGAAGGGCATGATTCCTTGGCTTATTCCTTGGCTGGTCACATAGGGCAGCCTTCCTGGCTTCCCCATTAAGTTTCTATATTTTTTCTCTTCCTCCTAGTGCGTTACCACCTAGATAGTGGTTTGGGAGAGATTTAAAAAGAGATCATGGTACAATAGTTTATTAACAGAAGAAATTCCCTTTTTCCTGCTCTTCCTTGCCTGTCTCTGTTCACGTTGGCACATGGATCTAACTTCAAAAGTGTGAGTTGAGGCAGTTTTGATTTGTTTGAGCACAGCTGCTCTAAGTAGAAGGAGGAGGAGAAGGAAGAGAAGAGGTTGGAGGAGGATAGAAGGAGCTTATTATTCTGTTACAAATGAGCACTAAACTAAGCACTTATATCTTGAGAGAGTGGGTGTTGAGAAAGAAATGAGAAGAGAGTGGCTCCTTTTCTTTGCTCAAAGAAAAAGGCCCAGATGAAGGAGACCATTTGAATACTTATGACAAATAAGAGAAAGTGGAAAAAGTCATCTCATTAACACTGAATTAGCCCATCATAAAAGGCCCAGTTTAATCTCTCCACCTTCTTTTATGTCATTTCCATATTTCCCCACACCACGAATGTGCCAAGGGAAAAGATACTGGGGGAGGATTTGCTTACCCATAATCTTCATCAGTCTTGCCCCCAACGTCAATCCAATATAACAGTAGTAGAATTTGAGAGAAAACAGTGTAGTTGTTATATAACACGGCTTCAAGAAAAATTTCCCACAGTCAGATCGTCACCCCTAAATGCTAATGTATAAATTTTGGAGCCACTACTGATCCTTCTTTACGCTCTGCAATAGCCATGCTGAAATCCTCGCTTAAACTGGAAGGGCCCCTCCTAGTTAGTTAATACCTTTTCCTAGGAAACTTTCCTGAATTTCTAGTTTGGGTAGGATGCCCATTTAAGTGCTTCCATAGAACTGTGCTTACCTCTCTCCTAGTATCTTTCATTTATTCATTTAGTAAACACTTAGCATAATAGATTCTGTAGTTTTACCAGAGATTCAACTGGGAGAAGGATAGACACTGATCCTCAAAATGAACATTGGACACAGATTACTTAGTAAAGCATTAATTTATACTTTCAAGAAACAATCTCTGTGGTACATAAATAGTTTAATGTCCAAAAAATTATGGAACACTTCATAAATCATTTTATCAGACTAAAATAAATTTTATACCCCAAATTGTCAAAGATAGAACAAAACTATGGTTCAGTCTCATTTGAACATATATGTAAAATTTGTAAATATATTCAAAACAATTCCAACTGTATATTAAAATAATTTCATGAATGCAAGACATTCCGAATATTATTTAGATATCTATCAACATAATATACCAAACAAATAATAGCAGAAACCCTTATATGATCATCTAGATAGATATAAAAAAATCATTTGCTAGAATTTAACATTCTTGATTAAAACTCGGTAATTTAGACATGGGCCAACTTGATTTTAAATGATGAAACTCTGGAGGTGTTTCCCTAAAAGTCAGTTAAGAATTACTGTTATTGTCATCATTATTATTACTTAATATTATTTTTCTGAAATAATCAATAGACAGTTGTAATTTGTTTTTCTTTAGGATGCTGAAAATCTCGTATGTAGTGGTGGAGCATGTTATGATATGTGAGAAAACATACCTTCATATGTTGTACCACTGAAAATTGTATTCTTCCAGAGGAGTTAAGGATAAGGAAAAATGCTCATGATATATTATTATGTGATAAAAGCAAGTTACTTGGCAATATAAATAATCACAATTTTGTATATGTGTAGCTGGAAGAAACAAAAATATTAACTGTGGTTTTCTTAGATTGGGTTTGAAGCATTTAACTTTTCTTAATCTTTTTCATATTTTAAAATTTTTCTATGCTAAACCTACATATTTTAATTGTAAAAATAAGAAAAACAAATTTTCTTGATAGGGAACTGCCCTGGGGCAAAGGTTAGCATCTCTGCGTTCTTTCTAATGATTAGGAGAAGCCAAAGAGGCCAGAAGGTCCAGGCATTTGTTGGCTCCAGCTGTCTCTAAAACCCAAGAAGGAAAAAGAACAGTCAATGGATTGGAATTGACTTGAGATTTTCTGTTGCTTTTTTTCAGAGACTAATTCAGGCCATTTAATGTTCCAGTTTCAACCAGTCAATCTCACAAATATATCCACTCTGAGAAGACGTACTGACACAGCCCAGTTCTTGCAAAAAAAGATTATAGAACCCACCATTTAGAATGTGACCAAGGTTAGCGGTACAGATAGGATTCATTAAAAAAGCAACAACAGTATCATATAGTAAAGAGAAAGAGGAGATACCTGGTAGAAAGGCAAGACCTTGGGGAAGCAGTTGGGGGCTTCCGTTACTTTTGCTTCTTTCTCTTTCTTCAAAATATGTAAAGTTTCAATTTCTTGGCTCCCTGAGCTTTATCCATCTCCCGAAAGGCCCTGTCCTTAGATTATTTTTCACCATTGGGCACCACCTGTGCAAGGAAAGAAAACATGTGCATCTATCGTCTACCTGTATTTGCCAACGGAAGTTTGTCTGTAAATCATATAAATTCAACCAGTGTTTCCTGTTTTGCCCCAGGAGCCTCTTAAATCGGGCTCTACCTCAGCCATCCTGGAAGGCTTCCTCAGGAGTCAGTTTCCAGCACTAAGTATTGAATTCTAATTTCAGAGTTATCAGGTTTCCCCTTTTGTTGGTAAAACGACTTTGTTCTTCACAATATGAAACATCCGTCACGGGAGATCCCCAGTGCTTGTGTGAATAAATAAGCTTCTATGAGCCCCCAAAGGAAACATTAATGAATAAGATGGAGTGAGCAAAGGCAAAGGTAAAAAAGAAAGGCCTTTTCTCCTTTTTCTACGTGGTATTGAGAATTATTCTGGGTTTTTCACTAACATTTCTGTGTGGAAACCAAGTGCAATTTTTTTGTTGTTGGAAACACAGCAACAGCGTTTTAACTCTTGTCTAGTGGGAACGTCTATCTGAGCAACAGGCTCACTCCTGGGATTGATTCACCTTGCTTATCCTGAATGCTCTCACCATCTCCAAGGCTGTGCCCTGGAAGCCTACTGTGCCCTAATCCTTTTATCCCTTTGTCCGAAATGCTGATAAGATTTATTTATGAAAAAGTACCATGTCTTAATGCAAACAGCAGTTGGCTAGGAGTCAGAGAACTTAGAGTTTAGTCTCCGCTCTGTGGTTTCTTAACTGTACAGACCTTGCGCAAGACACAAACTGTGCCATCTGTAATATTAGCGTAATAGCACCTATTTTATAGAATTGTTGTGAAGTAAGTATGTGTGACGTGATAGTCCTTGATACAGAGTAATTGCACAACCTGTGTTAATTTAATCTGGACTTTCAGGTTCACATTTTTTCCCCTTTTTTCATCGTAAGAAGAAATGATAATTTAAAATGATGTTTATAGATATTCAAGATATTTCCTTAATTTAATAATTCGTTTTGTGTATATTTCTTTTTTAATTTTTTATTTAGAGCTTTTCAAATTGATGAAAGAAAAAAGACTGAGGAACTGTCACAAACTGGAAGAGACAAAGGACAAATAACAATTATATAGAGTGTGGGACCTTGAAAAGAATCCTAGAACAGAAAAAGACACTAGTGAAAAATTGGTGAAATCTGAATAAAGTCCACAGTTAATATAATGTACCAACCTTAATATCTTATTCTTGATACTTGTACTATGGTTGTGTAAGATATTGACATTGGATGTTAGTTGAGAGATGTAAGGGAACTCTTTGCACTAATTTGGTAAATTTTCTGAAAGTTTAAAATCAGTTCAAAGTAAAAAAATATATAAAAAATAAATTATTGAGAACTTATTATTTCCATTTCTCTTTCTTTTTCTGAAACAAATCTTTAAAATACTGCCCCAGTACTTCCTATTTAATTTTTTATGTAGGATTCTTACCTTCTCCACACCCAATAGGTAGCATGTCCTGTTGGGACTTCAGTTTCTAAAAAAGGATGTAGTGTTAGACACAAGCACACTCATCACTAGATATCATTCCTTATTCTATTCCAGTATTTTACCAACTTCTTGGTAATAAATTCATAATAAATTCATTGTGGTTGTACTTCCTCAAGCTAGTTGACATCTTAGCTCTCTTGTTTTTTTGAGCTGTTTGGTAAGGCTGTCATTCTTACCTGAATGTTCTGTCTTGAGTTCGTATCGATAGTAAATCTTACAAATATTCCCCAATCTCTGAGCCTTAAAAATTTCCTTAGGACCCATCAGTGGCTCTGATAGCAATTTAAATCCTTCTTTGTTTTCTTCTAAGAGACTCTATAATCTCAGAAGGAATTTAAATAGTATCTCTAAACTATGTGGAGAGTAGTAGTAGTTCTTAAAGCTTTAGGGATATTGCCTCAAAGATCTAATTAAATCTAACTTATTAAATGATTATTTTTTAATAAATTAAAAATGTATTAAATTAACATATATACACTACTATATATAAAATAGATAATCAACAAGGACCTAGTGTATAGCACAGGGGACTCTACTGAATACTCTGTAATAACCTATATGGGAAAAGAATCTGGAAAAGATTAGATATATGTATATGTATAACTAAATCACTTTACTGTACACCTGAAACTAACACAACATTGTAAATCATATATTCTCCAATATAAAAAAAGATAAAAATAAAACTTTCCTGATTAAATAAATAATACATACTTATTGGAAAACATCTGGGAAATTTGGAAAAATTCAAATGAAATTAAATTCATCCACCATTTCAGTTATAGTAACTATTAATATTTTAATATAGTCATAGGCATATACTATATATAATAAACTCAAGAGCATAGTGCATTTCTAACTTTCTAACCTACTTTAAAAAATAATTTGAATTGTTCTGTATTATTTTTTCAGGCAATTTTAACTGATTTCAAAATATCTAAATGGAAAATAGGGAACAAAAAATAAATGGAGAGTGAAACAGTAATTTTCTACTTTTCACAATAATGACAATGGTGAAAGACTAGAATCAATGATTCTCTTTATTCCCTATTCCTAATGAGTAAAAGCCCATTCCCAGCATTAAATGTTACAATTTTTGTAGAATGGAAAATCCAGTGCAATATGGTTCATTTTTCCTTGGTGGAGTAGGGAGATATAAGGCTGTAATAGCTGAAGGTGTAGATGCCCAGCCTCAAGAGAATGGGCAACACATTACTGCCATTGCTTCCCAACTGCTTCCTCTCACTCCACTTATCCTGTTGGTTGGCTCTCTGACGGTGTTGTGATAGCTCTTATTTTAATTCCATTCACATTTATATCATACCAGCACCTCTAGGATATATATATTAGTAAGAGGGATGTGACTTTAACATGGAGACCCAAGATCATTTGTAAAAGATAAACCATGAAAGAAACAAAAACAAAAAAACCAAAAAACAACAACAAAAAAGATAAACCATGAGGCAAGAAGTTAGTGTGAATAATTTGGAAAATGTAATGGGCAACAGTACTTTAATAACATTAAAAACATTTGTTATATTTCTTTTATTCCTATTTAAGATCTGATTATGTGAAAGATCTTTCACTAAATTTTGATGTCAAAATTGTGAGGATGTACAGAGATGAAAAGGCAAGGTTCTTGCTTTCAGATAGCTAAATACATAAACATAAGACAAGGCAAAGTGAAACTTGTTCCATAAGGTTAAAAACAAAGAACAATAATTTTACAATAGTTTTCTGCCTCCATGAATGTTATTACATGATATTTCTTTTTAATAATATTACTATAATTTTACTGTTTGATTTTTGAATGTTAAACCACTCTTACATTTCTAGAATTAACTCCACTTAATTGTAAGCTATTGTTCCTTTTATATAACACTTCATTCAATGTACTAATGGTTTTTTGAGGATTTTTTTCAACTGTGTTTATGAGAGCTAGGCTTTTATTTTTCCTTTTAAACATAATCCTGTTAGATTTTGGTATGAAGTTTATGCTAGCCTCATAAAATGAATTGGGAAACTTTCCTGCATTTTCTATCTGTGAACAGATTGTATAAAACTGAATTTATTTCTTTCTTAAAAGAAAGAAATTTCAATTTCAATCTTTCTTAAAAGATTGAAATAATTCATGGTGGAGTTATTTCAGCTAAATATTTTTTAGGAAAGATTATAATAATGAATTCACTTTTTAAATAGATATAGGACTTCTGGTTCCAAAGAAGTTGGAGCAGACGCTTCTCCCTATTCTGTTAAATACAGCTAAAACTCTGGATATTATATATTAAAAAGCCTAAGAAGACTGGGAAAGGTAGAGAGAAAAAAGGGACCCAAGCAACCAAAAGGCAGTGGGTTTCCAGGATTTCCTTTTTGCCTTCTATATATCTCAGACTGAATTCTAGATAAACCTACAACTTGGAAACACCAATGGGAACAAACAAAAAAGCACCAAGGAAATCTTACTCTCCGTAGCCAGAGGACCGAGAGGAGAGTAGCTTAGCAGGATAGAAAACATTTCGGCAATGCTTGCCGTATTGCAGGCGAACACCAGAGAAAAATACTGCAGCCCTTCCCCCTCTTCTTCAGCTAATATCAAGTAGGAAGCCTAGACTTCCACCCTCTTCCAGCTGTAGCAGGTGCCCTTCCCCTCCAGACAAGATTTCAGAAGAGTACTAGTGGGAAGTCAGGGCTTTCCCTACATCCCATTGGCAATGGATTTTCCTATCCCCATTGTGTCATGAAGGCCATGCGGTGAACCTATACTTCCACCCCACCTGGTATGAATGAGGTAGTGACTCCCTTCCCGAAAGGGCATGGTTTTAGAAGAGGGCTGCTAAAACAGAAGATTTGAGTAAGATCCAGATTCTCAGTACATAAAATATCCAGGATAAAAATGAATATCACTCTTCAAACAAAGAATCAGGTATCTCAGTGTAAATGATAAAAGACAGTCTCCAGATGCAATGACAAGATGAACATGTTGGAATTATTTTACAAGCAGTTTAAAGCAGCATTATAAAATACTTCAGTGAGCAATTATGCATGCATTTGAAACAAATGAAAAAAAATAGAAGGCCTAAGCAGAGAAATAGAAAGTCTTGGAAAAGAGATGGGAAATACAAATAAGAACCAAAAGGAGATTCTGGAACTAAAAAATACAGTAATGTAAATAAAAAATTCCATTGGTAACCTCAGTAGCAGAATAGATGGGGTAGTATGGAACATGTTGGTATGATTTTCAGTTCTTTTTTTAAACTTGGAGATAGAATCTAAGATTATTTTCTAATAAATATATTTGGGGCTATAAATTTTCTTCTGATCACTGGCTTTAGCTGGATTCCATAAGTTTTTAGTAGTATCTTCATTACCATTTGATTCAAAACAGCTTTATTTTTTGTTGTGATTTCTTCCTCATACTATATGTTATTAGGAGTCCATGTGTAAGTTCCTAACATTTGGGATATTTTTAGTTATATTTTCTTTTTAAAAATTTTCCTAGCTTAAATCTATATGGTCAGTCATTCTATGAATGATTTAAATTACTTGAAAGCATTTGAAGCTTATTTTAATGCCTCATATAGTTATAGTTTTCATTCTCCTATATATCCCATTTATTGAGTTTCTTATTTCAACTGTTAAATGTGTAATACCCAGTATTACCATATGATTCTTTTCTTGGTGACTGCTTATTTCTGCTTTATGCCAGGAATATACTTCCTTATCTCATCAAGGATATTTATTTGGCTCTTTCAAAATTTTTGCGCTCTCTTGTTCAATGAATTCTGTCTCATGTGATCTTGGGTTGCACATTTTATTATCTTTCTTTTATAAAAGTTGTGTTCACCATTTATCACATTATTCTTCTCTATAGAATTTGTTTTCCTCTGAGGTACCTTGGTCAGTAATGTGTACCTTATACGGAAAAGGCAAAAGTCCAGGCCCTAACTTGTGCTACTTCAGGTGAGTACAAAAGTAGAGAGCCCATTGTACTACACTTGGGGTATGTGCAAATATGGTTGCTCATCTGGAAATGCTAACTCTTAGGGTACTTATCCTTCACCTCTTCCTGGATGCTGTTCTTCTAAGTCCTTTTCTTCATTGGTAAAAATATTTTATCTTGTGTAGTGAGATGAGACAGAAAGAGGGAACTCCCTAGGTTGGTAGGAAGCTTTGTGTGCACTTGTAGTGAGTTATTCACTCTTCAACTCTTCTTAGCTCTGGACCACTCTCATGTTGCCTTATGTACCTTTGCTTGTAAGGGTTATAGAAGGATCAAGCATAATTTCCTCATGGCAATGCAACAGAGAAGGAAGAACTCTACTCAGAACTATTCCCACAATCTATTTCTTGTTAGTGGTTACGTTCTGTTTCCTTGGGTTTCTCCCAGTTTCATTCTGTTCTTCAGGTTGATATGTTTTTAATCTTATTTCTATGTCATTTCCATGTTTGAGTGGGGAAGAAGTCAAAAGATTACGCTAGTTTGCTCTCTGCAAAAACTGGAAATACATTACTTTCATAATAAGTTGTTTATTGATGATTAATTAGATTAAAAATTTATTAAGAAACAGTCCTCATACAGAGACCTATATTGGAACTGAGTTAAGTTAGATTGAGCTGTGCTATATTTGTTTTCCCCTTGCCTCCATCTCTTGCTATCTCAACCAAATTTATTGATTGATAGTGTTTTTTCTGTTTTGTTTTGTTTTAACCACAGCTCGGATCCTTCCACTGTTTAGTGTTGGAGATATTCCATTCAAATTCTAGGTAACTGACCCCATATGGTGTCCCTGTTCTGTTTCTTATATAATGGGCTAATTGGTATTTACTTGTTGCCTTCTACTATTCCATCAGTCTGTCACTCTTCTGTCTTGATAGATTCTTTTCTGCCATGTACAAAACCACCTGTTAGAGAAACAGGCAAGAGAGAAAATGATAATGAGGCTGTGAGAGAGTCTCATGATTAAATGAGTTAACATACTGATCACAGTGTAGCTGTATTATGGCTAATGTTAACAATTTAGATAAATTTTAGCCTGAGGATCTAGATGAGGTTCTGTGACCATTCAACAAAAATGTATGAAAACATTGCCTTTATCTAACTTTAAGGTGATGAAGGCCTATCATGAAATCAAAATTTTGTTCCCAATTCATATAAAATATAGCTGTATTTAAATAGAGTACATTATTTTAGGTAACAGAAGAGGCGTGAGCCAGATTAAGTGACTGATACCTAATTACATGGTTAGTTTGTCTTTAGATGGATTGAAATGGACAGGTGTACCAGCTTCCTGGTAAAGGAACAAGAAGATGGTATTTGAATGCCATCCCTAACTAAGAGATACAGAGGGACCTGGGAGTTAGGGAACTCGAGCAGTGCTCGAGCCCCTCCAGGGGGCTCCATCCCCTCCAGGGAGAAGCATGGAATGATGTGTGGCCTAGCCTGAGGGAGAGCAGCATGAATGGAGAATCCAGGGCAATCTCCGGAGGATAGATGGGCAGTTGACATTAGGGGATTCGACCCCAGATATTAAAACCCTAGGCATCAACTTGCCATTTTTGTAATGGGCTATAGTACTTAGCAGAGGACTAAAGTAATTTCATGGGATCTAGGGAAGAAGCAGACCTGGTTCCTAGAACAAGGAGGCCTCAATTAGTACACACTGAATTGAAAGAAACCAGGAAGGGAGATGACAAGATGATAGTCTAGGACTTAGAAATGTTGAAGAGTGGTACTTGATCATGAGTTTCGTATTAGTCCATCTTAAATGTTTCTTCTTACAATATGTGTCCTGGAAGGGACAACCATATATATATATGTATCATAGCTGTAGGTGATATTTATGTGGTGGCTGGTTACACTTGAGACAACAGATATACAAGCTGTATTTATCAGGGTGGTTCAGGGAAATACACTGAATACTGTCTTTCTGTTTCTCATTTGAAGGTTTTGAAAATAATATTGCTTCACAGTATTATTGTGAGTAGTACTGCTCAGATACCTGGAGGGAGTGCAGGACTCCCTCCATTGCCTGGGAATGGCCAAAACTGGCCGTGGTGCTGGGTGGGACAACCCAGGCTTGGACTGGATTCCATGTGAATCCTAGCCACATGAAGTTAGGGTTGCTAGGCTTGCAAATAATAATAGATGGTGCCCAGTTAAATTTGAATTATTTCTAATTGCCTTCCCATATGTACACTGGGAAAGAAGAAAAGTATTGTATAGGAAATATTTGTACTAAAAATTACTTGTTTATCTGGAATGAATTATAAGTATCTATACTACATACCTCTTTAATTATATTTCTATAAATATATGGCTCTACTTAACATTTCTTTGTCTTGCATAATCTGCTTATAAAACTCTTTGCAGTTACAGACTGTCTTCCATTTGCATTGTAATATGGCTTTTACTGTGGTCACATCAAAACTATTTAATTCCTTTGTCTACTCAACATTCATTAATGAGAAAACATGTCCAACATTTGCATTATGAGCCAGTATACTGAAAAAGTAGTTAAATAAAGTTCACAACTCTGAGAACTGCTCTTCAAATTTGATTTTTTGAAGCATATAATACCATCTTTTGTGACATAAGTTGCTTTCCCATTGTTTAGGATTATGTTGCTCAATGACTTTTTGAAACTGTTGTCCACTGACAAAAAAGCATTGTTCTCAAATTTTATTCCCTTCTTTTAAAAATTACACATGATGTTTTCACTTGTTTCCATGCTGGAAGAGTATTTTACAACATCTGAGTAAAATGATTGAAGTCTTCAAGGGTTGATATTGATTTCAAAAGATAGTCATGGCAAGTGTCATAATAATTATCCACTTCAAGTCGGAACATCTTTTCCTGTTCATAAGTAAAGTGTGGTTTGTTCACATCATGGAAATTGTTGATGTGGTCTACTCTGTATTGTGTCATGCCAATGTGGGCATGACTGAAGGACAGGTTGGATAAATTTGGGGGTATTGTGAGTGTATTTGAACAGAGGGCCTGAATGAGCAAAATTAAAATGACTGTGCACATGATTCTGGCTGTTTAGAGAGGCCAGTGAGACCAGAATGAAGCTTATGGGTTCTGAGCCTCCAGGATTTAGAGGTCAAAATAAAGGTGATTAGCAGATACTTTATTAAGAACAAGTATCATTTTGACCTAAGTGTCACAGATTACTGCTACATCTTTCCATCAGATATAGTTAATTCTAATTTCTATGTCTTGACTATTTTACCTGGAGAGCAGTTCTAAATTTGGTCTTCCCAGAGGGTGTAAGGTCAGAAGATTTATTTGTTTTGTGAGTTCCACCGTAATTAAATTGTATTAACAACTTTGTTTTAATTACTTCTAAGGGACTTCATCCCAAACGTACTAGAAATTTTCTAAATTCTATCCAAACTACATTGTGAACTTTAAATTGCTTTTGGGATTAGAAATATCCTTAAAGCAGCAATGACTTTTAAGTTGTTTGGTGCTCCACTGGGCTAATGCTTTAAGGGATCCTCTATTAGTGAAATGACTGTAAAAAGCCCCAACTTTCATTTTACTGGAAGTCAGTTCTATTTTGCTAGTGGTTAATTGCTTTTTTTTTCTTTTTACAATGTAGCAATGGCAGCTACTTGATATTAATGAAAAGTGAGAAGCAGATAGCTCTTCTTATAGTTATCTTACTGAATTTACTGGGATGGAATTTATGAGACCTGCAATCTCATTAAAAAGTAAGACTACTTCAGTTTCTGGCATTTTAATATAGAAATACTCTATATTCCAGTAAGTGGGGATACAGATACTTATAATGTATTGCTAATGCTTAAGAATATTTTTGAATGACTCACCCCTCTCTTTTGTGGGTTTTCTGAATATGCAGTGAGAGGAGGATCAGCAGAGCAGCTGTTAGAGCAGAAGCAGCTGATTTCTATGCAGGGAGAAGATAATATGTATTTTCTCATACCTGGAGGTAAAAGAGTAAATCCCCTGTCACTTAAATTTCTTAGTTTATACATTTAGTTTTGTTTTGACTGTAGATTGAGACATGTGCACTAGAGTTTTCTGAGATCAACGTGTCATTCATTATCAGGACAGTAGGGTTACCTACATGTCTCAATTTGTACTGAAAAAGACTAAGAAGAGTAATTTTATCTAACTATATTTTCTTTTATAACCATTACTAATGTCTTTGATTAATATTCTTAGGATATCGCAGGTATATATTTCTCCCCAAATTAGAAATAACCAAACATCATTTCTCTAATAATGTGTCTCTTCAGTTTGTTCTTCTAGCCACAAAACAATGCTGCCACTGAGGTTAAATTACTGTTGAATCAGGATTTACATCTAACCATTATGTTTTAGTAACTGTAGAACAGTTATTTTTGCTGAGGCTAACATTAGTTGTGTTTTGGATTGTTTGGTCAAAATGTTATGGTGACATTGCATTCACAATAATTTCAAATTCATAATGTAAGTGAGATACACGATTCTAACCCAGTTTTATGTGTTCTGAATCTGTTTTCTGACAAGGGCATATTTTTTTGGAGTTACAGCCTCCTTCATGTGTTCTAAAAGTCTAACTGATCTTAGCTTAGAGGATTGTAATATGTTCTTATGCTATATCTGTGTATCCAATTATAGGTCCACATTACCCATAAGGGAAGCCACTTAAGGGTGCAAATAACTCTTACAAACACTGCGGTAACAGATGCACATGTATTCTGGCTGCTGCAGAATTCCTTTTGGTGAAAGAAAATATTAACATGGGAAAGACCAATCAGTCTTCTGTTACAGAATTTGTCCTACTGGGGCTTTCTGGCTACCCAGAGCTTGAGGCCATTTATTTCTTGCTGGTGCTACTTATGTACCTGGTGATCCTGCTGGGAAATGGAGTCATCATCATTGTGTCTGTGACTCTCACCTGCACACCCCCATGTACTTTTTCCTCAGTAACTTATCATTCTTGGATATTTGCTACACCAGTTCTTCTATTCCCTTATTTCTCAGCAGGTTCTTAGCTTCAAAGAAAACCATTTCCTTCTCTGGGTGTGGAGTGCAAATGTTTCTCTCCTTTGCTATGGGAGCCACAGAGTGTGTCCTTCTAAGCATGATGGCATTTGACTGCTATGTGGCCATCTGTAACCCTCTGAGATACCCTGTCATTATGAGCAAGAATTTGTATGTGCCTGTGGCTGCTGGGTCCTGGATTGCAGGGGGTGTCAATTCTGTGTTGCAGATGTCTCTTGCCATGCGGCTTCCCTTCTGTGGGGATAATGTCATTAATCATTTTACTTGTGAAATCTTGTCTGTCTTAAAATTGGCCTGTGCTGATATCTCTCCATAAATGTTATTAGCATGGTTGTTGCTAATATGATTTTTCTTCTGGTTCCAGTACTTTTCATTTTTGTTTCCTATGTTTTCATTCTCCCCACCATCCTGAGGATTCCTTCTGCAGAGGGAAGGCACAAAGCCTTTTCCACCTGCTCTGCCCACCTCACAGTGGTGATTATATTCTATGGAACCATCCTCTTCACGTATGCAAAACTCAAAGCTAAAGACTTCTCTGGTGCAGACAAAGTACAAGTCACAGACAAAATCATCTCTCTCTTCTATGGTGTCGTGACTCCTATGCTCAACCCCCTCATCTATAGTTTGAGGAACAAAGATGTGAAGGCAGCTCTGAAGAATGTACTCTGTCGGAAATGCTCCTCAGAGGAAATGTGAATGTTGTTTTTTTTGTAAAAAATTCATTTACTCTGAATGCAGGACTAGTTCTCACCTGGAGTTCCAAAGTAAATGTAAGGGTTGGTAGTATCATTAATTCTTGAAATACTTATTTTTCTGTTCCTAGCATCTAAATGTGAGAGAAATCTGGGGCCTATATTCTTCATGACTGGCTTAAAGAAAAAAAGGGAAAGAAATCTATGGGTAAAATGATTCTCATCCAAACCACCCACATTCACAGAATTTATTATAGTTTAACTCTGGAATGATGAGTTCTGTAATCTTATGTGAACAGAAGTACCTTGTAACTAGTTTAACTTATTATCCTCTATTTGCATCAGGTTTCTAGTCTCATATCTTTCTTAGGAAGGTAAAGTAGAAAGTGCCTTGTTAAGTGTCAGAGTGCTATATAAACTCACCATTAAATAATTCATAACAGGGTAGTGTTTGACCTTAGAGAGGGATGACCACTTTTGGCTATGTATACATTATAGGCAAGAGTAAAAAATGATGCTATTTTCCTAGGGCTGATATCCTTTTGGCTGCAATCTGGCAAGCATACTTCTGTGCAGAGGTATCTGAGGCAATGTGAGGCTTAGTGCAGACGCCCCATCTGATGGGGAAATTTGGTCTATCTTGTGTTTCAACAGATGAGCAGTGACATCTTTGAATGAAAATGATGATAACTGTTAAGTGACATAAAAATTACTCAGTTTCTAGAGAATGTGGTTGTCCACTTCTCTGTGAACATTGTGATAATGGGTTTAGAGTGTCACAGATTAAGTTACGTGAAAGGAAAATGGAGTTCTCACACCATAAAAACAACACATAATGGATTGGAAGAAAAACATGAAGGCACTTAAAAGAAAAAAAAATAGGTTAGAGCTTAGTTAGACAAGGCATTTTTTAAAAAATAGAGTTTTTAATCTAGTTAAAGAAAAAAAAGCAGTTATTAAGTGGTTGCTTAGCACGGAGAATGAAAGGGACCCTGGGAACTTCCTTTCATTCAATGCTCATCCAACAGATTTTAAGTCAAGTATAACCTTGGAGAGGTTATACTTAATGTAGAGAGTGATGAATCTGGCGTTCCGTTTAGCCTGATTCCAGTAAATATGTTATTCATATAAGTAATCCCCTTGATTTGACCTAGTTTTCCCCTTCTGATGAGAAGCAGACATCCAGGTCACCTGTATAGAAGGAAAGAATGGACTGAGCAAAGGAATGAAGTGGCTCTTCCACTTTGGCCTAGGTTTCGCATTGTGAAGGATGGCACTCTGCTTCATAGTAGTATCTGTGAGCTAGTGTGAATCAACCCCTGTGAACGAGATCTAGCTTCTTGTTTTAACAAATCAACTTTGAGTCTTGTAGGGCTAAGGAACAGAATGTGGACCTTAGTTAAAAAAACAGCAGCAACAACAACAACAAAACATACAGTATTGCTGTCTGGTGAGGTCTGTTGGCAGGAAGCCCGAGAGCTTCTCTTGGGGGAAGCCTCTGAATCACTGCACATGTTTTATTCAAACTCTAAGAGTAAGTACAATCAGACTTCAAAGAAGGGGAGATCCTGTGAGAGAGGGCTAAGGCAATATTTCATTGCATCAATTGAGTTTGACCTTGATCAGCTGAGGAGGAATAGTCTTAGGTAATGGGCTGAAACCAGAATGCATCAGTGGGGCTTCTAGACAAGAAAACAATGTACATGGGTGCAACAGACAGAAAAAGAAAGAAAAAGAGGAACAAAGATTTGCGAGTTTCGAGAGAGAGTCATGGACATATACACACTAACAAACGTAGTAAGGTAGATAGCTGGGGGAAGCAGCCGCAAGGCACAGGGATATTAGCTCGGTGCTTTATGACAGCCTGGAGGGGTGGGATAGGGAGAGTGGGAGGGAGGGAGACGCAAGAGGGAAGACATATGGGAACATATGTATATGTATAACTAATTCACTTTGTTATAAAGCAGAAACTAACACACCATTGTAAAGAAATTATACCCCAATAAAGATGTTTAAAAAAAAAAAGAAAAAAAAAGATTTGCCAGTTTGTGAGGTATATTAAATGGAGTATTCAGGAATTATAATTTATTCTCCAGGCAATTTGGAACCTTTCGAATTTTGACCGAGGGAGTATAGAAGATTAAAACTCAGAAAAAAGGTTAATATAGAGGCATTCTTCAGGGTCATGTGCTTTTCTCACCAATATGGAACTGTGACCTGTGCTTGGTGGGTCTGTAAACATTGTTTTTCAGGACAGTCATTGGCTCCTCCTCTAGCTTGTAGAGAACCTGAATCAAAATTCATCTTTGTATGGAACTAGACAAATAGTAGTTCATTTTAGGTCAAATTTGGTATCAAAAAGTTTTAATTCCCTTGGCAAAAATACAGTCCTTCCATTTCCTGTGGGTTCTCAGCTCAGTCCTGTAACAGTCTGTGAAAATTAAAGTGAATCCAGCATCAGTCTGAAGTGAGACTAAAGCTCTGTTGGGTCCTTTGCAGCTAAGTCTTAACTGATTGCTTTAGTTATTAAAGTAACCAAAGTAATAATAACTGCTTCATTCTGCCTGGGTTTTTCAGTTTTTTTTTGTTTGTTTGTTTGTTTTTTCACTTCTAAGAACAGATGGAACTTCAATAGATATCCAAAGAAAAAGAAAAACATCTCCATTTATAAGTTGAAAAATTGATGCCCTGGGGGCCATAGGAACCTAACCCTTCTACTATTCCTCCTTTTTTTGTTTGTTTTTTTTAATAGCTTTTACCCCCTACCCCTAGAAAACTTCTCTTCTAGAAGTAGTGAGTTTATGGAGGTATTGCTCACTGGGTGAAAAAGAACATGTTCATTTTGTGGTCAGTTTTCCTCCATATGCCCTAGGATATGTTGAACATTATAAGCAATAGTAGTCAAATGTACATGAGCTTAAAAACATCTGGCTACATCTCTTAAGAGCTCTGTGACATTATGCTCACATTTTTAAGCTTTTCTCAGCAACTGTGGGCTCACGTATATAGTGGAGCAACCTGTTCTGAATTTAACTGTTATCACATATACTAAGTTTATGGCTTAGATTAGGAACTTAAAACACATTTGACTCTTACTGGGGTCATAATTAGTTGCAATTAAAAGAGTATGAGGGGGGTTTCCCTGGTGGCCCAGTGGTTGAGAGTCCGCCTGCCGATGCAGGGGACACGGGTTCGTGCCCCGGCCCGGGAAGATCCCACATGCCGCGGTGCGGCTAGGCCCGTGAGCCATGGCCGTTGGGCCTGCATGTCTGGAGCCTATGCTCCACAGTGAGAGAGGCCACAACAGTGAGAGGCCCGCGTACTGCAAAAAAAAAAAAAAAAAAAGTATGAGGCCCAAAATTACATTCTTAGGAAACCTAATTTCAAATTCTAGATCTTTCTCATGCTAGGGAAGTGAGGGCTGCACTACTTTTCAGAGTCTAGGTTTGCTCATCTGTAAAGTTACCAATAGCCTCTTCATAGATTACATGAGTGAATCCAATGATATCGTACGATGAAAGCGCTTTGCAAGTGAAATGCAATATCCAAATGCTTGTTCATTAATTCATTCGACGTATATATGGCAATGGCTTAGTGTGTGCCAGGCAATATAATTAAGGATGTTGGTGAGCAAATGAAGTCATTACAACATTTATTTTTCTCAAGACCAAAGGGTATTTCTCTATACAAATATTTTAGTATATTTGTTAAACAACTTTCATATGACTTTACAATTTGAAGCTTACAAGGAATTTTCCCAAGCTACTGCCTTATCATTTTAGAAACAAGGAAAGCAATTCTGAGAGAAGGTAAATTACTTGCCCAGTGTCCTGTGCCTAATTAATTGTGTGTAGGAAGCAAGTGGTGACTGGCTCTAAAGCTCACACTCTTTCCAAAACACTGTGTTATCTCAGACAGGAAAAGTTGTGCTGTGTTAATCTTACTGGTTTTAATGGCAGTTGGAGAGAGGCTAAATTAAGTAAACTTGGAATCCAAACAGAATGACAGATGTATGGAGAACGGGACAACCACAAATTTGTTCCACTAAGCTGAATTTCTCCTACAAATTATATCACTTGGCACAATGTAGGAATAGATGGAATGGATGCTCTTTTTTTCCTGGAACATTTCTGTCATACAAAGTTAGTAGATTAATCCAGGTCACAGATAATCAAAACAAGAGATAAAGGGCCTGTGGTGGATTTTTGCTTCTACATAATTCATTCTCTGGAGTCAAAGCTTACTCTGGAACTCAGGGGCACTAGGATAACGAGGTACCGATTACAGTGATCCTGGCCCAAGGAGCTTCCCGAAAGGGTTCATGGAAGAGGTGGTTTGTGTTTATTCGTATTTAGAGGGTTAGATACAGGGATCATATTTTTGTCTTAATTAATTTGAATTCAACAGTTATTTTGAGTATAATCATTTAGGTGATATGGTATCTCAGCTACGTTTAAAAACGTTTTAAAAAATATTTTTTTATTACAGTGGTCATAGCAACTGCTGATGATGGTCAAATGATTGCATTGCAGTTCCACACATTTGGGACAGAATTAATTTTTTCAGCAGATTATAGGTCCAGTAATAGCATTCAAGTTGTTTAGATGCTAAAGAAAATAACAGATAACACATCTGTTTTGCAATAATTTCTCTAAGATCACCAATTAAAGGAATCTAATGCTCTCATTCTATCTGCTCTGGGGAGGGGAAGAGAGGCAGAATAAATGTTTCTGAAGAGGCAGATGTATCAAAGAGCACTGAATTTTATTTTAGAGTACCTCGATTTGAAACTGAAAGATTTGGAACTTCTTTTTTTCTCTTCTTTAAATGAAGCCAATTCCTACCTAAGATCTTTATTGTGAAAATTACCCAGTAAGGGTCTAAAATATAACATGAAGCTTTATGACACTAAATAATGAAAACTTGACAAATGAGAAAATAAATATATCCAGTTAAAGCATTTAAAATTGATATCTTACCCTTAATTTGAAAAACCACATTTACAACAGAAGAATATGGAACATTATGACATTTATGTAACTCTGAGCCTGAGGAATTGTTTCCTTTCCTTGATTTGAGATCAATATTCTTTTGCTCTACAGCCTCAAGAAATGCTTTCCATTTTATGTAATAATGTTCAGGATAAAGAGAGGGGATATTAGTGAGCATTGGATAAAAAGTAAGGTGCTGTAATTATTTTCTTCAAGTTGACTTATCATTAGTTTATTCCTGAGGTAAAACTGATAGATGAATCTATTTAAAATATTCTGACTCTCAGGTCCAGAGTTTCTAGTTCAATCTCAGAAAAGAAATATGTAAGATAATCCAGAGATTCTTGGGGCCTTTGGGGTTATCTAACTGCTCCTCTACATTTTGAGCTCCAGAAATGTCCTCCAAAAGACCAACCATTAGCATAGCAAGGCAGTTTAAATGCATTTTGGGGCAAGCCAGGGAGGGGTCCACTATTTGCAACAAAGTAAAATTAGGAATGTAAGCATGGAGGATTATAAACTTCCCAACACCCCAGGGGGAATGTAGTTAGACCCAATTATATAATTGGTATGTTCCTTTTGTAATATGACTCAAACATGAAACATATATCACTGTCTACCTTCTCACAACATTTGAAGATTTAAGACCCAAACAGAAAAAAGTCTTTAATAAGTATTGCTGTTTTTTTGGGGAAATTATCTGAAAACGTTCCACAATTAATTGTGTAAATTGCCTTCATTTGCATAGTGCTTTCAAATATCGAATGTGTTTCTCAGAATACTACCATGAGTTAGTACAGTTATTCCTATTACACAAATTTAGAGCCTCAGACTTTGAAAGTTGAAATATTTTGCTGAAGTTTGTCCAGCCAGTATATGAGAAGGTAAAAAAGATCTCAAATTCAGCTTTTGTGACTCTTGCCCCTGCAATCTATTTGCAGCACTGACCCATCTTGCACTGATAAGAGCCTGAAATGAGCTGTTAGAATTTTGCATCCCCACCCTGTAATGGATGCAGGAAAGTTAGGTTAGAACGATGTAAACAATTGAAAATGACAAATGTCAATAAAAAATTAAAACTGAACTTTATTTTCCCTCTAGGTCCAAGTCAGAGTTGAAGCATATGGAACAGAATGTAACCTTTTATGAAAAACAATTCCTCTTTGACTTTAATGACAAAGATTTGCATTCAAACTCAACCTTTGCTCCCGAAATGAATCCTCCTTTCTCAATAACTTTCTGTTAAAGCTTTTTCAGATAAGCCTACTTTTTCAAATTGGTAATTTCTTCTTAACCTACGTATTTTTTCTAAATTTAGTTCACTCTAAATGCTATAATTTATGCTGCACAGGCATCTGACTTTTAATACCAGAGAATAATAAATAATACTAATTGAGTTGGGGGCAAGGAGCATTTTTCTATGCACTTTTCATGTATTTCACTTATCTGATCCTTATTACAATCTTATGAGATATATGCTATTATTATCTTCATTTTAACGGTTGAGTGAGGAACAAAAAGATATTATCATTGACTGTGAGGTGTGTGTATGTGTGTGTATACATATATTTTATATATATATATATATATTACATATATATCTATGCAACAAGTTTCCCTAAAGGGACTGAAAAATACTTAGGGCAGAAAACTTTCTATTTTACTTTTTTGTATCACAGAATATCTGAAGTTGTGCCTTGAGAATGGTGGACACTCAGAGTATATACCTGTAAGCAGATGGACAATTTTTCATTTAGTTCCTCAAATGCTGTCTATAGTTTGTATATTATGAAGTTATATGTTGCTTTACTATTTATAGTTATTGCTTGCAGTAGTAATTTCTACTAAAAGACCACCACAGGAATAAAGGATGTTGAAAGGAGGCAGGACTTGAGTCCTCTTTCCCAAACATCTTTCTCTCTGTTCAACCTGAAAAACTCAAAATCTATATATTTTATGTGCTCTTCTGCATTTTTATTGACATATAATTGACATGTAACATTGTGTAAGCTTGAGTATGTTGATTTGATACACTTATATATTGTAATAGCAATACCACTTAGCATTATCTAACACCTTCATCACATCACATAATTATTTTTTTTGGTGGTAAGACATTTAAGATGTAGTCTTTTAGAAACTTTCAAGTATATAAGAAAATATTGTTAACTATAATCACAATGCTGTGTATTAGATTCCCAAAATGTATTCATCTTCTAACTGTAAGTTTATATGCTTTGACCAACATCTCCCCAGTTCCCTCATTCCATAGCCTCTGGTAACCACCTTTCTACTTTCTGTTTCTATGAGTTCAGAATTTTTAGATTCCACATGTAAATGATATCAGACAGTATTTGTTTTTCTCTGCCTGATATCTCACTTACCATAATGCTCTCAAGGTCTATCCATGTTGTCCCAAATGGCAGGACTTCCTTCTTTCTCGTGGCTGGATATTATTCCATTTTCTATATGTACCACATCTTCTTTATCCATTCACCCCTTGACAGACACTTAGGTTGTTACCATATCTCGGCTATTGTGAATAATGCTGTAATAAACATACAAGTACAGATATCTTTTAAATATCTTGCTTACATTTTCTTTGGAGGTGTACCAAGGAGTGGGAGTGCTGGATCATATGGTAGTTTTATTTTTAATTTTTTGAGGGATCTTCATACTGTTTTCCTGGCGGCTGAAGCAATTTATATTTCCACCAGCGGTGCACAGGCCTTTCTTTTTCTCCACATCTAACACTTTTCTCTCTGTCTTTTTGATGGCAGCCATTCTGACCGGTGTGAGGTGCTATCTGATCTTGGTTTTGATTTGCATTTCCCTGATGATTAATGATGCTGAGCATCTTTCATGTACCTGTTGTCCAGTTGTATGTCTTCTTTGGAAAATATCAATTCAGTTCTTCTGCCCATTTTTTAATTGGACTGTTTACTTTTTGTTATTGAGTTGTATGACTTCGTTATATATTTTGGATAATAACCACTTATCTGATATTGTTTGCATGTATTTTCTCCCATTACGTAGGTTGTATTTTATTTTGTTGTTATTTCTTCTGCTGTGGGGAAGCTTTTTTGTTTGATGTAGTCCCACTTGTTCATTTTTGTTGTTGCTTTTGGTGTCATATGCAAAATATCATTGCCAAGACCAATGTCACAGAAATTTTTCCCTATGTTTTCTTCTAGGAGTTTTATAATTTCAGGTATTATGTTTAAGTCTTTAATCTATTTCAAGTTAAGTTTGTGGGTGGTGTAAGATTGGGGTACAATTTCATTTCACTGCATATGGTTATCCAGTTTTCCCAGCACAATTTATTGAATAGAGTATACTTTCCTTATTGAGTATTCTTGGCTTCCTTGTCAAATATTTTTTTTTTGGTGTGTGTGTGTGTGTGTGTGTGTGTTATGTGGACCTCTCACTGTTGTGGCCTCGCCCATTGTGGAGCACAGGCTCCAGACGCGCAGGCTCAGCGGCCATGGCTCACGGGCTTAGCCGCTCCGCGGCATGCGGGATCTTCCCGGACCGGAGCACGAACCCGTGTCCCCTGCATTGGCAGGCGGACTCTCAACCACTGCGCCACCAGGGAGGCCCATCCCTTGTCAAATATTTTTTGACTGTATATGTGGGGGTTTATTTCTGGGCTCTCTATTCTATACTATTGGTCTATGTGTCTATTTTTATGCCAGTACCATACTCTTTTGATTACTATAGTTTTATAGTATAGTTTGAAATTGGGAAGTGTGATGCCTTCAGCTTTGTTCTTCTTTCTCAGGATTCGTCTGTGTTTGGTCTTTTGCAGTTTCAAACAAATTTCATGATTTTTTTCTACTTCTGTGAAAAATGCAATTAGAATTTTTATAGGGATTGCATTGAATCTATAAATGACTTGGGTAGTATGGATATTTTAACAATGTTAATTCTTCTGATACATGAACTTGGAGTATATTTCCAATTGTATCTTTTTCAGTTTCTTTGATTTCATCAAGGTCTTGTAGTTTCACTTTCTTGGTTAAATTAATTCCTAAGTATCAATATTTTATTGTTTTTGATGATACTGTAAATGGGATTGTTTCACTTAGTTCTTTTTCAGATATTTTATTGTTAGTGTATAGAAATCCAACTGATTTCTGAATGTTGATTTTATATCATACAATCTTACTGAATTCATTGCTTAGTTCAGTTTTTTGGTTGAGTCTTTAAGATATTTTTGTATATAGGATGATATCATCTGCAAATAGAGATAATTTTACTTCTTCCTTTTCAATTTGGATCTATTTCTTTACTTGCCTGATTGATCTAGATAGGACTTCCAGTACTGTGTTGAATAAGAGTGGCAAGAGTGGGTACCCTTGACTTGTTCCTGATCCTAGTTGAAACACTTTCCACCTTTAACCATTGAATATGATGTCAGTTATGGTTCTGTCATATATGGCCTTTATTAAGTTGAGATATGTTCCTCTATACCCAATTTATTGATGAATTTTTTATCATGAGAAGATGTTGTATCTTGTCAAATTCTCTTTTCTGCTTCTATTGAGATTATCATGTGATTTTGATCTTTTATTCTGTTAATGTGGTGTATTGCATTTATTGATTTGTATATGTTGAACTGTCTTTGCATCCCAATGATAAATCCCACTTGATCATGGCATATGATCCTAATGTGCTGTTGAACTTGGTTTGCTAATATTTGGTTGAGAATTTTTGCACTATATTCACCAGGGATATTGGTCGGTAGTTTTTTTTTTTTCTTATAGTGTCCTTATCTGGCTTTGGTGTGAGGGTAAATGTTGGCCTTCTAAAATAAGTTTGGGAATTCTCCTTCCCCTTTAATTTTTTGGATGAATTTGAGAAGGATTGATATTAATTCTTTAAATGTTTGGTAGAATTTACCAGTAAAACCATCTGGTCCTGGGTCTGTCTTTGTTGTGAGGTTTATAATTTTGATTTAATTTTCTTACTCACTATTGGTCTGTTCAGATTTCCCATCCTTCATGATTCAGTCTTGGTAAGATATTTATTTCTAGGAATTCATCAATTACTTCTATGTATTTCTTTGCTATCATTTGTAATGTCTCTTATTTCTGATTTTATGTATTTGAGTCTTCTCTCTTTTTTTCTTGGTTAGCCTAGCTAAAGGTTTTATAAATTTTATCTTTTCAAAAATCCACCTCTTAGTTTGTCAATCTTTTCTCTTGTTTTTCTGGTCTTTATTTCATTTATTTACACTCTGTTCTATGTGTTCCTTCCTACTGCTAACTTTGGGCTTAATTTGTTCTTTTTCTAGTTCCTTGTAGTTAAAGTTAGGTTATTTGAGAACTCTTTTTTCCCTTAATATATGCATTTATCACTATATACTTCTCTTTAAGAACTGCTTCTGCAGTACTTTATAGGTTTTGGTACATTGTGTTTCTGTTTTCATTTATTTCAATATATTTTTACTTCCCTTTTGATTTTTTTCTTTGATACTTTGCTTACTCATGAGCGTGTTGTTTTGTTTCCACATGTTTGTAAATTACCCAGGTTTCCCCTTGTTGATTTCTAATTTCATACCATTGGGGTATGAAAAAAAGATACTTGGTACCTTGGTATCTTTAAATATGCCAATACTTGTGTTGTAGCCTGTGATCGAGATGTTTTGTGATCTGTCCTGGAGAATGTTCCATGTGCACTTGAGAAGAATGCATCGTCTGCTGCTCTTGGATAGAATGTTCTCTATATGTCTGTTAAGTCCATTTAGTTGAAAGTATGATTTAAATCCAACCTTTCCATATTAATTTTCCATGTGTATGATCCATGCATTGCTGAAAGTGGGATATTGAAGCCCCCTACTATTTTTGTGTTACTCTCTATTTCTCCCATCAGATCTGTTAGAATTTACTTAATATATTTAGGTGTTTTTGATGTAGGGTGCATATATATAATTGTTATATTTTCTTGATGAGTCCACTCCTTTCTCATTATATAATGACCTTCTTTGTCTCCCATGATAGTTTCTGTCCTAAAGTCTATTTTATCTGATGTAAGAATAGATGCCCCTAACCTTTTTTGGTTTGTATTTGCATGGAACATATTTTGCCATCCCTTTAGTTTCAGTTCATATGTGTCCTTAAAGCTGAAGTGAGTCTCTTGTGGGCAACATATTGTTGGGTGTTGTTGTTTTTTTTTAATTCATCCAGCCACTCTGGCCTTTTGATTGGAGATTTCAATCCATTTATCTAGAGTAATCTTTGATATGTAAGGACTTACTAATAACCATCTTATTAATTACATTATGGCTGTTATGTATTTCCACTCTTCTTTTTTCCCTCTTGCCTCCTACTTAAATGGATGCTGATTTTCCCTATGATATATGCTCTGATTCCCTTCTCTTTATCTTTTGTGAATGATGATAGGTTTTTATTTTGTAGTTACCATGCAGGTCACATAAAACATATAACAGTCTGTTTTATGCTAATAGCAAATTAACTTCAGTCACATACAAAACTCTACCCTTTAATTCCCCCCCTTTATGTTTTTAACATGACAATTTACCTATTTTTATATTGTGTATTCGTTAACAAATTATAGTAGCTATAGTTATTTTTAATGGTCTTTTCCTTTAGTCTTTATACTGTAGTTAAGTGGCTAACATACCATCTTATTATGGAATTAGAATTTTATGACTGACTATATATTTCCCTTACCAATGTGTTGTCTGTTTTTATATGTTTTCATGTTACTAATTATCATCCTTTCATTTCATCTTGAAGAACACCTTTCAACATTTCTTGTAAGGTGAGTCTAGTGGTGGTGAACTACTTCAGCTTTGTTTGACTGGGAAAGTCTTTATTTCTTTTTCATTTCTGAAGAATAACTTTGCCAAAGTTCAGTGTTACTATCTACAATATAACTCAATAGACTTTCCTAAAACACTTTAATTCAGTGATGAATTATTACCTATCTGAATTCACGCCTTCTTCCCCTCCCCCTCTTCCTCTCCTTCACTTCTATCCCTCCTCCTCCTCCTCTTCTTCTTTATTTTTGTGGCCTTAAACATATGAATTCCCTTTTGTCCTGTGAATTTATTTATTTTATTGCTTATTGGTATCTCTCTTCATTCCAAAAAAAGGTGATGCCTTCCTGAACCAAATTAACTCATATAAAAGGATGAATATAAAAAAAGCAAAAATGTTAAATGAATGCATTTAATTCACAGCAAATATCTGTTTTATTTCATTTATAATATCTAGATTATTTTCAATTCAAACATTTCATTTTGGTAATTATCATTTGAATAGTAATTCCTGACTTTGAATTAACTTTATTTTGGTAATCATAATTTGAACTAAAAAAGCTCTCACATTTCATAGTTACTTTGGTGAACATTTGCCCCTGTTTTCATATGTTACATGAGTAGGAGAATGTCATTTCATTTTGGAGCTTCAGTTTGGCCACAATTTGTTCCCATCACCATTCTTAATTGTATCTGTGGGACACTGTCCCTAATGTACCAGAAGTTTCTCCATTCCACAGGTCTCTCATTGCAAGTTTAAATTGCTTTGGGAACTGGGGAACAATTAAAACTGTTGCATAGCAAATATTTATTCTTCCACATCTGTGGGATCTGGCATTGTTTGTTGAACCTGACCTTAATTCATAATGCTGACGTAAGTACGAAAAAGGAAGTAATGGGTTCTTTTAGGAGGTGGAAATAATTTATCTGTGTAATGGTAAGTGTTGAATATCATGAAACTGTACCTTTTCAGTCTATAGTTAAAGCTATTATTCAGTATTAATTTGTAATGTGAATAACCTGATGCAATATAGGTATCAATTTATTATCACCAAAATACAGCTGAGAATCATTATAATTATTTCATTATTATTTGTACAATGTCTGTTAATCCTTAAAGTAATTTCCATATGGTATCACATTGTTTCTTTTTTTTTTTTTTTTTTTTTGCAGTACGCGGGCCTCTCACTGCTGTGGCCTCTCCTGTTGCGGAGCACAGGCTCTGGACGCGCAGGCTCAGCGGCCATGGCTCACGGGCCCAGCCGCTCCACGGCATGTGGGATCCTCCCGTACCGGGGCACGAACCCGCGTCCCCTGCATTAGCAGGTGGACTCCCAACCACTGTGCCACCAGGGAAGCCTCACATTGTTTCTTTAAAATCTCCCTGCAAGGAAAGTAAGGCAAGTATCTTTATCACTATCTTACAAATGAGAAGACTGAGGCTATAAATTAGAAGCATAGAACCTCAAACAAAAGACTTTGATTCTAGTCTGAGATACTTTTCCACTATGCTAAACCTGTGTCAATAAATGTTAGATGATCCTCTGTACTTATAATGCATAAACTGGTAATTATTTGTATAAGATGGCAGCTTGTTAATACTAACTGAAAGATATTTAAAAAAATTAAAGCCTGCTACAGATGAACAAATGTGACATATTAAAGTTTTACTAATAATTAATCCACAAATGCTGCACAGAGAAAATGCTTCAGAGTTTAGAAAATAAGCCTTCATCTATTCAGTCAGAACCCATCTATTATGTGCTACCACTGTATTAGACTTAGGTGTAGAGGGATGAGCAAGACAGGCAAGCTCCTTCCCCCATGTGTCTTGTTACCTCACAGTATAACAACATAAACAGTTTAAAGCACTGGGAGCAGAAGTAAACCAAAGGTAGCAAGACAAGCCTGGGTCAAGGTGGGTTTGACCTAGTGAGGGGATTCCTGCCTAGGAGGGAAAGGCTTGGAGCAGACGGCAGGGAGAAGCAATTCAGGTAGCCTCAGATGCATTGTCATTGCAATTGTCTGGAAGAGGAAGCCAACAGGCTTTGTAGTCCTGGACCCAAAGGGCCTGGCTAGAACATCTTCATGTGTCCTGGTAAATCTTGCTGTCTTCTCCCATTTGCATTACTGACTGGTCTGATCAAGGGTGCTTATGTCCCTTATTCAGTACATCCTCTGACCAACTTCTGAGCCCTCTTGGGGAGAATTTTGATTTGTCGTAAGAAGTAGTGTAGAGTAAGTATTGAATCATTGCCTCCTTTCTCTGGGCACTGTTGAATAAATGTAGTCCTTGTGACCCTTACTTCTCTAAGGTTCTCACTAACCATTCCCTGCTGTTGACACATGATTTCTATACAAATTTTAATGCTACCAGTTAGGCAGGGTAGTAATGTAAAGACAATGGACTTTGGATACTTCCTCTTCCTGTTATTAGTCATGTGACACCAGCCAAGTGAGCTAATTTCAAGCCTAAAATATGGCACATAAGATCCTAAAGTAAGATTTGGCAACAAAAATGAAGATTCCTCCTCCCTCTTTTCTTCTTTAAAGAAAGTTCTGGTCTTAAGATGAATAAGTAAAAATTTACAATCTCATTTGGGCTAAAGTTTTCATCTCCAAAATTGTGATTTTATATTCCCTTATTGTCTTTCTCTTCAAAGTTGTGATATTTCCCTTGTGTATTCTTAATTAAATTATTCCTGTAGTGCAAATCCCTCCTTTGAGTTGGACTTTAGACTCTAAGTAATATTTGCTCTACAGTAATTTCCCCAACTTCCATCACATGGCAAACTAAGTGGCAGAGTGGGGGAAAATTGGCTGTAATGAAATTCTTAACACTATTAGCCCACGTGAGGGCTAAACTTGTGATTTTGACCAATGTCAAATGTGGTGGTGATTATGGAAAGGTCAGTTTTCACATACAATCAGTAATGTGACAAACCATTAATCTAAATATCTTAATTCCTTATATTATGTTTCTGCTAAAAATCTCATAAAATCCTACAGTGTGATGTCAAATTTGGCGGGTACTAACATCACAGGATCCAAGCGTTCAACCCACGTTCTGTGCTTTCTAATGATAGACTCCTTCCGCACCAAAAGACGTGCCAACATAGCACAGAGAGATCAGCTCGGTGCTTTGCAATGACCTAGAGGGGTGGGATAGGGAGGATGGGAGGGAGGCTCCAGAGGGAGGGGATATGGGGACATGACGTATGCATATGGCTGATTCGCTTTGTTGTGCAACAGAAACTAACACAGTATTGTGAAGCAATTATATTCCAGTAAAGATCTATTAAAAAAAAAAGAAAAAGACATGCCAAATTCTCTGACTTCAGAGCCTCTCGGTGCACCTGCCATACTTTCCTTCTGAGATGCGCTTGCCACCACTCCACCACGGAAACTCTTGTCCAAAAAGGATGTGCTGCCAATCCATTTACTCCTAACTTTTGCTCACCTTCTCACTTTTTGAATACTCCCCTTCTTTGCTTCCAAACTTGTCTAATTCTTTCCCTGCTTCCAGATCCAGCCCATTTCTGAAACTCTTCCTGAATTCTCCCTGGCGTGAGTTATTTCTCATAAACTTTTTCCTTATGGGAAAATCTATAAATTTTACTCAAGCTACATAATGTCATTATATTCATAATATATTTTATATGTACTTTTCCTATATCCCTAACTGAATTGTGAGCTCTGTAGTGGGAAGCACTTTATTCTTTTATTCATCCTTACTGTGCTTGGAATATGACTGGGTTCAAGATAGGCTGTCGGTAATATTCAAAAGCTATTGTAGTAGTCTGGCACACATTTAACCTGCTTTAAAAAATGCTTCCAGTAATATTTTTTCCTTAAGACTATTTAACTCTTTCAATAATATATTTTTCTTAAGAGTATATGAATATTGAATTTTCTCTAAAACACAAAAGGAATATGTTCTTGTCATTTTCCAGTTTGGTATGCCAATCCACATAATAAGGCAAAAGAAAATCCATTTGTATGAGAAATATCTGGATAATCTGCCAGCTCAGTGTAGATTAAAAACTTGCTACTCAAGTGCTTTCAAGACCTGTTGCATAAGTGTAACCCTGCGCTGTTACGAGAAATGAAGCCTCTCAGGAGCTGCCCCCAAAACCAAAACAGAATCTAAAGCTTTTCAAGATACCCAGGTGATTTCATGTGTATATAAAAATGAGTGATGCTGTGAACTACACTTGATCTGAGCTTTGAGCTCTACTTCACTGTTTACTATGAGGTTAAATAACCTTGGAAAAATTTCATGTTTTAATATTTGAAAAAATGGGAGTAATATAAACAATGATTGTATTTTGTTAAGCATAAAGTAGTAGTACATATACACATGTGTATACCTATTTATATAAAATATTTAAACCTTCTTGCTGTTTTCTTAGGTTGACTTAAGTGAGTAAATTATGAACATACACTCTGAAGCCACAGAATGAAAATAAGTTAAGAGACTATGTAATACTCCCCAAAGACTGTGTTTGACATTCATGCAATGCAATGGTCTTGTCACAGGAACAGTCACACAAGATACTAAGAGGAGCTGGAATGAGAACAACTATCTACATTTAAACAGATGTTAAATTTCAGTTTATGCTATTCAATTTATTATTATTAATGTCTATTAAAAATTAAAGTGCCTAATATAAAGTATGCAGTGTCAGGCATAGAAAGAAAATATGCACCAAAAACATCAAAGTTGCTGTGAAGTTTTGGCCATCATGAATTGCAGAATCATATTTCCAGTCCTTGTTGAGTAGTCTCTTGCCATCTCCACTGCTTACTTTCTGGGGCAGATGAAGTCAGGCTTATAGTTGCTAATTAGTCAGGAGTTTTAGAAACCTCAACCAAGGAACAAGGCTTCAACGGCAAGAAAGGTTACTTCTGTATGTTTGCTTGATCATAGGTAGATCTTCACATATTGGCAATGGGCATAGGTACTTCCATCCTTCCCAGTTTTATTGTATTCTAGTCATACACATTGTTGAAGATAGCTGGATGTCAGAGTTTCAAGCAAACACTCCTTATAATTCATTCTTAAAAAATCAGTTGTTCAGGTAATATGTAACATGTAACATGTGTTTCTTGGCAGTGAATATATTTTATATTATATCTTCCTTTGACATACTGAAAGTGGATGACATGGATAAAATTAACCAGACATTTGTGCTAGAATTTCTTCTTCTGGGTCTTTCTGGATACCCAAAGATTGATATAGTTAAGTTTGTTCTAATTCTAATTATGTATCTAGTGATTCTAATTGGCAACGGTGTTCTGATAATAGCAAGCATCTTTGATTCCCATCTTCATACCCCAATGTACTTCTTCCTGGGAAACCTCTCTTTTCTTGATGAGCTTAATCTCAAAAAAAGGAACATTTCCTTCTCTGGATGTGCAGTGCAAATGTTCTTAGGACTTGCAGTGGGGTCAACAGAATGTTGCTCCTTGGCATTATGGCTTTTGACTGCTACGTGGCCGTCTGTAACCCTCTGAGATACCCCGTCATCATGAGCAAGGTGGTGTATGTACTGGTGGCTTCTGTGTCATGGCTGTCTGGTGGAATCAACTCAGTTGTGCAAACATCTCTTGCCATGTGATTGCCTTTCTGTGAGAATAATGTTATCACTAATTTCCCATGTGAAATATTAGCTGTTCTCAAGCTTGCTTGTGCTGATATATCCCTCAGTATTATCACCATGACAATGTCAAATATGGCATTTCTAATTCTTCCATTGCTGATCATTTTTTTCTCCTACATGTTCAGCCTCTACACCATCTTGAGAATGAACTCAGCCACAGGAAGATGCAAGGCCTTTTCCACCTGTTCAGCATATCTGACTGTGGTAATTATATTTTCTGATACCATCTTCTTTATGTATGCCAAACCCACGTCTCAAGAACTGCCTGGAGAAAACAAGTTGCAAACTTCTGACAAGCTCATTTCCCTGTTGTACGGTGTAGTGACACCTATGCTAAATCCTATGATCTATAGCTTGAGGAATAAGGATGTAAAAGCAGCTGTAAAATACTTGCTAAACCGAAAACCTATCCAATAAGTATTTCAGAAAATGCAGATCTTTGTGTAATAGGCACAAAGATGGACTTATAGCTAGATCACTAAGAAGCTTTGAGGAAACCATGGTTAAGCAGAGATATTTTTATTTTTCCCTTCACTACCTTACTCAGCTAGAATTACTGAGAACTGCAGTTTGCTATAAACTCAGCTTCCTGTGTTTTCACATCTCACAAGTACAATGAATTTCATTAAAGTCTCATCCCAGGTGGTATCTGAAATGAGTGTTTCTGGTGTACTGTACGGAAATGTAGTAGAAAACAGTTACACATAACTTTGGAGACAGAGTGGCAAGAGTACAAAACCTTCAATTCCACAAACTACCTAAATGACATTGGACAGTCTATTCTTTGTAAATCATAGACTTGTAATAAAGAAAGAGATAAAACCAGGTACCAGTGTCATTATAATTTCAATAAGTTGGAGAAAGCACCTAGCATAGCACCAACTTCATAGTGTCCTAAAATTTCAGAATTAAAGCTGGCTCCAAATTGAGGACTAAAAGTTACTACTGAGGACCTCTTTTACCCCAAGCTAATATTTATGAGAGCTAGATATCTCCCTCTAAAGGTCACTCTGTTAATATAAGTCACACCCTCCTTGCCCCTCCCCCCATATCTACATAAAGAGAAGTTCGGGCCAGGGGAAGAAATAATCAAGGGAGTGTTCTGCCTTATGTGGAGTGTACAGTGCTTGGTGGGAGGTGTTGCACTACAGTCCCTGGGGAAGAATGGGAACGTTTTTTGTTCTAATCCAAGCCAAGTGAGATGGTGTTGCAAAAGAGCTCTTAAGGTTTTGGGTGCTTGCAAAGAAAGAGAGTCTGGCTTCTGGCTTGAGTGGCTTGATGAGTGGAGGCCTGCTGAGCTCTTGAGGCTGCAGACCAGAAGAGGAGCTAGTGTAGAGGAGGAAGGAAGGTGGGTATTCTAAACCAAAAAATAAACAAAACCATTTCAAATCTGCTTGAGATGTTCTTACAGGCTCAGAAGGAGTGATAAAATCCATGACTGGGGAAATTAAATCAGTTCTTGTCATTCTCTAATGAGTTGAAACTCCTTAGTAAATCTGTTTTTTTTTCTTTTTCTGTAGAGTCCTCGTCTAGAAGGCCAGTGCCTAGCATAGGGTGTCTTTGGGCCACACCATCCAGCTCCCCCATGGTCTCTTAGCTCATTATGATAGCTGGGTTTTGACTTCATTTTCCTACCCAGTCTTCCTTTTTCCTACTTGTTTTAGAGCCACACGATACCATATCTCCTACTCAGAGGCTTCATTCTTTGCCAGTCTACTTCCTTCAGGTTGACCCAGGTTTCTGCCTAGATGATCTGGTCACTAAATTCTGCTCTTCTGTCCCACCAGAATGAGTGCTGTCACTGCAAAAAACCTCCAGATGCTGTTCTCTCTGCTCTAGGTTGGATCATATTGGTGTTGCTTTTGGTTCAGAAAGGCATGTTCCCGACCCTGTGGCTGACAGCTTTTGAACTTCTAGTGCTTCTCCTCTACCCTCTCACTAGAGGCCCTGCATTTGTATCTGATCCATGCTTAGTTCTCTTTAACTTTTGTTCTATGACAATGTTTTAGGCATATAAAGATATTATTTATATTGTTTTAACCAACTCCTTAGCACCTTAATTTTTAATTTTTTCCCGCAATACCAAGAGTGTCAACATCTAATATGCAGGCTTATATCAAGTTGAACTCTTCACCTGCTAAAATATTCCATAGGTATATAAAAGTGGATGCAATAGGGCTTTGATATAAACAAGCGTACTCATGTTAATCAATGATCAGAAAATTCACAGATTTGATAATAAATGTCTTTCCCTGGAAAAATCAGGAAATCTCCAATAGATTATTAGGTGTATTATTTTCTTATTAATAAATAAATTTTTAATTAAAAATATCAAAAAGTATTAAAAAATTGTCACTATGGTCATCTCCTAAAGCTACCATTTAAAATATTTCTTCTAGTAACTAGGAGTCATACATTCAACATGTTTGTATTTTGATTTATCACTTAACATGCTATGAACCCTTGAGGTTAAAGGGGTTTTTTTTGTGTATGTGTATGACACCTATGGTTTCAGAGGATAAATATTAAGAAGTGAAGTTAATGGAGAAGGTGGTATGAACATTTTCAATTTCTAGGTAAATTACCCTCTACCCACCCTTAATACCATCATAGGAGTTTTCCCAAATATGTTTACAGCTCTATTTACATACATACATACATACATTTATATCTCTATTTATCTATATATACACACACACTTATGTATTTTTTCTTTAAAAACTACTTTTAGAAATACTTATTTTCAAATACTTAACAGAGAGCAAGAGTGATTTAACAGAGTTCCATATACCATTCACATGGCTTAAAAAATTACCAACACATGGTCAGACTTCTTTCATCATTATGTATCTTCCTCATCCAGATTATTTTATTTTTATTTTTTTTGTGGTACGCGGGCCTCTCACTGTTGTGGCCTCTCCCGTTGCGGAGCACAGGCTCCGGACGCGCAGGCTCAGTGGCCATGGCTCCGCGGCACGCGGGATCCTCCCGGACCGGGGCATGAACCCGTGTCCCCTACATCGGCAGGCGGACTCTCAACCCCTGCGCCACGAGGGAAGCCCTCATCCAGATTATTCTGAAACAAATCCTAGGCATAATTACATCAGTTTATCTGTCTATCTATAAATATCTATATATCTAGTATATATTTATAGATATATATGTGTAATGTGTAGACATACACTAAGTGGCAAAAATCCAAGTTCCACTATTCACATGGTAGTCTACAAGAATGCACCTCCTGGAGTGCATAAACTATAAGGTAAATGGTGCTCTCTCCAGTTTAGCAATAGGATGGTGCTGGTGATGACTGTAAGCCACTAAAAGGGTGCATGAGCCATGTAAAATACATTATTTCTCGATCCAGTGGATTGTTGCCATGAGGTAATACAGGCTGTATACTACCTGACTTTCTAAATTTCAAGGGAGCCCAGTTTTTAAAATTAAACACTGCAGCACTTACCCAGGGTTGGACATTTTACAGAACACACGAGGATTCGGTGTACACTCATGTAAGGCTAATGCTTCTATAACAGTATAGGCTATGGTCCTGCAGGAGGAAGGAATTTCAGACCAAAAAGGAGAGTTCTGAAATTTCAGTTGTACCTGCTAGGCCAATTTTGAGGAACTGTCTCTTAGAATATTTCAGTCAATGTTGGTTTATATACCCAACATATTGCCATTAACTGCTTATTGAGTTTGAGTACATATTTTGAACCCAAAATGTTTTATTTCTCCAGGATGCTATCATATAGATAGTAGTAATCTCCAAATATACGTTAGCTATAGCATGCCAAAGAGCTTCCCATAGGCTCACTTTATATCAGCAATCACTTTCCCTTCTTTCCACCTTTCATTAATTTTTACCCAGATTATCCTCTTTGGGATAGAACTGTTAGCTTCAGCAAGAGGACTGATCCATAAAGCTAGCAGCAATTTAAATATGGTCAGTGATTTCCCCCTTTATCTTGTGTATTATATAGAACAGGGTTGGATAAATACAAGCATATTGGCTTGCCTCATTAACCAGGTGAGAGAGAAACAGAACCTATTAATCCCATTTTTAAAAGGGTAAATAAAGAAAGATCTATTATTTTAGCAGTGTGGGCAGTAGTACCTAGATGTGTTGTCATGGTGTCATGTTCAGCAACTGATCCATGTCCCATTAAAACAGGATCAGGCAAAGAAAAAGAAAATTTTTAGAAATACAGAAGTTTCTATAAAGCGCCTGTATCATTCCCACAATTTTCCCCCCAACACATCTCAACAATATGGCCAATAGTGATCTTCCTTTAAGTCCACATATATCATGTTTTAACACACATTGATTCAGCCTTGAAAACCATCTTTTTAGTCTCCTATCACCCTCCAGTTTTGTAAAAGCAGGGTTTAAATTATCCATTTCAGTTTTCATTAGTCCACATTTTGTGGATGGGGATGTAGATGATGTCTAATGGTCTGTGACTTGTTGGATTTCACTTTGACTTCCTTAATTGGATGACCAACATCCAAATTCCTCTTGCTGTAGGCCTTAAGTAGTGGTTGAGGTATTTGCATCATTTGCCAGGTATGCAAATCCAAGAACAAACAAGAAGAAAATGTGTGTCTCTCTTAGTCAAGACTCATTGTTATTCACCCAGAAGGAAGGGTAATGGGCCAATGTAATCCACTTGCAACTGAGACTAAAAGCAACCTTTTCTGCTGACAAGCATAAAAATTGTTAGGTACATATCCAGCTCCCGAGGGAATCAATGAGATGCATATTTTTTGCACGCATTACTGCATTGCTTGAATGCCTCCATGCCCTCTTATCTCCTGTTCCCCAAAAGGCCACTTCCTAAAAGAGAATAAAGGCTTCCATTTGTTATTTCTAGTCCTTTTATGAATTCGTAAGGAAAATTCATATCTATGTCTATGTAATAGACATAGATATGCCCTGCTTTGATTATCCCTCAAGTCCATAAAGTGTCCTGTAACATACAACCCCATGTAGGAGAGCTTTATCTTCCAGTCATGTAAGGCCTATATTTTCTGACCATATTGCTAGTCCATTAGCTTCTGTCTGAAAATAGATAAAAATTCATATTATGTCATTGTCACTACCTGGGTCCTCTGATGAATAAGGAAGACTATTTTTAATTCTTCCTAATTAAATACTAACAGTGACTTTGGAATATTATTTCATCACTTTTACCTCAGTTTACTCATTCATAGAAAGGGAATTCTTACTAAACAGTATTGTACAGAGTTTTCCAGCTCTAAACTTCTGTGACCTTATTAAAAAACCCTAACATATTTCCATTTGAATTTAATGTACACATAGTATGGTTTGTGGTGTGAGTGTGTGTGAGTGGAGAGTTGTGTGTGTTTGTGTCTGTACACGTGCATAAATACTGCTTTTTTTCTTAAGTAAATTTTTATTGCTCATAATCCAAATAATTTATTAAATTTTTTTCAGCTTTATTGAAATATGATCGACAAGTAAAAATGTATATGTATATTTAGGTTGTGCAATATGATTTTTATGGTGTGTAACATGAAGTTAATATATGTCTACACTGTGAAATGATTACCACAGTCAAGCAAATTTAAACATCCACCACCTCACATAGTTACTTTTTGTGTATATGTGGTGAGAACACTTAAGATCTACTCTCTTAGAAGAGTTCAAGTATACAGTAGAGTATTCCTGACTGTAATCAGCGTTCTGTAAAAGACCCCCATAACTTGTTCACTTAATACCTGAAAGTTTGTACCCTTCGACCAACATCTCCCTATTTACCCCACTGCCCAAACTTTGGCAACCAACATTCTACTCCCTGATCTTATCAGTTCTATTTTTTTTTTAGATTTCTATCAGTTCTTTTTTTTTTTTTTTAAGATTCCACATGTAGGTGAAATCATACAGTGTTTGTCTTTCTGTGACTGATTTATTTCACTTAGAATGTCTCCAGATTCATCCATGCTATCATAAATGGCATGATTTCCTTCTTTTATATGGATGCATAATATTCCATTGTATATGTGTTTTTATATATACATATGTATATATATGTACATATATATCATATTTCGTCATCCATTCATCAATCAATAGACACTTAGATTGTTTTCCATATCTTTCCAATGGTGAATAATGCTGTAATGAATATGGAGGTGCAGATATCTCTTCAAAATACTGATTTTATTTCCTTTGGGTAAATACCCAGAAGTGGGATTGCCAAATCATGAGGTAGTCCTAATTTTAAGTTTTTGAGGAACATACGTATCATTTACCTTAACGGATGTACCAATTTATATTCCTACTAGCAGTGTACAAGGATTCCCTTTTCTCCACATCCTCTCCAATGCTTGTTATCACTTGTGTTTTTGGTAATAGCATTATAACAGATATGAGGAGCTATTGTGGTTTTGATTTGTATTTCCCTGATGATTAATCATGTTAAGCACCTTTTCATGTATTTGTTGGCCACTTGCATATCTTCCTTGGAATAATGTCTATTCAGTTCCTTTTCCCATTTTTTAAATTAATTTTTTTTGCTATTCAGTTGTATGCATTTCTTATATATTTTAGATATTAACCCCTTACCAGATATATGGCTTGAAAGTATTTTCTCCCTTTCCATAGGTTGCCTTTTCATTTTATTGATAGTTTTCTTTGCTCTGAAGAGATTTTTAGTTTGATTTAGTCCCATTTATTTATTTTTTGCTTTTGTTGCTTGTGCTTTTGGTTCACATACAAAAACTCATTGCAAATACCATTGTCAAGAAGAATTTTTCCTAAGTTTTCCTTTAGGAGTTTTATGGTTTCAGATCTTAAATATAAGTCTCTAATCCATTTCAAGTTATTTTTTATGTATGGGGTAAGATAATGGCTCAGTTTTATTATTTGCATGTGGATATTCAGTTTTCCCAGCACCATTTATTGAAGAGACTATCCTTTCCTCAAGCAGTATTCTTGTTGTCCTTGTCAAATATTAGTTGACTGTATATAGTTGGGTTTATTTCTGGACTTATTCTGTTTCGTTGTCTGTGTGTCTGTTTTTATGCCATTACAATACTGTTTTGATTACTAAAGCTTTGTTATATAGTTTGAAATCAGGAATGTGATGCCTCCAGCTTTGTTCTTCCTTCTCAAGATTGCTTTGGCTACTCAGGGTCCTTTGAGGTTTCTATGAATTTTGTATTGATTTTTCTGTTCCTGTGAGAAAACCATTGGAACTTTTATAGAGGTTACATTGAATCTGTAGATTGCTGTGGGTAGTATGGACATTTTTAACAATATTAATTCTTCCAGTCCATGAATATGGGATATTTTCCCATTTATTTTTCCAATTCCTTTCATCAGTGTCTCATAGTTTCCAGGGTACAGATCTTTCACCTCCTTGGTTAAACTTATTCCAAAGTATTTTATTGTTTTTGATGCTATTATAAATGAGACTATACTCTTAATTTCTGTTTCTGATAGTTCCTTGTCAGTGTACAGATATTCAATTGATTTTTCCTGAAACATGGCTGAATTAATATATTAATTATAACAGTTTTTGGTGGAGCCTTTAAGGTTTTCTATATATAAGAACGTGTTATCTGCAAACAGGGATAATTTAACTTCTTCCTCTCCCCTGGAGAAGAAGCATTTTATTTCTTTTTCTTGCCTAATTGGTCTGGCTAGGACTTCTGATACTATGTTGAATACAAGTGACAAGAGTGGGCACCCTTGTCTTATTCCTGATCTCAGAGGAAAAGCTTTTAGTTTTTCATTGTTGAGTATAATGTTAGCTATGGGTTTATCATATATCCCTTTATTACATTGAGTTTCCTTCTTTTTATACCTCATTAATTGAGAAATTTTTTAATCATGAAAGGGTACTGAATTTTTCAAATGCTTTTGATGCATCTGTTAAGTTGACAGTGGAGTTTTTATCCTTCATTCTGTTAATGTGGAGTTTCACATTTATTGATTTGTGTGTGTTGAACCATCCTTGCATCCCAGGGATAAATCCCACTTGATCATGGTGTATGAGCCTTTTAATGTGCTGTTGAATTCAGTTTGCTAATATTTTGTTGAGGACTTTTGCATCTATATTCATCGGGGGTATTGGTCTGTAGTTTTCTTTTTTCTTTTTTTTTTTTTTTGCGGTATGCGGGCCTCTCACTGTTGTGGCTTCTCCTGTTGCGGAGCACAGGCTCCGGACGTGCAGGCTTATCGGCCATGGCTCACGGGCCTAGCCACTCTGCTGCATGTGGGATCTTCCCCAGACCGGGGCACAAACCCGTGTCCCCTGCATCGGCAGGCGGACTCTCAACCACTGTGCCACCAGGGAAGCCTCTGTAGTTTTCTTATAGTGTCCTTATCTGGCTTTGGTATCAGGGTCATGCTATCCTTTTAAAATGAGCTTGGAAATGTTTCCTCTTCTTCAATTTTTCGGAAGAGTTTGAGAGGGACTGGCATTCTTTTTTAAAATTTTGGTAGAATTCACTACTGAAGCCATCTGGTCTAGAGTCTTCTTTGTTGGGAGGTTTTTTGTTGGGAGGTTTTTTTTTTTTTTTTTTTGCAGTACACGGGCCTCCTACTGCTGTGGCCCTTCCCGCCACGGAGCACAGGCTCCAGACGCGCAGGCCCAGTGGCCATGGCCCATGGGCCCAGCTGCTCCGCGGCACGCGGGATCCTCCTGGACCGGGGCACGAACCCGCGCCCCCTGCATCAGCAGGCAGACTGTTGGGAGGTTTTTGATTATTGTTTTACTCTCCTTACTCATTGTTGGTCTGTTCAGATTAATTTACCACAATCAAATACAGAAATTTTACACTTTACCCTCCCTTCCCCCACTTTATGTAATTGATGTCAGGTTTTACTTGTTTCTATTAGCAAATTTCTGTGGTATTACTTATTCTTACTAGTTCTGTCTTTTAATTTATATACTAGTATTAAAAGTGATTTACATGCCACCATTACAGTATACAATAGTCTTTGTTAGTATTTATATTTAACTTATCAGTGAGGGTTATATTTCATATACTTTTATGTCTCTGGGTGGTTGTAATTGCCTCCAGGACCTTTGTCAATATTTCTGGTGCTAGGTCAAGGGTTAGCTTCATTGTTTGAAGACAGCTGACCTATTATAAGGTTCATGGATGCATGTAGTTCTCTGTAGGTCCTTGGGGGTCTCCCATTAGATCACTGGGTTAGTCCCTGGATGGGGGACTGCTTCCAGACCATAGCTGTGAAAAGTGGAAGCCAGTTTATAGTGCCCTTTCAACATCTGCAGTTGGATCAAGGTCAAGTGCCTACCTCCAGAGACACAGGTACATGTGTCCCATGGCAGGTACCTGGGTGAGCAGGAATACTCTCTGATTATGACTGTGAAGGGTTGGAGCTGGGTTACAGGACTGCTTCAAGACCTGTAGTCAGACTGAGGTTGGCAGGTACCTCCAAGAGCTCGGATGAGCATGTCTTCAGGCAGGTTCCTGGGTGGGCAGGGAGTTCCCAGCCTGAAGCTGCAAGAGACTGGAACAGAATTACAGGGCTGGTTAAGGATCTGCAGTCAGACGGAAGTTGGAGGGCTTGCAGTGGGGTACAAATGGGCATGCCTCCTACCTGGTCCCTGGATGTCCAGGACTATTGGCCAAGAGCATCTGGAGTCAGGTCATGGGTCACCTAAGGGTCCACAGCCGGGATTAAGGTGGGCGAGCCCTGTTACCTGGGGCTTGGAGTGGTGTGATTCCTTCTGGGTGCCTTGGCAGATGGTGCTGGTGGCTAGTTCAAGACCAATAAGGCTATAGCCAAGTCCAAAAGGGCACAGGGCTGTTTCTGGGTCAGTAGCTGGCACCACAGTCCACCAGCAGCAAGTCTCCTACTTGAGCATGGGCCTGCCTTCTAAAAACAATCCTCCAGAATCCAAATATTTTACAGTGAAATGTAACATCTATTGGAAAGTTAAAGTCAGAATCTAAGTGTTAATATCTATAATGTAGCTTAATAGACTTTCTGAAACACTTTAATACAACAATGTGCTATCTGTGTATCTGAATTTGTGCCCCAAACTATCCACTCAGGACTTTTAAAACTTCTTTCTGGCCTCGAACATATGAATTCACTTTTATCCTATAAATTTATTTATTTTATTTCTTATCTGTCTGTCTTTTCCTTTCAAAAAAGGTTGGTATTAATATCTGTATGAAATTAGCTTATCTAAAAGAATGAAGATAAGTAAAAAAAATTTAATGACAATGCAATTAATTCACAGAAAATGTCTATTTTATTTCATTCATAATATCTAGATCATTTTTAAGTCTAGCATTTCATTTTGGTAATTATCATTTCAATTAAGAACTTACTTTGAATTAACTTCACTTTGTAAATATATTTTAAACTAAAAAGGTCTCACATTTCATAAAGTTAGTTTGGTGAACATTTGCCCCTGTTTCCAAAAGTTGCATGGGTGGGAGAATGTTATTTCATTTTTGCGCTTTAGTTCAGTCACATTATATTCCCAACACCACTCTTAATTGTGTATGTGGGACACTGTCCCTGATGCATAAAAAGTTTTTCCATTCCACAGATCTCTCATTCCAACTTTAAATTGCTTTGGGAACGGGGGAACAATTACAACTGTTGCATAACAAATATTTACTCTTTCACATCTACGGAATCTGACGTTGTTGAACCTGAACTTAATTCAGAATGCTGGCATAAATACTAAGAAGAAATTAACAGGTTCTTCTAGGAGGTGGAAATAATTTATCAGTATAATGTAAGCCTTGAATATCATGACACTATACCTTTTCATTCCATAATTAAAACTATTATTAAATATGGATTTAAAATATGAACAGCATGAGGCAGTGCAGTTACTAATTTTTTATTACCAAATACAGCTGTGATATGTTATTCAGCATACTTTGTGAGTTTATTAGAAATGCAGAGTCACAGGGCCTGCACCAGACTTAGTAAAAGAAAATCTACATTTTAACAAGATACCCAGGAAATTTATATACATATGAAGAATTTGAAAGACTGAAATAGTTGATTCTTCATAAATCCACCAAGGCCAAAAATTCTGGGTAGTTCTTGGTGGGAAAACATGGTATAATAACTTTTGGTGTTGCAGCCCAAAGAGCTCGAGACTTCATTGGCAAAGATCTGAGCTTCAAGCTCCACTGTTCACTTATAGGCTGGATTACCTTGGCCATATTCCGTCTTTCACACTTGAAGAAAAAATAGAGATAAAGAGAAGATTCATTTTTTTGGTAAAGTATAAAGTGCTACACACACATACACAGATATATATTTAAGCATTATTACTGTTTTCTCAGGTTCACTTAAATAAATAAATTACGAAGAATAACTTTGAAGCCACAGAATAAAACAAAAGAAGAGAGACTATTTTTCTTCAAAGATCTCCACTGTATACTTGCAGAGTTAGTTTACACACTGGTCTTGTAATGGGAAAGACTACGAGATCAACAAACTAGACCTTTGAACAAATGTTAAATTGCTGTGTATGTGGTTCAGTTTACTATGATAAAATGTCTGCCCTATAAAAATACGCAATTTAACAGACTGGATGGAGATCCAGGGTGTCAGGCAGACAAACAAAAATGCATAAAATCGAACTTGCTTTAAAATTTTCAAAATTTCTGTTAAACACTGAATCAAAATTCCAGTCCTGGTTGAGTTGTCTTTTGCCTTCCCCACCACTCTGTCACTGAGCCTGACTAAAATGAAGGCAGGTTTGTCATCTGAAATATTCTAAGGCTTTTAAAAAACTCAACTTAGGGTGTCTTCAACAGTGGGGAAGGTTGCTTCTGAATTTGCGTCTGATCCTAGGTAGACCTTCAAACATTAGACACAGGGCAATGAAATCTCAATTTCCCAGTATCATTGTATTCTAGGCTCAGACATTCTTGAAGATAACTGAATGTCAGAGCTTCAAAGAAAACATTCTTTCTATTTCACTCTAGAATAATGCCTATCCAAGAAATTTGTTACATTTGTTGTTATTTGGCAGTGAAAATGTTTTATGTTGGTATTCCTTTGACATCCTGAAAGCTGGGACATGGACAGAATAAATAAGACATTTGTGAAAGAATTCATTCTTCTGGGACTCTCTGGTTACCCCGAACTTGAAATTATTTTCTTTGCTCTAATTCTAGTTATGTACCTACTGATTCTAATTAGCAATCATGTTCTGATCATAGCAAGCATCTGATTCCCGTCTTCACACTCTCATGTACTTCTTCCTGCACAACCTCTCTTTTCTGGATATCTGCTATACATCCTTCTCTGTTCCCTCAACTTTGGTGAGCTTAATCTCAAAGAAAAGGAATATTTCCTTCTATGGATGTGCAGTGCAAATGTTCTTAGGATTTGCAATGGGGTCAGCAGAGTGTTTCTTCCTTGGCATGATGGCTTTTGACTGCTACGTGGGCATCTGTAACCCTCTGAGATACTCCGTCATCATGAGCAAGGTGGTGTATGTACTGATGGCTTCTGTGTCATGGCTGTCTGGCAGAATCAACTCAATTGTGCAAACATCTCTTGCCATGAGATTGCCTTTCTGTGGTAATAATATTATCAGTCATTTCTTATGTGAGATACTGGCTGTTCTCAAGCTAGCTTATGCTGATATACCCCTCAATATTGTTACCCTAGCAGTGTCAAATATGGCTTTCCTGGTTCTTCCCCTGCTGGCCATTTATTTTCTCCTATATGTTCATCCTCTACACCATCTTGAGAATGAACTCAGCCACAGGGAGATGCAAGGCCTTTTCCACCTGTTCAGTGCATTTGACGGTGCTAATTATGTTTTATGGTACCATCTTCTTTATGTATGCCAAACCGAAGTCTCAAGACTTCCTTGGACAAGACAATTTGCAAGCTAGAGAAGGACTTGTTTCCATGTTTTATGGGGTAGTGACCCCAATGCTAAATCCTATAATCTACAGCTTGAGAGACAAGGATGTAAAAGCTGCTGTAAATATTTGCTGAGTCAGAAATCTGTGAACCAATAAGACCAAAGGGAAATGTGGGTGTTTAGTATATAAAGACTAGACATGGCATCATTGGGCAATCATTGACAACCTTCTTTGGGGAAAGCAAAGTTATATATAGAGATTTTTATTCTTTGTTTCCACTATCTCAGCTACAATCCCTGAGAAGAGTAGTCTGCTACAGACTCAGATTCCAATAGATTCTGATCCATATTTCACAGAGGCAGTCACTTTAGAATCTTATCCCTGGTGATATCTGAAATGAGTGTTTTTGGTGTACTGTCTGGCAACACAGTGGAAAATATCACACATACTCTTCAGAAATAGTGAGGTAGGAGTATAAATTCTGTTCCATCACAAACCACTTAATATTGGGAAAGTTATTCACTTTTTCTAAAATGTAGTTCTCTTATTTGAAAAAAGAGAGTAATTAAACACTGCTCTCAGTGTTATTGTAAAGACTGAGTAAGTTGTACAAAACACCAGGCATAGTGCCAATTCATATTAATTCCCTTTGTAGAGGATGTTGTTTGACTTTTTCTGTTGACCCAGAATTTAAGTATTGAAGTGGAGACTGCAAACTGAAGATAAATGACACCAAGTAGCACTTTTTATTTTTTAAGCTACCAATTGTTAGAGTCAGGCATCTCTCCATTGTCTTCCTACTGGTATCAACCACCACTCTTCCTTGCCCCCTCTCCCCACATATCTATACAAAGTAAACATCAAGAAGGGGGAAGGTAGAATCAAAGGAGATTTATACATCATGGGAAGTGCTCAGTGAATGGTGGGAAGTGTTTCACTACTGTTCCTATGAAAGAGTAGGAAGACTGTTCTTATCCAAGACAAGTAAGGTAGTGCTGCAAAACCTGTTGAGGTTTTGGGTGTCTACAAAGAAGAACTGACATCTGGCTTGATGAATGGAGGCTTGCTGAGCTTTTTCTCTCTAGGCTGTAGACTAGCAGAAGAGCTGCTCTAGAAGAGGGCTGGGGGATGGGTGTCTTAGGGCTGAAAATAACCAGAAAGTTTTTAGTTTGCCTGAAATATTTCTTTTGACTCTGAAAATCTGAAATTTGTGACTGGGGAGAGAAATTCATTTCATTTTATACTCCAGTGAGTTGAAACTCCTCAGTAAACCTATTATAGGCTTTTTGGATGGTTGGTTTGTTTTTTTTTCACTTTGTGTAGATTATTTTTCCATGGCTGAGCACAGCATATCATTGGTCCATATCACCAGCCATTGTGACAGCTGATTTCAGCCTTATGGTACTACCTAAATTTTCTCTTCCCTGTTGGTTTTGGAGCCATAGTATGACCCCAGACCTCCTACCTGAGAACTGTACTCCTTGCCAGTCTACATCCTTGGGTAAATCCATGTTTTTGATCTATGTGATCTGGTCACTAAAATCCTGCTGCCTGTCTTCTGTCTCACCTGGGTCGGAGTGTTGTCACTGCAGCAAACCTCTAACTGTGGGTCCTCTCCTCTGGCTTGTATCACAGTGGGTGCTGCTTTTGGTTCTATGTAGACAGGCATGTACCAAACCCTTTAGGTGAGGCTTTTTAACTTCTCCTTACTCACTGGGATGAGCCCTACATTTCAGTCTGATCCAAGTTTGATTCTTTTCAAACTTTGACCTATGCTACCAAGGTTTTAGCACATGTCTGTATGTTCATGGTTCTACTTCTAGAACCATGGTCCCAGCCAATTCATTAACACCTTAATTTTTTCCCCCCGCAAAGCAAAGGGTGCTAGCATCTCATATGCATGTTTATATCAAACTGAATGCTTTATTTACAGAAATTGATTAAAATTATTCTTTCTGTTGCTATATAAAAAGTTGGCACTATGTTACTTCTATTTTGGCAAGTTCTGCTCATGTTGATGAATGCCCAGAAAATTAACAGTTTTAAAACTAATCTGCCCTCCGAAGAAATTGAGAAATCTCAAAAAGATTGTTACATGTATTATTTTGTGATAAATAATAGATATTTTAGAAATTCAAAAAACTGTGGAAGACTATAAAGAAGAAAATATTGTTACCACTGTTGCTACCTCCTACAGGTGACCACCATTAACATTTTTATTATTTATCTTATTAATTTGGAGTTTAAAATTAATCATTTTAATGTTGACTTATTTTGGTGCACTGTGGTACATTTGAAGTTGCTATTTTGAAAGTTTTTTTAATGTGTGTAGAACTCATTAGGTTTCACAGAATAAATTTACTACATAGAAAATGAATTTACTATAGCAGGTGATACGATTTTTTAATTTCTCTTATTAAATTATATGTCCCTCCCCCAATTCATATTACCTGCTGTCAGTGTCACTGTACATGTTTCCTCAAACTTTTGCAGCTCTCGTCTGTGTGTGCATGTGTGTGTATACATATATAAACTTTTAATTTTGGAAAATTTCAAATAACCATAAGAAGAAAGCTATATAATGAAACCTCATATACCAACCACTCAGTTTTAAGAATTGCTAGCTCATTGTTTCACCGATATCTATACCTACTCACTCCCTTTTTCCAGATTTTTAAGCAAGTATTGGATATATATGTGTGTGTAAATAATTTTTATTTTGAAATAAGTTCAGACTTATAGAAAAGTTGCAAGAATCATAGAAAGAATTTTCTTTAAGCCTTAACCCAGAATCTTCAGATATTATATCTTACCACATTTGCCTTATCATTTCTTTATATATATTTGTAAGTATATTAATATATATGTAGAGAGAGAGCTGTTTGACAGTAAGGTACAGATATTATATCTCTTTACCCCTAAATATTTCACTCTGTCTTTCTTAAAAGCATTCAAAGACTTTTTTCTTTTTTACCATAAACAGAATATAATTATTGACATGAAGAAACAATACTATTTAATTTAGCAGTCAGCAAAAAATGACCCTGGGCCTTGGCTTGCTACCTATATTTGTGTGGTCCATGAGCTAGGAATGATGTCTACATTTTTAAACTGTTGAAAAAATTAAAAGAAAAATAATACTTAATGGTACCTGAAAATTATTGGAATATCAAACTTGAATGTCCATAAAATTTTTAAAGACCTTTTATTTGGTGATAATTATAGACTCATAGAAAATGACAAAAATAGTATATAGAGTATCATGTACCCTTCACTCCACTTCCCCCAATTTTGATACCTTATATTATAGAAGTACAATATCAAAACCACAAAATTGACATTGGTTCAATACTATTAACTATATTACAAAACATATTCAGTTTTCACCATTTTCCATGTATTCATATGTGTGTGTGTGTGTAGTTCTATGCAATTTTATCCTATGTACAGGTTCTTGCAACCATCACCATAATCGAAATATATACCTGTTCCATAACTACCAGGAAACTCCCCTTTTGCTACCCTGTGATGGTTAATTTTATGTGTCAGTTTTGCTAGGCTATGGTACCCCATTGTACATCAAACATCAGTCTAGATGTTGCTGTGAAGGTAGTTTTTAGATGTGATTGACATATAAATCAGTAGACTTTGAGTAGAACAGATCACCCTCCGTAATGTGGGTGGACCTCATAGAGTCAGTTGACAGCCTTAAGAGAAGACTGAAGTCCTCAGAAATGGAAGGAATTCTGCCTCCAGACTGTCTTCAGACTTAAGACTGCAAGGTTGACTCTTGCCAGAATTTCCAGCCTGCCAGCCTTCCCTGTAGATTTTAGAATTGCCAGCCCTGACAATCGCATGAGCCAATTCCTTAAAATCCATCTCTCCCTCTCCCTACCACCCCCTCTTACTTTCACTGACTCTCTTTATCTATCTATCTATCTATCTATCTATCTATACACATCCTTTTGGTTTTGTTTCTCTGCAGAACCCTGATGAATATATACCCCTTTATATTTGCACCCTTACTTGAGCCTGTTCCCTGGTAAATGCTAAGTTTCTCTTCTCCTTCTCAGTAGTCATAAATAAAGTTTGAATTGAACATAGCATGCTCATTTATTTACATAGTGTCTATCACTGCTTTCATGCTACAATGGCAGAGTTGAGGAGTTGTGACAGGGACAATATGGCCTCCAAAGCCTAACATGTTTACTATATATTGTTATATAAAACCATGAATTCATACTGATACCTCAAATTCAATGCAACACTAGTAGTTGGACTCTGTCTTCCCTTTTTTATATCTGTATCTTCTACCTCTAGCAGTGAGATACTTGCAGGGAAAAAGAGTGCTGAGGAAATAAAAATCACCAGTGAATGAATATAAGCCAAGAAATTACCAGAGATCACATAGGCCTGGGGACCATTTTATTTCTTTCCAGTCATAGTAGAGACCATGTCTTTGGGGTATGGCATGTTCAATGGAGTGCCACAGGGGTAACATCTTGTGGGGCTAAAGTATCCTTATAATAAGGGCTATTTTAGATTTGTCTTTAAAACTGTTTTTAAAAGTCTAGAAAAGATGAAGCTAATCTACAAGTAACTTAACTGGCTACCAGAACAAAGTAAAACATTCTAACATCCTTTAAAGGAATATGACAAAACCCAGCACTCAACAAAGTCAATTTCACAATATCTGGCATCCAATAAAAAATTCAAGTTATGCAAAGAAGCTAGCTAACATAACCTAGAAAAAATTCAATCAATAGAAAGAGACCGAGAAATGGTAGAGATAATGGAATTAGAGGACAAGGAACTTAAGTGGGCTATCATAAATATAATAAATGTGCAAATTTAAAGGAAAACAGGAATATAATGTGGAGGAAAATGAAAAAAAAAAAAGACCAAGCACCATTTCAAGAGGTAAAACAAATAGTGCCTTAAATTTTTAGTGGGTGGGGTTAATAGAGCAGAAGCTGCAGAAGAAATGATCAGTGAGCCTGAAGACATAGCCATAGAAAATATCCTAAATGAACCACAAAAACTGAAAGGACTTAATACAAGGTGAACAGAGACTCAGTAACCTGTGGAAAATATCAGACAATCTAACATACATGTATTTTTAAGTCTCAGAGGGAGAAGAAAGAAAGAGGAGAACAGAAAAACTATTTGAAGAGATAATGACTGAACATTTCCCAAACTTTATGGAAACTATAAATCCAAAGACCCAAGAACCTCAGGATGACAAAGCAGGAATATGTGAAGAAAATCGTAACAAAAAACATCATCACATTGCTGAAAACCAGTGTTACTCAAAAAAATGTAAAGCAGCCAGGGGGAAAAACACACAATAAGTATAGGGGAATAAAGATAAAAAAATAATGCAGACGTCCTGTCATAATTTATGCAAATCAGAAATCAACAGAATGATATCTTTAGAGTGGTAAAAGGAAAAAAAGTCTGTAAACCAGAATTCAATATTCGGTAAAAACATCTTTCAAAATTAAGCTGAAATACTTTTTCAGAAAAGATGTAAGCATGTTATATCTTTTTCCATCTTTATAGTTTTAATCTATCTGCATCTCTATGTGAAAGTGGGTTTTGGGGGACAGTTTTTTACTCCAGTATGACAATCACTGTCATTTAATTGCTATGTTTAGAATATTTAAATTAAGTGTACTTATTATTTATTATAATTTAGTTATACCTGGAATTGGTCTACCACATTTCTATCTCATTTTCTTTGTTTCCTTCTTGCTCTTTTTCCTACATTGTTTTGGATCATTTTTATATTTTTGTAGGATTCCATTTTATTTTTATTGTTACCTTATTACCTATGCCTCTCAATTTATAGTTTTTGTTGGTTGCTCTAGAGGCTGAAGTTTACATTTTAAATTTATGACACTCTATGGTCTAATAATTTTTTTTTTTTTACCATTTCATGTATAATGTTTGAAGGTTAAAATGGTATACTGTCATTTCCCCTCTCAATTTTGGTGCTATTTTTGTCATATTTTTACTTCTCTCTCTGTATTTAGACCCCACAATTCTTAGTTATCGCTTTTGTTATGAATGTGTCAAATTAACACTTGTTAAGTGGAACACAGAGTGCCAGATGGTGAGCCATGGTTCAACAAAAGACCACAAGAGAAATGGAAACAGAGAATTTTACTACTCACAGGTCCTGGAGGTCTTGCTCAGTATGCCTTGAGGAGCCACATACGGAGGTCAAGGCAGAGTGTAGAGAAAGAGATAGGACCCAGGCCCATGTGTTTATTAGGGTCCATGGGTGAAGTCTTTTGGGGTTCCCAGGCTAAGGCTGGATTGGTCAATTCAAACAAAGAGCTGGGTTTTGGTAAGGCCCAGGAGGGTCTTATCTAAGGGTCATTCAAAGGGAAAGCGCTGGGAGAGAGGGGAGACTATTAATCACAAGGGCTGTTAGGGAAGTTATAACAGGAACTTACATTTGTTTGTGATGCTGCAGGCTGTTACCTAGGGCATGCATTTGAATGAAAGGGGGCTAGTGTCAGTTTAATGTCCCTGCAGGCTACTTGGCCAAGCAAAATGGAAACCAAGGCAGCAAACAATGGAGTAGCTGAGCTAAACTCAACACTTCTGCTTTAAATAGTCAATTATTTTTATTTTTTTTAACATCTTTATTGGAGTATAATTGCTTTACAATTTGTGTTAGTTTCTGCTGTATAACAAAGTGAATCAGCTATATATATATATATATATATACACACACACATATATGCATATATATATATACACACACATATATACATATATATATCCCCCTATCTCCTCCCTCTTGCATCTCTCTCCCACCCTCCCTATCTCACCCCTCTAGGTGGTCACAAAGCACTGAGCTGATCTCCCTGTGTGATGCAGCTGCTTCCCACTAGCTAGCTATTTTACATTTGGTAGTATATATATGTCAATACGACTCTCTCACTTCGTCCCAGCTTACCCTTCCCCCTCCCCATGTCCTCAAGTCCATTCTGTAGTCTGCATCTTTATTCCTGTCCTGCCCCTAGGTTCTTCAGAACCTTTTTTTTTTTTAGATTCCATATATATTTTAAAGAAATATAAAACCATGAGAAAAAAATTCTATTTTGTTTACTCACATATTTACCATTTTCAACACTCTCCATTCTCTTGTGCTGATTTATGTTTTCATATGATGTCATTTTCTGTCCACTGGAAAAACTATTTTGTTACGTGTAGTTCTACTTTTGGTAATTCCTTTCAGCTTTTGTCCAAAAAAATTCCTTATTTTACTTTCATTTTTTAAAGAATATTTTTGCTATACATAGAAATTGGTTAAGAGATTTAGTTTTCTTTCAGCACCTTAAAGACATTGTTGCATTTCTTGTGGGTTGCATTACTTCTACCATGATGTATGCCATCAATATTATCTTTAATCCTCTAGATATAATGTTTCCCTTATTTGGCTATTTTAAAGATTTTCTTTTTAGTACTGATTTTCACCAATTTAACTGGGATGTGATATAGCTATTCGTATGTGTGTATTTGCCTGTGTGTGTTTTTTCTGTGTGTGGTGTTTATATTATTTGTAGTTTTGTGAACTTCTTGTATCTGTGGGTTTCTTTGAATTTGGAAAAAATTTGGCCATTATTTCTTTCCATTCTTTGAGTTCTCCTACCCTCTCTTCTCAGCTACTGAGATGCCAATTCTATGTATGTTGAATTGCTTGATATTTCCCATGTGTCACAGAAGCTCTGTTCATTATTTTTTTTCAGTTTTCTTTTCCCTTTATGCTTCATTTTGAATAGTTCATTGCTATGTCTTCAAGTTCACTTATATTTTCATCTGCACTCTATAATATGCCATTCATCCTATATAGTAATACTTCTGTTTTACAAATTGCATATTCTAGTTCCAGAAGTTATATTTTAAAAATAACTTTTATCTTCATTATGTTCTTCCTTTTCTCTAAATTGTGGGTAATTTGTAATAATTCATCTACTAATTTCATCATTTCTATCATTTCTCAAACTGTTTCTTTTGAATGAATGGCTTTTATTTTTTCCTGGTTATGGGCCAGATTGTCCTGACTTTTTGCTTTTTTTTTTTGTTATTTTGGCTTGTATGCTAGTCATTTTGAACTTAATCTCATTGAGTGCTGGATTTGGGGGTCTCCTATTAAAGTGTGTTGCATGTATTCTGGCAGGCAGTTACTTGCAGATTACCTTGACACCTTTGAGACAAGTTTTTAAGCTTTATGAGGGTATATCTAGATTTGCGTTTACCCTAGATCAATGGATGTGATTTACTTTGGAGCTGTTAATAATTTTGCCTCTGAGGGGACATTAAGCAATGTCTGGATAAAGTTTTGGTGGTCACAACCTGCGGTGGGAGGAGCACTGCTACTGAAATTAATTGGGTTGAAACCAGGGATGTTGCTAAACACCCTACAATGCACAGGACATACCTCCGTAGCAAAGAATTATTCAGCCCAAAGTGTCAATTGTCCTGCACTTGAGAATCCCTGTCCTAGAGTTAGTTTAGCCCTACTGCTAGCTAACAATTCACAGGTCTCTAAATGCTCTGGATGTTCAATGAAGATATTTTACTCTTGTTGCTTGGGACTCAGATGTCTCTCAAACCTTTGTGAGCTTTGGGAATGGTTTGGTTTATAGCCCCCCATTGGTTCTTCTTTGCCTGAACTCATGTTATTTCACTGTTCTGCACGTGTGCTTTAGAGTTCAGCAGCCAATTTGATGGAACCCCTCTGATGGTACCTGGAGCTATTTCTTTGCTTATATTTTTAATCTCCAGAACTCTGCCCTGTAAAGCAGCTGCTTCAGCCCCTTTAACTCTTTTCTGACTTTGCTCAATTTAGTGAGACCACTGTGATCTGTTTGGGATCCTCCTCCATAAACCAGAGTCTAAAAAATAATACTAAATTGGCTTTAATTCTAGTCTCTTCTTCCAGAGGTCACTGTCCTGCCTTGCTTGTTCAGTATCTAAAAACCGTTTTTTCATCTACTTTGTCCAATTTTCTAAAAAGTTCATGGTGAGACTGCAAGCATGGCTGTAGTTAACTTATTATTGTCAAAGGCATATGTTCCCTCTTAGCTTTTCTGGTTGTATAATTTTTCACTTTTTCAGAACATATACTATTCTGGCATCTTCATTCTCACCTATATTTTATTCTTAGACTTATAATTAAATATTTTAAATGCTCACTGCTTATCCTTTTGCCCAAGTTTCCCCATTCATCTTTTGTTTCAATAGAGATTATCCTCTCATCAACTCTAAAAGGGGATTATGCATACAGCATTCCTTGGGTCTTACGTGTTTAAAACCATTTTCAATATCATGGATATTTGAAGGACAGCTTGACTAGATATAAATTACTTGGTATGCATTTTCTTTCTTGAGTGTTTTGAAAATGCAACTCCACTGTCTGATCTTTTTCAGAAATCTAATGTTGGACTAATTCGTTTGCCCTTATAAGATGTTAACCATTTTGTTATAAATATTTTGTATTTTAAACTCCAGTAGCTTTACTGAGATACCTATCAGAGTTGATTATGCTGAGCTTATTTTTTCCCAGCACCTGGTAGACACTTTCAGTACTTTATTTACAAAAAGTTTTTCTAGACTTAAGTTTTAAATATTAATTATATTTTATTGTTTTATTTCTTTTTTAGAGACTCAAATTTTATTTATTTGTAAAAATAACAACATTTCTTCTTTGCCTCTGTTTCATTGGATAGATTTTCTTGATCTTATTTTCATTTTGTTGAGTGCTTCCCTTTCTTCAGTGCCCTTATTAAATTTCATTCTAATCTATTTTACCTTGGCTACCTTTATTTTAGTCTTCTATTTAGTCTTTAAGATGGCTTTGTCTTTTACTTATTATTTTCTGAGTTCAACCAATTTTCTTTTCATTTTTTCCTGATACATTAGTTGAACAATTTCTTTTTAATTTTTGAATTTCTGATTCAGGTGTTTTCCTCAAATGCTTGTTTGAGGATACTGGTATTGATTTTTAGTGTTGTTTTACAGTTTTAATTTTCTTCTTCTCCTTCTCCTCCTCCTTCTCCTCCTCCCCTCCCCTCCCCCTCCCCCTCCTCCTCCCCCTCCCCCTCCCCTTCCTTCTTTTTCTTCTTCTTCTCCTTCTCCTCCTCCTCCTCCTCCTCCTTCTTCTTCTTCTTCTTCTTTCTTCTTTCTTCTTTCTTCTTCTTCTCCTCCTCCTCCTCCTTCTTCCTCTTCCTCTTCCTCTCCTTCTCCTTCTTCTTCTTCTTCTTCAGGATGAAGGGCAGAAGTTTCCATCAGCTGAGGCATTTTGTTTCTCATTTTCTATTTCATTTTATAATAGTTTTGAATATAGTCTACTTTCATTATTTATTTCATAATTTGGATTTGTTTATATGACCTGTAGGTCAAGAGTGTCCTCATCTGTCTGTGTTTTGAAGTAGAATTTCCTTAAATAATTGCTTTGACTCCCTCTTCCCCTTCCCTTTCTGCAGAAATAGAGAGAACCTTATAACAGCATTAGCTTGCTAAAGCCACTTTACCCTTGTCCTGAGGGCTCTCTGGCCCTCCTTGTCTTTTTTTCTCCTTTATCTTATCTAAATAGGAAAGAATTGTAGGCCCTCCGATATTTTAGAACACTTTTTTAAACTATTTATTTAATTTATTTATTTATTTGGTTGTGCCAGGTCTTAATTGCTGCTCGTGGGCTCTTTAGTTGTGGCTCGCAGCTCCTTAGTTGTGGCATGCGAACTCTTTGTTGTGGCAAGCATGTGAGATCTACTTCCCTGACCAGGGATTGAACCCAGGCCCCCTGCATTGGGAACATGGAGTCTTAACCACTGCACTGCCACGGAAGTCCCTATTTTAAAACATTTTTATTTAGCATGACCCCAATTTTCCTTTTTGCTTCTTTGCTCTTTCACTTCTAAATCTCCAAAGATGACTCTTTCTTCCTTTTCATTTACTTTTTACCCCAAATCCATGACTTTAGAAGACAGTCACCTCAACTCATACACACTTTTGTGTCCCACCTGTACTCAGGGCTGTGTTTTGGTTTTAGGTCAATCTTAAACTTGCTGCTTGTATCCCCCTTCTCTTTTCCATGCTAGTCTTTGCTCTGTGAAAAGAGTCAGTGAGAAAATGAGAGATGCTACGATTTAGTGTTAAATTTTGTGCTTATCGGTACTTCAAAGTTGGTCATGTTCTGTCTTCTGGTTTTGTGGGTTTGAATAGCTTTACTTGTTCTTCTGTTGTTCTGTATTGTTTTTGGACGATATGTAAAGAAATGTGGATTTAAGCAACTGCCATTATCATCAGTTACCCATAAGTTTACATGCATTTTTAATTGATTAAAATAACATTTCATTTCTGAATTTATTAGTGTTTAATTGCATAAGAGTGAAACTAACCATATTTTCATGTATGAATTTTCTATTCTATATCTCAGTTTGTGATTTTTCCTTATTATTTGATTATCCATTTTCTAATTGGGTTTCAGTTGGAAATTGTGCAAAGTAAATGAATTGGAAATTCTTTTTATTTTTTATAAGAATTCTTTCTATATTAAGTTATCACTACTTCATATAAATTACAGGTTTTTGATATTTCAATATCTTTAATATGCTTTTAATATTTTATGTTTATTATGTTATTTGACTTTTTGGTGATAATTTCTAAGCAATTTTTATTTATAGAGAAGCTATTAATCTTATATATTATTATTAAGTAGCCAGGTAACTAATTGAACATTTTTACTACTTATAATAGTCTTTTTGGTTGATTCTATTTTCTTTTTAAAAAATGGCTACTAGTACTGATAATGTTCTCTTCTACTCCTATACTTATACTCCTAAGTTTGTATTTCATGTATTTGCATAAGCTGGATTATTCATAATTAATGCTAAATAACAACAGTTTTAGAAGCTACCCTTTTCTTGACTCTGACTTTCACAGGAATGATTCATGTGTTTTAACATGGAGTGTGATATGACTTGGCTTAAAAATATATTTTTTATTATTAAAAAATCTTCCATTGCAACAAGATTTTCAAATTAGCTAGTGCATTCATAATATTAATAACATTTTTATAACATTTTCTCCTCTTTTTTTAATTTTATTTTTTCTTGAATTATAGTTGATTTATAATGTGTTAGTTTCAGGTATACAGCAAAATGATTCAGTTTTTTATATATATATATGTATATGTGTATGTGTGTGTGTGTGTGTGTGTGTGTGTGTGTGTGTATATATATATTCTTTTTTAGATTCTTTTCCCTTATAGGTTATTACAAAATATTGAGTATAGTTCCCTGTGCTATACAGTAGGTCCTTGTTGGTTATCTGTTTTATACGTAGTAGTATGTATAAGTTAAACCCAAACTCCTAATTTATCCTTCCCCTCTTTCCCCTTTGGTAACCATAAGTTTGTTTTCTATGTCTGTGGGTCTATTTCTGCTTTGTATATAAGTTCATTTGCATAATTGTTTTTAGATTCCACATATAAGTGATATCATATGATATTTGTCTTTTGTCTGGCTTACTTCACTTAATATGATAATCTCTATGTCCATCCATGTTGCTACAAATAGCATTATTTCATTCTTTTTTATGGCTGAGTAATATTCCATTATATATATATATATGTGTGTGTGTGTGTATGTATATATACACACCACATCTTCTTTATCCATTCATCTGTCAATGGACATTTAGGTTGCTTCCATGTCCTGGCTATTGTAAATAGTGCTGCAATGAACATTGGGGTGCATGTATTGTTTAGAATTATGGTTTTCTCCGGATATATGCCCAGGAATGGGATTACAGAATCAATGGTAGCTCTATTTTTAATTTTTTAAGGTGCTTCCATACTGCTCTCCATAGTGGCTATACGAATTTACAGTCCCATCAGCATCTTAAGGAATAATCTCCCAGATTGTCCTGAAATTGAACTTGAAGATATCTCCTTCTTGTACCAGTAGTTTTAAATATGTTAATTATTAAAAAGTATAAAAACACAAAATCTAACTAATTATTTTAAGGAAACATGTACAGAAAAAATAAAACTAAGGAAAGTGGAAGAAATTAAAGGCTTCTGTTTAAAATGGCATTTATTCAAGACATTTTGAGCAATTGATTAAGTTTTATTTTTCATGTCTTCTGATATAAGGGCTAAGAAGGGCAAAATAAGTACATACATCTCAATAATTACTTTAAATATAAATAAACTAAATGCTCCAATCAAATGACATAGAGTGGCTGAATGTATAAGAATGTATACACCCATGTGTATGTGTGTGTGTGTGTGTGTGTGTATATATACACACACACACACACACACACATATATGTACTGCCTACAAGAGACTCACTTCAGATCTAAAGACACACACAGATTGAAAGTGAGGGGATGGAAAAGTGTTATTCCATACAAATGGAAACAAAAAGAAAGCTGGGATAGCAATACTCACGTCAGACAAATAGACTTTAAACAAAGACTGTAACAAGAGGTAAAGAAGTACGTTATATAATGATCAAGGGACCAATCCAACACGAAGTTATAAACAATTGTGAATATATGCGCACGCAACATAGAAGCACCTAAATACATAAAGCAAATATTAACAAACATAAAGGAAGAAATTGACAGTAACACAATAATAGTAGGGGACGTTAACACCCCACTTACATCAGTGCAAAGACCATTCAGAGAGAAAATCAATAAGGAAATGCTGGCTTAATGACACATTAAAGCAGATAACCTTAATAGGTATATATAGAGCATTCCATACAAAAGCAGCAGAATACACATTCCTTTTAAGTGCACATAAAACATTCTCAGGGTAGATCACATACTTGGCCAAAAACCAAGTTTCGATAAATTTTAAAAGATTGAAATTATATCAAGCATCTTTTCAACCACAACAATATGAACCTAGAAACTAACTACAAGGAAAAAAACCTGCAAAAACACAAACAGGTGGAGTCTAAACAATGTATTACTAAACAACCAATGAATCACTGAAGAAATCAAAGATAAGTTAAAAACAAAATACCTGGAGACAAATGAAAATGAAAACACAACAATCCAAAATAAATGGGACATGGCAAAAGCAGTTCTGAGAGAGACATTTATAGAGGTACAAGCCTGCCTCAAGAAACAAGAAAAATCTCAAATAAAAATCTATTCTTTCATCTAAAGGAAACAGAAAATGAAGAACAAACAAAACTCAATATTTATTATTTCCATTGTAGTAGCAGAAATAATAAATATCAGAAAAGAAATAAATGAAATAGACTAAAAAAAAGGAAATATCAATGAAACTAAAAGCTACTTTTTTGAAGAGATAAATAAAATTGATAAACCCTTAGCCAGACTCATCCAGAAAAAAAGAGAGAGGGACCAGTACAATAAAATAAGAAATGAAAGAGGAGAAGTTAACAGCTGACACCACAGAAATACAAAGGATCATAAGAGATTCCTATGAAAAATTGTACGTCAATAAAATGGACAACCTAGAAGAAATGGATAAATTCCTAAAAATGTACAATCTCCAAGACTGAATCAGGAATAAATAGAAAATATGAAGAGAACAATTACCAGTAATGAAATTGAATCAGTAATTAAAAACTCCCAACAAACAAAAGTTCAGGGTCAGATGGCTTCACAGGAGAATTCTACCAAACATTTAAAGAAGAGTTAACACCTATCCTTCTCAAACTATTCCAAAAAATTGAAAAGGAAAGAATGCTTCCAAACTCATCCTATGAGGCCAGCATCACCCGGATACCAAAACCAGACAAAGATATCACAAAAATAGAAAATTACAGGCCAGTATAACTCATTAACATAGATGCAAAAAATTTCAACAAAATATTAGAAAACTGAGTTGAGCAGTGTATTAAAAGGATCATATAATACGATCAAGTGGGATTTATCCCAGGGATGCAAGGATGGTTCGGTATCCACAAATCAGTCAACATGATACACTACATTAACAAGTTGAAGGAAAAAAAATCACATGATCATCTCAGACTTTGCTTTTCTCACTCTAGCTTCTAGGATCATTCTGTTGTGCTTGTCTTTTATTGATAGGAGGTCTCACTAGAGTGATTTATTAAAAAATAAACTAAGCATATTTAAATGGCCTTTAAATATTTCTTCCTTCTAGTATATATAGAGTGTATTTGTAAATTAAATTGATGAACTTGGTTTTTACTTTTTTCTCTACACAAATGAGAGCTGCAGCAAATAAGATAGAATGAAACCTTGTATTTATCCAGTTCTTCTCTGAACAGAGTCCCAAGGGTTGTGTACTCAAACTTTTCACATTATTAAATGGATTCTCCCTTTCCCTAACACTTTATAACAAAGCTCTGCACATAGTTTCCCTAAATTCTGATCAGTTCTGAGCTGGGATATTCTCATCTCCTTGACACTTAACATATCCCCCCACCCCGATTCTATAAGCATTAAGTACTAGGGTTCAGTCTCTTCCATTTAATGCTCTGAGTCAGAGTTCCCATAATTCTCACATAATAAGAATTGCCAGGTGTTATAAAACATACAGATTAGCATATATCTCCTCTGGAAATTCTGATTTGGATCTAAGTTGAACATTTGCATGATATTTTTAGCAAGCATTCCAGGTGATCCTTATTTTCATGATGATTTTGGAAAGTTTCAGGATAGCTTAAAACAAGTCAAGTAGCACAGATATTAGTATGTTCTCAGATTGTGGGAAATAGGTGAAATGGAAAAAAAAGACCATATCAGAAATCATGTAAAATCTTATTCACCTGAAGAAAAGAAAAGCAGAGATATTTAGAAAAAGGCTTTAATAAGACATTCAGGAATCTTGTGGCATGGTCAAGTTCCCATTTATTGTGTGATTGCAAAGGCAAGCAGAAACAGAAAAGGAAACAGAAAACGTTATGAACCTTTTCATATGAACCTTTGAATTCATATGACTATATTTGAAAATGGTACTTGGGAGTGGGTCACAGTGAGATGTTCCTTAAGACCTTGAATCAAAGTTGCTCTCTTAGAGTTAAAATATTAAGTTTTCCACAAGGGGTTGAAGTTACTCATCTGTTGAAATTAATCACCTGTGTGAGTGAACCATCTAAGGATGCTGAATGTAAATATTGCAAAGTGTGAAGTGGATGGTACTGCAGAGAAGCAGGACTGAAATGTGATACAGTTTTGTAAACTGCTTTTCAATGAACTGTTTCCTCTATTGATAAAGAATGTTGTAACAATGGAGGTTGCTCATAATGAAACACAGAATGATAAAGAAGTAATCAAAATACAGTTCAGGATTACATATACAGTTCTATCGTTGGAAGACAGAACAAAACATATTTGGATGATGCAGAAATTTATGCCATCCTGGATCTAGTTGTTTAGACAAGATGACTCTTGCTGAAGCACCTGAAATCTGAGGACCCTCTCTAGGGCTATGATGATTCAGCCAGGCGGGTTAAGAGCCATTTTATTGGGTTTTGCCTCTGGACAGCTGGTTGGCCTCTCAGTCAATAACTAGCTCATCCATATCCCTTTAAAACACGTACAAAGTTGTTGAAGATGATAGCACATGCTCACTGGAGCCGATGAGGCATAAGACTACAGATTTTATTTTCACCCACATAAACACATAAGATGGATATTTATAGGCTCAATGTTTGTGATTACTTGAAATCAGGTAAATGTTTTGTTGTAAGTGATTGTAGAGATTGGGTGGGTAATAGGGTTAACAGTTCTTCATCCTCCTCAACCAAATAACATCACACCATGGTCGTTGTCGTCTGGTAGTGAAATGGAAGTAAGGACACAAATCAGAATAACTGTTTTGCTTTTATTATGATACAAATCCCCAGTCTCTGCCTTTGGAGAGATTCTGAATTAATAGAACTGTTCATCTAATACCTGAGAAAGAAAAACTTTTCTCATGTATACTAAGGGCACTTGGATTAAGAACACCAGCACAGTTCCTATACATTGAATTCTTTCCTCTGACATGGTTCCTTCTTCAATCCATTCACCCTCAACTGAATCATTCCTTGCAAGTTCTGTCTTGTTCAGAATGGGACCTTCTGTTGTAATTATCTATAATTGTCTCACCTTCTCTAAGTCTAAAATTTAAGGGGATTATGTCAATGCTAGCAAGAGTCACCTTCTCATAGAATAAAGCCATCATCCACATATACCCCAAAGACATCTCTCTGATAAAGAGGAAGTAATGTACATGCATTGGCCTCATAGCTCCCCAGCTCCAGTGAGGGTGGAAAAGACAAGGAAAAACTGGTTAACATGCAATATTGGTGTAATTATAATTTATGTAATTTTGCTCACATATGTCAAATATATCCATCAGTCTTTTCGCACAATATGTGTGTACATTAATAAATAATTTCTTTTGCAGTGTAATCTCTACAGGGTAGAAATCTGTTGTTTCTTAGCCATAATTGCTCAATTCAGCATGCTCTAAGAAAAATAAGTAACATGGTGTGTGTTGTGTGTGTGTGTGTGTTGATGAATTCACTTAGATATTCAGAGTACAATATGAGAGTACTTTGACCTTATAACCGTGGATACTTTAAGATCTCCTGAATGCTATTCCTTTACTCCACTTTATATACAGGATTACAACGCACAAATCCTTGTCATGATGTCTTTGAACATACACAGATATTTACCCATCCCCCACACAGACATCCTAAATAAACAAAATCATTCTTGTGGTAGTTTATCAAATCTAACAGATTTCACATTTTAACATTTAGAGTAGGAAAATTTCTAAAATTAGTGGTGTCTTGGTTATAAACTGATATACCTCGAACTATATCCACACTTACATAAAAATACTGTTTCTTCATAATTTCAGACATAATTACAAATCATATGAAGATAATATACTTCATATACACACTCTTGTGTATATATACACTCTTGGTATATTAGTTATTGTCATGGTGCTGCTAGAGTTGAACACTTAGATGATATAGCAAATTAAATATGAAAGAAAAGCAATCATCTAATTTTAATGTTATATTAATATTCAGTGAATGCTAAATACTTCTCCAGAAACATGATTCATTCTACCTAAATTATTTATTAATATCAAAAGTTTTATTTACAAGGTAAATCAAGATATTGGACTTAATGTTGAACTCCTATCGAAAATGAGTATTTTCCAGGGTTTGGTTTATTCCAATGACTTTGCAATTTTCTGGATGATGTTGGAGATTATCCAGATGAATGTGCTTGCTCCCATATTATATGAAGATAGAAATTAAAACATTACCAAAGAATTTCTAAACAGCAAGTTTTTCAAAGCTGCTTTCACCTCTTTGTTTCGTAGACTATAGATGATAGGATTCAACATGGGGGTTAACGCACCATATACCAAAGTCATAAATTTATCTATTTCCTGTGAATCTACAGATGAGGGCTTCAGGTACATGGAGAGAGCTGTCCCATGGAACAAAACCACCACAGTCAGATGGGCTGCACATGTTGAAAAGGCTTTTCTTTGACCATCCACTGAGCTGATTCTCAGGATGTTGGAGAGGATGAAAGCATAAGAGATACAAATCAAAAGCATCAGCATAGGAACAAGAAGTACGGTGATCACCAGTGTGATTAATTGCACCACGGAGGTGTCCACACAAACAAGTTTTAAGACAGCCAGAATTTCACAAGCAAAATGATTGATGACACTACTACCACACAGAGACAGCTGCAATACAGACACTGGTTCCACCAGGGCAGTGAAGCAGCCTGTCACCCAGGAACCAGCTGCAATCTGCACACAAATCCTCTTGTTCATGATGATGGGGTATCTCAGGGGGTTGCAGATGGCCACATATCAGTCATATGCCATCATGGACAGGAGCACACACTCAGTGGAGCGCATGGCAAGAGAGAAGTACATCTGAGAGGCACACCCTGAGAATGAGGGTAGTGTTTTTCCCTGAAACAAAGTTTATCAGCATTGGAGGGAAAGCAGAAGAGGTGTACCAGACATCTAAACAAGAGAGGTAGCTGAGGAAGAAGTACATGGGTGTGTATAGGCTGGAATCCAGGATGGTGATGGAGATCAGAATTATATTACCCAGCAAGGTGATCAGGTACATCAGCAAGCACAGCACAAACATGATGACCTCAGCTTTGGGGTAGTAGGAAATCCCAGGAAGACAAAAATTGTTACAGATGTCAAATTTGCCTGGAACATTTTATTATGTCATGGTCATTTGCATATATGCATAGAATGATTAACATTACATATTATATATAAAACATAAGATCCTCTCCCTTTATATTTTCTGGTATTTTTTCTTCACATCAACTTGTAGTCTGTGATTAAATGCTTCTCTAGCTTGGTGATAGCATTAGTAATATGTTTTTGAAGGAATTTGTCATCATCAATAAGGAAAATTTCAATCAGGAAGTCAACAAAGTATCTTCAAGGTGTTATTTTTGCTGCAAGACTTTTTAAGGCAATGTTGGGGAATGGCAAGCTTTATTTCTTAAATATGAGAGACTGAGGAAAGAAAATCCTATGGGGTCTTTCTTTTTCCAAAAGCACATTTGTAACTGATCTATGGTGAAGACATTTGTCTACCTCTGAACCATTGGAATGATTTTCTTCCCCTAGTTGGGTAACAGTCTTCTTACTTAGGAAACTTTTCTGCTTTCCAAGTTCAATATCTTCCGCCATTTGTAGGGTTCTGTCCAAAATAATTTGGGAGATTCAGTTAGTAAAAGAAGACAGATTTCTGCAACCACAGATTAATTAACTGAAAAGCTTGAAAATTTAGACAAAGCCCAGACTTTCCATCTCAAACCCACGAAAATGCTGATATTCTCGTGATGGGACTTATAGCCGAGATTTCCTTCATATGGCCAGAATTGTCCTGACATATGTGCTCCAGAAACATCCTCCAAAGGACCAGCCATTCACACTGTAAGGCAATTTAAGTTTTTTGTTGCTTGTGAAAAGTTTCTAATTCATGCAGCAAATTAAAGTTAGAAATCTTTTGTACAGTATTAAAAATTCTGAAACTCCAGGGACAATCTCCCATAGATCCAATTATAGTCAGTAGCTGATCTGCTCTAATTCTTGTGTTATTCAAACAAGAAATTACCTTTTCCCTGTCTGTGCTGACTTTGGGAAGGGGAACTTTGCTCTTCTCCTAATTGTGTTATTAAATCAGTCAATCTGGTTTTTAATTCTCACTGTTTCCCTCTCTGTTTGACTATGGCAATGTCCTTGCTTTTCTTTCCTTATTTAGATGAGATTCATTGCAGCCATAATACAAATCGTTGACCAAAAGGGAGAAAAGAGGTTGACTGACATCTGACCCAGAGTCCCATTTCCAACTCACTTGTTCAGTTCCTGTAGACCAAGGCTTATATGGCTGGAAGTAAATCATTTAGGTTGACCTGATTATGCCTAGGGGGAAGGGTCAGAAGAGAACTGTACTTTAGAGATACACTCACAAAGTTAAGATGGAGGCAGTGGGACTTCCTTGGTGGCGTAGTGGTTAAGAATCCGCCTGCCAATGCAGGGGACATGGGTTTGAGCCCTAGTCTGGAAGCAACTAAGCCGGTGTGCCACAACTACTGAGCCTGCACTCTAGAGCCTGTGAGCCACAACTGCTGAAGCGCGTGCACCTAGAGCCCGTGCTCTGCAACTAGAGAAGCCAATGCAATGAGAAGTCCGCGCACCGCAACAAAGAGTAGTCCCTGCTCGCGGCAACTAGAGAAAGCCCATGCAGCAACAAAGACCCAAGGCAACCAAAAATAAAACATAAATTAATTAATGAATTAAAAAAAAGATGGAGGCAGTGACTGAGACTGAGGAAGAAGGTTGCCGACCTGACTTCCTACTATGTATAAAGCACCAAACCATACTTCTGCTTTGGAATTACCTTGAAGCACACTGAAAAGAAGAGAAATTCAGAACCTCCATGATATTTTCTGTCTGAAAAAGAAATAGCCAAAATTTTAACAAGTTTCCTGATGCTTATGAGTCTGTATTCTTCCCTATCTCCAATAATAGCAATAGCATTTACTCACACACTTAGGCCAGTAATCTAGAATTAATCCCTGATCCTTTCCCCCCCTCTTATTTCATACCAAGCTCAGAAGGAAGTCTGTCATATCTTCCTGAAAAGTACATCTTAGATTTCCAACTTCTAGTAACGATGGAGTATCTTTTGGCAGAGTAGCTTAGATCAGACTAACTCTCCTGCTACTAACAATTATAAACTCTGAATCAAATATAAAAAACAACTGTTTTATGACACTGGAGAGTGATCAAAAGCAGGCAGAACAGGAGGGAATCCAACCCCTGAAAGATGTGAACCAGACTGAGTGAGATCAACAGGGCACTCCCGAGTCCATATAGCAGATGGTACTTAAGCAGAAAGTAGCAGTCTTGATCTGAGGAATCAGATTAGCATTTGGGGCTGCCAGAGCAGCTGGAAATGTAGGGATACATCCTGGAAAAGAAGGAGCCATAAAGGAGGAAACTAAACTCTATGTAAAATCTCTCATCAAATCCTTGACTGACCACTGAATTGGGCATGAAGAGAGTGAGGCTTCTTAGAACCCAGGGGAAAGTGACAATTGGAAGGCTAAAGAGTTGAACAGAGATTTTAATAAAAAGTTCACAGCTGGGGAGACAGAGTTTGGCATTCAAGTCCCACCAAAAAGAAGGGCTTGGTAAATACTTCTAGATTTCCATTGAAACCCAGGTTGTTTTTCCATGCATTAGACATTCCAATGCAATAGACATTAGACAGGCATATTGGCCCAAATAATGGGTGTGGTCTTAAGTGAGATTTGCAGTTACCTCACACAGAGCATTTAAGTTAAGAAGCATCTTAGTTTATACCCCAGCTATTGTGTAGCATAGGAAATATTCTTCAGGGAGTCATGTATTACAGAAGAATCTATAACCATAGAAGGGTTTATTTACTGTAAGTGATTTTTATCCAGGGACACTCTGGAAAGGGCATTGAATAGATATGGTCAGTTCACTCCCTCAAACATCATTAGTCTCTGCTCAGAAATCCAGTTGGTAAAGGGCCTATACCGGGAAACCTGTCTTTTTTTTCTCTTTCTCCTAAGAGATTCCACCTGGTAAAGAAAGTGAATGCATCACAGGCTAGTTGCTTTAACTCCTTCATCCTTGGGCAGATAGAAAATTCCTGTCATAAGGTTTTTACACTTTACATTAAGTGATTTAATATTCAACGTGGAGTGAAAGAAATTGAGGAACCATACTGTAAACCCAAGAGCAACCACTATAAATCCTAAAAATAAATTTAGCTTAAAAGCTAATAAAGGAGATACAATGAAATAAAATAATAATAATTTAAGACTTCATTAATCCAAAAATACAGAAATAAAAGAAGACAAGTAAGAAAAATGGAGGGGACAAATAGCAAATAGAAAGATAATGGATTTAAACCAAAACATTGATAATTACATTAAATATAAATACTAAAAACTCCAATTGAAAGACAGAGATTGACAGACTGGATATAAAAAAGGAAGATACAATTTTGTTGTTTTAAAAATACACTTTGGACAAAGATACAGAGGTTGAAAGTAGAAGGATGGAGAAAGATATAACAATCAAAGACTAAATAAAAGCTGGAATGGCTATATTAATTGCAGGCAAATTCACTTCAAGAAATAGAATGTTGCCAGAGATAAATGGTAAGAAGGTCAAAGCATCAAGAAGACATTAAAATAAAAGCTAAATGTATATGTAGCTAATAGCATAGCTTCAAATCTATGAAGCAAAAATCGACACAACTAAAGGGAAAATAGACAAATCTATAATTATATCGGGAAATTTTTAACACCCACCTTCAATAATTGGTAGAGTAATTAAAGAAGAATTCAGTATGGATTCAGAAAGTTGAAAAATACTGTCAAACAAGTTGATTTGTTGACATTTGTAAACACTATTCAACAATTACAGAATATACAGTTTTTTCAAGTGAGTATGGAACATTCACCAAGATAGAGATATGCTGGTTCATAAAACAAATCTCAATAAATTTCAAAACACTGAAAACATACAGAAAATGTTCTCTGACATTTCAACAGAATGAAATTTTAAGCTAATATCAAAATAATAATTAGAAAATTCCAAAATCCTTGTAAATTAAGCAGTACACTGCTAAATAAACAGTGTGTCAAAGAAGGAATCACAAGGGAAACTAAAATATATTTTGAGTTGAATGATCATGGAAATAGAATATGTCAAAATTTGTGGGATGCAGTAAAGCAGTGTTTAGAAAGAAAGGAATAGTGTTAAATGATTATAGTAAGATAGAAGAAAAGTTCTTAGTCAGTTATCTAAGATTTCAACTAAGGCTGGAAAAAGAGGACCAAAGTAACTCCAAGTAAGTAGAAGGAAATAATGAAGAGCAGAAACAAATGAATTAGAAAACAACCCACAAAAAGACAGAGAAATGAACAAAGCCAGAAGTTGGCTATTTGAAAAGAATAATGAAATTGGTAAACCTCTAGCTAACTCATTAAGAAAAAAAGGGAAACCACAAACTAAACATTTCAGGAATGAAAGAGGGAATATTACTGCAACAGAGACAGCTTTGCTGGTGAATTTTGTCAATTTAAAGAGTAAACAATCTTACAGAAACATTTATATGAACTCAGAAAAGAGAATAAACTTCCATATATCAGGAGAGAACACCTATAAACCTTTTTTATGAGGCCACCATAATCTGGTACTAGCAAAACCTGACAAGAATATTATGACAAAAGAAAATTATAGACCAATATCACTAGTGGATATAGACTCAATAATTATTAATAAAATCTTAACAAATAATATCCACCATTATATCAAAAGGGTATTATATCATGAACAAGTGGGTGTTATACAAGAAAGGAAAGATCAGTTTAATATTTGAATATCAACCAATTAATTTTATCACATTAACAGAATAGAGAGAAAAAATTCTTATGACCATGTCTATAAATGCAAATTTAAAAATTTACGAAAATTCAAACCCTATTTATGATAAAATACTCTCTGTAAACTAGTAGTAGAAGGATACTTTCATAAGGACATCAGCAATATAGTAAAATAGGAGTTTCCAGAGCTTGTCGCCTCACAGAAACATCAGTTTGAACGACTATCCACAAATGAAAGTACCTTCACGAGAGCAAAGGATTCCAAGTGAGAGATTAAAGATGGGTAGACTTCTGGGTTTTCGTTGAAACCCAGCGCAAAAATAAGAAAAGACCCATTAAAGAGGGTAAAACAATAGTTTTGCATTACCCATGTCATCCTCCCAAGCCCGAGCAGTGCAGTTCATAGACTCCTACTTCATGGAGGAAGAAGAGTGTAGTGTGTACCCTACTTCGTCATGAACCCCAGCACCAGTCTCACCCCAGTGAACCCTGGCACCATGCTAGCACCTGTAATCCCAGGCTTGCCCTTTCATATCTAGGCTCCTGGCTGCCACAGTGCCAGCCCAGACCCGAAGGCCCCAGGGTGCAGGTCAGCCCCCGTGGACCCAGGCTCAATGCCTGCCTCAGTGACACAGCTTCCAGGCCTGCACCAGGGTTAGGTTGGCACCTGCAGCCCCAGGATCCAGACCAGCCCCTGCTAATAACTTCAATAGATGCAGAAAAATGTATTTGACAAAATTCAACACACTTTTCTGATAAAACTTTTGACAAATTATAAGAAATATACCTCAACATAGTGAAGGCCATATATGACAAACCCACAGCTAACTTCATATTCACAGATGAAAAGCTGAAAGCTTTTCCTCCAAGATCAGAAACAAGACAAGGGTTCCCACTCTTGCCACTTCTATTCAATATAGTACTGGAAGTCTTAGCCAAAGTAATTAGACAAGAATAAGAAATAAAAGGCATCCAAATTGGAAAGGAAGAAGTAAAATTGTCTGTGTTTGCAGATGACATTTTCTTATATATAGAAAACCTTAAAGCCTCCAGCAAAAAAGCAGAATTAATAAACAAATTCACTAGAGTTGCAAGATACAAAAATCTACATACAAAAATCAGTTGCATTTCTATACACTAACAATGATCATGAAAAGATATTCAACTTTCTGTTGAATTCATAGGATAATTGAATAGAATGATGCCAGGGGCTCAAGATTAGAGAAAAATGCAGAGATGTTGGTCAAATGGTACAAAGTTTCAGTTATGCAGGAAGAATAAGTTCTGGAGGTCTAATTACAGCATGGTGAATATAGTTAATAAATACTATATTTTATACTTGAAATTTGCTAAGAGAGTAGATCTTAAATGTTTACTCCACATACACACAAAAATAACTATATGAGGGATGGATATGTTAATTAACTTGATTGTGATAATCATTTCACAATGTATACACATTTCAAAACATCACATTGTACATTATAAATATATATACCTTTTATTTGTCAATTTTACCTATATAAAGCTGGAAACAAATAAATATAGTACCTAACAACAACAACAACAACAAAGGATACTTGCAAAGCATAATGAAGGACATCTGTGGAAAACTTCAGCTGATATCAAACATAATGAAAGAAGAGCTGAAATTTTTAATTTTGAAAATCATGATATTTGAAATTTTCTTTTAATACATGTTGATGTTTTGGGATCCTATCTAAGAAATGTTTGTCTTCCCCAGGGTAAAAATGATATTCTGTGTGCCCCACAAGAAGTTTTATAGATTGAATATTTATGTTTAGTTCTATTATTTACCTCAAATAGATCGTTGTATATGGTGTATATACTTGTTCTAGCATTATTTATTGAAAAAACTATCCTTTCCCCATTGAATTACCTTGGCATCTTTGTTGAAAATCAATTGATCATATATGTGTGTTTCTTTCTGTACATCTTTATTCTGTTCATTGATTTATTTGTCTTTCTTTATGTCAGTACTGCAATGACTTGATTATTATAGATTTATATTGAGTTTAATGATGAGGTAGTGTAAATCCTCCAACTTGATTCATCTTTTTCAAGATTGTTTTGGCTCTTCCAGGTCCTTTACATTTCCATATCAGCTTAGAATCTTCTTGTCAGTTTCTCCAAAATTTCTGTCTGGATTTTGAATGGGATAACATTAATCTGTAAACTGACTTGGGAAGAAATGATATCTAAATAACATTGAGTCTTCTAATCCATGACAAGTTATCTCTATAATAGGTCTTCCTCAGTTTCTCTCTACAATGCTTTGTAGCTTTCACTATAAAAGTCTTATACATCTTCTTTTAATTTTCTCTCAGTTGTTTTATATTTTAATGTATTACAAATGATGTTTTAAAATATATTTTCCAGTTGTTTCTTGTTGGTAAATAGAAATGCAATTGGTTTGTGTGACCTGACACAGCCTGATAGCTTGGTAGGTTCTCCTATTAATTTTATTAGTTATTTTATAGATTCATTGGGATTTTTTTTATAGTTATTTATATACACAATCTTTGTGAAAAAGTTTCCTTCTTTCCAATTGTAATGCCTTTTATTTCTCTTGCCTTATTGCACTGCCTGGGACACCCAATATAATGTTATACAGTAGTGGTGATAGTGGATATTCTTGCCTTGTTCTTTTCTTTAAAAATTTTTAAAGAATTTACTTTGTTTAAGTATAGTTGAATTACAATTTTGTGTTAATTTCTGCTGTACAGGAAAGTGGTTCAGTTATATATATATTGTTTTTCATATTCTTTTCCATTATGGTTTATCACAGGATATTGAATATAGTTCCTTGTGCTATACAGTAGAACCTTGTTGTTTATCCATTCTACATATAATAGTTTGTACCTGCTAATCCCAAACTCCCAGTCTCCCCCTCCCCCCTCCCTCCCCCTTGGCAACCACGAGTCTGTTCTCTATGTCTGTGAGTCTGTTTTTTTGTCATAGATAAGTTCATTTGTGTCATATTTTAGATTCCACATATAAGTCATATACTGTATTTGTCTTTCTCTTTCTGACTTCACTTAGTATGATAATCTCTAGGTCTGTCCATGTTGTTGCAAATGGCATTATTTCATTCTTTTTTATGGCTGAGTAGTATTCCATTATATATATGTACTTCATCTTCTTTATCCATTCATCTGTCAGTGGACATTTAGGTTGTTTCCATGTCTTGGCTATTGTGAATAGTGCTGCTATGAACATAGAGGTGCATGTATCTTTTTGAACTAGAGTTTTGTCTTCTGCATAGATGTCCATGAGTGGGATCGCTGGATCACTTAGCAGCTCTATTTTTAGTTTAGAAAACAGTTTTTATACTGTTTTCCATAGTGGCTGCACCAATTTACATTCTCACCAGCAGTGTAGGAGGGTTCTCTTTTCTCCACACCCTCTCCACCATTTGTTATTTGTAGATTTTTAAATAATGGCCATTCTGACTGTGTGAGGTGGTACCCCATTGTAGTCTTGCTTCACCTTTCTCTAATAATTAGCAGTGCTGAGCATCTTTTCATGTGCCTACTGGCCATCTGTATGTCTTCTTTGGAGAAATGTTTATTTAGGTCCTCTGCCCATTTTTCAATTGGGTTGTTTGTGTTTTTTGTTGTTGAGTTGTATGAGTTGTTTGTATATTTTGGTAATTGAGCCCTTGTTGGTTGTATCATTTGTGAATATTTTCTCCCAGTCCATAGGTTGCCTTTTCATTTTTTTTTTTTTTTTTTTTTTTGCAGTACGTGGGCCTCTCACTGTTGTGGCCTCTCCCATTGCAGAGCATAGGCTCAGCGAGCCCGCTCTGCGGCATGTGGGATCTTCCCTGACCGGGGCACGAACCTGTGTCCCCTGCATCGGCAGGCAGACTCTCAACCCCTGCGCCACTGGGGAAGCCCGCCTTTTCATTTTGTTTATGGTTTCCTTTGCTGTACAAAAGCTTGTAAGTTTGATTAGATCCCATTTGCTTATTTTTGCTTTCATTTCTCTTGCCTTGGGAGACTGATCTAAGAAAACATTGGTACGATTTATGTCAGAGGATGTTTTGCCTATATTCTCTTCTAGGAGTTTTATGGTGTTGTATCTTATGTTTAAGTCCTTAAGCCATTTTGAGTTTATTTTTGCATATGGTGTGAGGGTGTGATCTAACTTCATTGATTTACATGTGGCTGTCAAGCTTTCCCAATACAATTTGCTGAAGAGACTGTCTTTTTTCCATTGTATGTTCTTGCCTCCTTTGTCAAAGATTAATTGGCCATAGGTGTGTGGGTTTATTCTTGGGCTCTCTATTCCGTTCCATTGATCTATATGTCTGTTTTTGTGCCAGTGCCACACTGTTTTGACTACTGTAGCTTTGCAGTATTGTCTGAAGTCTGGGAGGGTTATGCCTCCTGCTTTGTTCTTTTTCCTCAGGATTGCTTTGGCAATTCTGGGTCTTTTATGGTTTCATATAAATTTTAGGATTTTTTTGTTCTAGTTCTGTGGAAAAAGTCATAGGTAATTTGATAGGGATCACATTAAATCTGTAAACTGCTTTGGTAGTATGGCCATTTAAACAATATTAACTCTTCCAATCCAAGAGCATGAGCTATCTTTCCATTTCTTTGAATCATCTTTATCCCTTTTTTAATGTTTTATAGTTCTCAGCATATATGTCTTTCAACTTCTTGGTCAGGTTTATTCCTAAGTGTTTTTTTTCATGCAATTTTAAAAGGGATTTTTTTTTTTTACATTCCCTTTCTGATATTTTATTATAAGTGTAAAGAAATGTCTTGCCTTGTTCTTGATCTTAAAGTCTTTTAAGTGACTTTATCTTGCTATTTCTCCTTGCCCATGTCCCTACATTCTGCCTCTTTTCTTCTAGTTTATAAATGGAAGGGACTGAAATATATCATCTTTTTTAAATTTTTAACTGAGGCAAAATTGGTTAAATTTACCATCTTAACCAATTTTAAGTGTACAGTTCAGTTGTGTTAAGCATATTCACGTTATAGTGCATCAGATCTGTAGAACTTTTTCATCTTGCAAAACTGAAACTCTGTACCCACTATACAGTAATCCCTGTTGCCCCCATCCTTGGCAACCAACTTTCTATTTTCAGTTTTTATGAGTCTGACTACTTCATCTGAGTGGAAATCCTACAGCATTTGCTCTCTTGTGACCAGCTTATTTAGCATAATGTCCTTGATGTTCATTCACGTTGTAGCATGTGACAGGAATTCCTTCTTTTAATGCTGCAGAATATTCCATTATATGTATACACGACATTTCCTTTATCCTTTCAATTGTTAATGGACATTTGGGTTGCTTCCTTCTCTTGTCTGTTCTGGATAATGCTGCATTAAACATGAGCGTACAGGTATCTCTCTGCGATATCACTTTGAGTTCTTTTACGTATATACCCAGAAGTGGGATTGCTGGATCATATGGCAGTTCCATTTTTAATTTTTTAAGGAGGCTGCGTGATGTTTCCCATAATGACTGCACCATTTTATATTCTCACCAACCGCACACAAGGGTTTCAACTTTGTATTCTTGCCAACACTTGGGCATAGGAGCTCCTGGATTGAGGGGCTTTTCTTACTTAGATAACCTAGGTATTGCAAAATCAACATTTTTAATATTCCCATTCCCTCTTCCCCCACATAAAACAAGCAAGCAAGCAAACAAACACCATGTTTCTCCTGCTCTCTTCTGATCTTGAGTAAATCGTTTAATTAACACTCACCAATTTTCAATTACTTTGTTAGGTGCTGGTGATGAGAAGATGATAAAGGTATAAACACTTCCCTTACCATCTTCTCAGTCTAGAAATATAGTGTAAAGGTGGAATCATTTGTGAGGCATGGGAGTGAGTGAGTAACCTTTGCTGTGGTCTGGGAATGGATTACAAAGGACTTCTTGGAAGAGTTGATACCAGAGTTGAATTCGGAAGGTTATTAAGGGTATCCAAATGAGTATGTGAAAGGAGTGAGTTCCAAGACAAATAGAGTAACATGTATTTAAATTTAGAGTTGTAAAATGTCATTTTGCATTCAGGAAAAAATAAGTAGATTGGTGTGATATGATCATTGTATAAGAAGAGGGTGTAGCAGGTGGTAAAGCTGGAATTGTCACACAAGGTTGTCTATGCTAATTTAGTAGCTTTATAGCTCACATTTTAGGTACTAAAGAAATATATTTTTTTTAACCAGGAGAAAAGCAATATGAATATTGCTTAAATTTTAAAAAGTATCACTTTGGTGAGAGTGGGGAGAAGGGATTAAAAATAAAACTGAAATTAAAGCTCTGACAATGAAAATGGATGGGAAGAGTTGGAGTGCTGAGATAGAATAGATTGAGATGTGTATAACTTGGGTTATATTGCCATCTGGTGTTCACCATGCAGTATAACTTGATGCGGGGAGTTAGAACATTAGAGTTGAACGTAATTTGAGAAAATTGGGAAAAGAGGAAAATGAGCTTTCAGCGGAGATCAGAATTTGGCTTTGCAGGTGCTTAATTAATGTCTTATTTTGACACATTCTAGAAGCTCCTGGGAGCAACATGAAAGATGTGTCATTTTCAATCATTTTAGGAGGGTCTATGTGCATAGATAAATCATGAGGGAAGTCACCTAATGAACATGTGGGGCTGAGAGAATGTCTTTGATACTTTACTGATCTCCCTTAAAGAAGACAATCTTTCATCCTGACTGAACGTAAGTCTGGCTGAGTAATCATTAACTTGCCCAAAGAAGAGTCAAGATTATGGGAAAGACAACCTCATCTTCTAAGAAGTAGGGTTTTTACTCAAGTTGAAGACTCCATGGAGTTAAATTTTCTAGAGGGGAAAGACCATTAAACCAAGATTAGGGTTATTGCATAGGAGGATGTATTCGTTTGGTAGGCTTCCTTAACAAAATACCATAGATTGTGTGCCTTGAACAACAGAAAGTTATTTTCTCCCAGTGCTGGTACCTGGAAATCCAAGATCAAGGTGTTGGCAGGGTTGGTTTCACCTCTGAGGAGACCTCCCCTGAGGCCTCTCTCCTTGGCTTGTGGATGGCTGCCTTCTTCGTGTGTGTTTACATGGTTGCCTCTCTGAATGCACCTGCCTGGTGTCTCTCTGTGTGTCCAAATTTCCTCTTGTTACAAGGACACCAGTAGTATTAGATTAGGGCCCACTCTAAGGAACTCATTTTAACTTGATTATCTCTTTAAAAACCCTATCTCCAAATATGGTCCCATGCTGAAGTTCTGGAGGTTAGGACTTCATCTTATGAGTTGTGGGAGACACAATTCAGCCCAGAAGAGAGAGTATGGCTGGCTATTTCATACTTCCTCAGGAACATACTCAGGGCCTATTATTAAAACTAGTACCTGGCTCTGGGAAACACTGGGGAGTCCTGTGAAGTAATCTGCCTGCCAAAATCCATACTGATTGTCTCTCCAAGTAGTGGTGAGTTTTCTTTTGTGGTGGCAGGGATAAGCTTTCTGGAACCTTTCTTGAACTCGGATACCAGCAAAGCAGATGCTTTAGGCAGGGGTGTGATGGTAACTGTTAACAGCTGGGTGCAAAGAACTGTGTTTGTACTGCATTTCCTAAACAGAGAGTAAAGAAGACATTGTCTCATTCTCAGTGGACAGGGACCTCAAGGGCTGAAGATTTAATGTAGTGTCGGTTTTGCTTCCTAGTATGATTTTTGGTTTGTTCGGGTTCTCTAAGCCTGGCATAGAAGTTAGAGTTTTAAAAACTCATGTTTAAGAAAAATTTCTGAGGAGCAAAGTCAAAAGAATCATCAAAACAAAAGGTGGTTTCAGCCTGAACTAGGAACCTGGGGGCAAAGCCAAGGGCTTAGAAAGTCCAAGGAGATGAAAGCAAGCAAGAATGGATCCAAATGGACGGAGGGAGGGCTGAAGTGGACAGAGTAACTTCAAATGGGTGAGATTTTGAATATTTCTGGTAGTGTGGCAAGGGCAGAATAAATTTATTTAAACACATTTAAGTATGACTCCCTTATATCACATGATTGTCTATTTTGTGGATAAAGTGTCTTGTACCACTTATGATTACCATTACAGTGCCTGGAAAATAGTAGTGGCTGAATAGAGATTTGATAATTGAATAAATAGCTCATCACAGAGCTCATGCTCTGTAAACCAGCACAAGATAACAAGCAACGAAAAGCTACACTGGCCTACCTTGTGTCGAAATAGGAAGCAGCTCTACATGTGAGCTCCACACTCTTGCATTTTTCCTAGTATAGTTTTAACTATTCCTTGGAAGGATTGAGTTTAAATTTAAGCTCTATACTGTTATAACCCTCTTGGCACACTAGATGGCGACAGAGACTAGCTTGTCTTTCTTTGCGGTCGCCCGACTGAAAAGCTTTCTCAGGAATAAAACAAATTCACTGGTTTGTTTTCTACCTATTGTTATTGATATTTACAAATAGTGAAAAATTGTTTTACTTATATTTTTATTCAGAAGATTTTAAAACAAAATGAACTCTCGAAGAGACTTGTAGTGTCATATCAAAGATTAAATAATAAGTAACAGTTCTGTGCTCAGCTCTGAGCTGGAATCTATGGGGAATAGCAATAAGGAGAAGGCTTCATCCCTGCCCTTGAACTTACTAATATCTCTTACATTAACATAATGTAATGTATCAGTCATCGGCTCCCTGGCCTCACCTTGCTCAGGGTAAACAATAGGAAAGCTCTATGAGGAGCACCTCTGATCTAGTGCTGCTTCTGCTTTGTGTAATCACCAGATAAGATAAAGCATTTGTTTCAATGTTAAGTGATTTTTAACGCTTCAGCCAAGGCAGAGCTCAAAGTTGTCCCACAGTGTGATTTCAGTGGGGGTGGGAGTGTGGTAGCAGGCTGTCTTGACAAGACAGACAGTATTGTTTCCAGTCAATGACTTCAAAGAAGGTGTATTCATTTGCTAGGGCTGTTATAACAGAGTATCACAAACTGGGCTGCTTAAGTAACAGAAATATATTACCTAGCAGTCCTGAAAGAGGCAAGACCAAGGTCAAGGTGTTGGCAGGGTTGGTTCCTTCTGAGGGCTGTGAGAATCTCTTCTGCCTCTTGCCTAGCTTCTGATGGTCTGCTAGAAATCTTTGGCATTCCTTGGCTTACAGAAGCATCACCCTAATCTTTGCCTTCATCTTTGCATGGTCCTGTGATCATTTCTGTATCTAAATCTTACCCCCCACCACCTTTTTTATCTTCTGAGAGAAATTATACAAGATAAGGTGCTTTAAGGATATTATAATTTTTGAACAGTTATGAATTCATTTATAAACATAATTATAAAATTGAATGCACACATAGGATATAATGAGACACATAAATGCTGACTGAAGGGGACAAGGTAGGGGCTGATTCGAAGATATGTTTAGCCCCTTAATTCATAAACCCTTGCCTGAAAAAAGATTTGGAAAAATCAAAATGATCTATTAATTACAATTAATGTAATGTTTTTTCAAAGTACACCTGGAATGACCTTTCATAAGAGTCACGTGGCAGATTAAAGAAGGCTGCGCATTCTTAGACACTCCAAGACAAGACATGGGTCTATGTCACCTCCCCTGAAGTGTGAGCAAGCCCTGTGCTTGCTCTAATAAAATATTGCAGACATGATATTGCACCAGTTTTTCAGTCCAGGCCTTAGGAAAGTGGCAGCTTTCGCTTCTTAGCTCTTGAAACACTTGGTCTTGGAGCCCTGAGCCACCATGCAAGAAGTATGGCCGCTCTGCTGGAGCCACCACGTGGAAAGAACAGGCATTTGGGTGAAGCCATTCTGTATACTCCAGTCCAGTTCTGCTGCATCCTAATCCCACCAAATTTTCCCTTTTTATAAGAAAGGTCTTACCCTACCCCAGTATGACCTCATCTTAACTAATTGTGTCTGCAATGACCCTATTTCCAAGTAAGGCCACATTCTGAGCTGGGGAGTTAGGACTTCAACAGATGAATATTTGGGGGACACAATTCAACTCATAGCAGAAGTCTTTAAAACTATTTCCCAGGTTGGTATTTTAAGTATCCTCTGGTTGATTTCCTTTTTTGGGGGTGTGTGTGGCTTTTAAAAATCATGAGATGACCCCTGTATAAAATCTTTTTAAATTTTTATATAATTTATGATTTATAATAATTTATGATTTTTAGCATAAATCATAGAATCTATGCTAAAAAGCAATAAGTTATCTCTCCTTCTTTCTTCCTCCCTCCCTCCCTCTTCTCTTTCTTTATTATTATTATTTTTCACACAATGGTTTAGACTTACATCTGGTACATGACTAGCAAATACTGAATCAGTAGAAAACAGGAGGAGCACAAAAGTAGGAAAGGATAGGAGAAGTTTCTAATTTATCAAAATATTAGCAGTCATACTTCATGTTTTAAACAAAAATGACAACATAGAGCCTCATTAAATTATGAATAACTAAGTTTCCTACAACATATTCTAAGGCCACTTAGCCAAATGAATCTAATTTTTTTTTAAGTCTTGAAGGACACTAGCTGCTTACCTCATAGGCAAGGCAGGCTCCTTGAAACATCATTCTGTATTCTCTCTGCTATCCAAGGCGAAGCACACTGGGGAATGATGTGGCCTATAGCAGCCAAACTGGCCATGAGGAAGAATGCTCAAAAACAGGATGCTAGTGACTTTAGTGAGTGCATGCGTCAGCCTTGTTGTATTGTAACTGGAGTTTTGGTGTTGAATTAAATTTGTCTTTACAAGATGCATTATTTACATTATATATGATTAGAAAAATGTTGTTTTGGTCATTCATACATACAACAAACTTCTAAAGAATTCTTTCTATGTGAAGGCTCAATTTTCAGCACAGAGAACTCAGAGCTGGTTAAGGCATGATCCTTGTTTTCAGGAGAATCCCTCCATGCAGTTGAGCTCATTTGACAACCTAGATACACACGTGTGCGTTACAGCAGCATGAAGAACACTCGCCTATCTGCTGAGCTCAGTGCCAAAATCCTGGACAAGTGTCAGAAACTCTGCATGTGCATATGGTTGATGAGGATCCCATGCCAGCTCGTGGGAAATTCTTGTACTCCTGCCCTTGCCTCTTTTCTCAAACCTCTTTGACTGTTCTGCTGGTCACGTTTATGGGTCAGGCAAGTGAGGGTAGACAGAACCTCTGGAGGGCACCTCCTGGATATACTTTGAGCACGTTTGCTGAGTATGATTGTCATCATGATCAGTGTCCTCCTCCCCAATGAAGGTCGACTATTGAATATCCTCTCGTAACCTTAAAGTGCTCATTGATTCTTCAGTTCATCAGCATTCTCAAATAATGTTATTTAAATACTTAACTCTTCTTTCACTGGCTCAAATTTATTTTCAAAGCTCTCAATTTTGCTTTATTCAACAGCTTTTTAATATGTGAAACAATATATTCCTGGTTATAATTATATCATTTATTCAGGCAGTAGAGTCCTATTTCTGCAGAAAACATCTTCCTCGTTTGTATGCCAGGTCAGCTGTACTCCTTCAGAGAACAGCGTGTGTCCAGTGCTCTGCCAGTGGAAAAAGTGTGAGCCCCACTGTCCCACAGCAACCAAAGAGCTGGGCGGAGAACTGCCAGGCAGTGTACATTCCTAAAAATCGCGAAAGGAGCCCTGGTGGTTGGACATAGCCAAAAGTGGAGGTCTACGTGTTAGTATAAGATAGAGTCCAAGCCTTCAAGGAGTCACACAGACTAAAGATGGCACCTCATTTGTTTTCCTTCACACTGTGTTCCCAGCACTGAGCACAACTTACATGTTCCCCGACTGTATAACAGGTTGAAAACAGTTAACTCAGTAGTTTTATTGGAGGCTCTATGCAAGTCACAGGAGACTACAAGCCCAGATGTTTTTATTATTGATTTTATTATTTTTAAGAATAAATCATTTAGAAATTGACAAACATAACTGAAGTATGGCCTATAAAATCAAATCGAAACAAAGCAAATTTGCATGTCTATAAATCAATAAACCAGAAAAATTATGCTCCTGACTAGTGCATGGTGTTTGCTCGCCTAGCCAGTGCTCAGTAACCATTTATTAATTTGAAAGTGAAGGAGAAACTTCTAAAAAGTAATCTCAAGTCAAAAGCAATGTAAATTCTTTTGTAATAAAAGCTTTACACTGTGATGACAAGTTTAAAGCTCTCATTTGGCGTTGCTTGAGTCCCTACTATGTACCCAATATCCAGACCTGTGACGCACCTTCCTTTTCTGAACTTTATTATTTCACAATAACAATTTTTCTTACTATGTAGATACAAATTAAATTGTATGTCATTCTCTATTAATAGAGAGAAGGAGTTTGCTTTATTAAGCTCTTATTGGAGACAAAATTTTCCCACTCTGAGAAAGATCAAATAATTTCTAGCCTTTAAAATTCTTTAATTCCATAAAAATTAATGCTAGGACTATTTCAATTAGGAAATATGTGCAGCAGTCAACTTGTTTAAGACTGTGGTAAAAGTCATTTCAAAGAGACTCAATTCACGGAGGACATTAATTATAGCAAGAGGTCTTTTGATATTGACATCAAATCACTATATTTAAGTGTTTTGACATGTGCTGACATGCTTAACTTTCTGAAACACATTTAAATCTTTCTGTAAGTCATCTACTAAAGGTGAAGAGAAGACTACCCATAATACCAAGTATCCTTGAGAAATGACCACGGCATTCACTGTGAAGCCGCATTACAAAGTTGCTAGTCCTTCTGCAGTGTAAAATGAAAATGTTTCATGAGTCTAAGTGGGACCAGTGAATACTGGTGCTGCCGTTTCTAAAGGAGCCACGGCAAGGTGACTTCAATTCTTGTAGGTAGATAAAACCATCCTCTGTGAGGGTATCTCATAGGACTTAGCACACAACATCCAAGAGTTTAATTATCTGCGGACATAACCATACAGTTTAAAAATAATTGACTGAGGGACTTCCCTGGTGGTCCAGTGGTAAAGAATGGGGGAACTAAGATCCTACATGGCGCAGGGCAACTAAGCCCATGTGCCGCAACTACTGTGCTTTGGTGCCGCAAACTACAGAGCCCACGTGCTCTGGACCCTGCGCGCCACAACGAAGAGCCCACACGCCACAATGAAGAGCCCACACCACAGTGAAAGATCCCGCATGCCGCAACTAAGACCTGACACAGCCAAAAAAAAAATAAAAGAAAATAAATAAATAAATAAAATAATTGACTGAATTATATGCAGTGTCTACACCTTACTAAAGTGATCAGGCTAAAACAAGGAAAAGTGTCACTGAGTCATCTGCAGTGTACATGTTCCTGTGAACAAAAGAGGAGTCTTACCTACTTAAGTCTAGAAAAGGAGGAATTTTGCCCAGTATAGAAAAACGTTATCCAAAAGACACAGTCTGACCACTAGAAAAGTGAACCAGGATTGGGGGACAAGGAGAGATTGCTGGCTTTTCTACATCTCTGTTAAAATATTCCTCAAGAGCATCCAATTCCTTTGCTCTGATTCTTTGTCACTGAGCGACCTTCTGATGACGCATTCATTTTCAAACTACTGAAGTCTCCTGTGTCTAATACCAGGGAAAGAGTGCCCTGAATTTGTTGGAAGTATTTCTTCTTCCATGATAAATTAACAAATCTGCTAGTGTCTGCTTTACCACCTATCTCTTGAGAATTTTGTTGTTATAAACCAGCCCCTCAGAGATCAGTTCCAGCCCCTCAGAGATCAGTTAACTCTTGGCACACTGACAAATTCAAATTTCTAGGACTGAAAAGGAAGAAACTTTTGGAGATGATGGATATAGTTATTACCTGGATAGGGGTGATGGTTTCATGGGTGTATATATATATGTCAGAACTCATCAAGTTGTATAAGTATGTTCAGTTTTCTTGTGTATCAATTATACCTCAGTAAAGATGTTTTAAAAAAAAAGAAAAAAAAATCAAGAAACAGACTCTGGGCTCTGTAAGATCAACAGGCTCTGAGGCTTATTCTCATACGCATGTTCTAATCATGACTTGTCCCTGGTGCAACTGTTTGATACAACAACAGCAGTAACAAATTTGTGAGTGATTACCATGAGTTAGCCAATAAGCTGAGTACGTTCTCATATATTTAATTATCTAATTAGCTCTTTGCCTTGTGAGACAATTTCCATTTTACAGGTGAAGTAATAGAGGCTCAAGGTAATAAAATAACTTGGTCACACAGTGGTATATTTATGGTTTGAACCTAGGCTTGTCTGACTCCAAGATCTTTATGGTATTGCCTGCTGTCTCTCTCTAAGTTATTAAATGAGTTTTAATAGAGATCCTGTCCTTTACTAGTACAACGACTTCATGGTAGAGAAAACTCCTACACTGTGAACAACCTAGATGTTAACAGTGGAATAGATCTCACCAATTAAGACAGTGGAATATAAAATGTAATATCTAGTGATTGAATTGATTTTGAATTTCTTAATAGACCTCTATTTGACTAAAAGATTTTAAACTGTTAATCAACTCAGCCATGGATGGGCTGGGTTGATTGTCTGCGGCTTAGTCACTCCAGTGTCCTCCACATTGGCAGTCATTTCACAAATACATTTAAACTTGAGTCCATCACTTGGTGCTGTGAAGGGCTACCAAATTTACTATTTAGGCTATAAGGTCTAATAAAAGAAATAGTCAAATAAATATAATTGTAATGAAATGTGTTGTTACAACCATCTGAACCAGTTGCTGTGGGAACCTTAGGTAAGAGCAATAAATCACCTGGGCTTATGGGAGAGCTTTACCAGTAAGGAGCTCTCAGTTGGCTCTAGTCTTAAAGGATAGATGAGTGTTTGCTGGGTGAAGAATTGAATAGGGGAAAGTGCTTTGCAGGCAGTAAACCCAGGCTCTACAAGGCATTAACGTGTAAAAAAGTTCTATAAGACCATAGAATGGTAAGAAATGCAATGTGGTAGGTTTTTATTTGTTTGTTTTTGTAATTATGAGCATGTTGGCTAGAGGTTAAGACAGGTGGCATGTAAGGGAGAGCCAGATCACGGGAAAGTGCTTGACTCTCTGTTGCTTACAGGTTTTTTCTCCGTGAGTGATTTCAAGTCTAAAGGAGGAGACTCAATGAGACAGACGTAGGTCCTCCACCATCAGGTAGGGTCTAATTTTTAAGTCTGATTGTCTCAGCTTTCTGGACTTCGATTAGCTTCTGCTTCAGGTCATGTTCAGTGTATGCAGTGAAAAATGGGATGGATCTTTTCATTCACACTGAACATTCTTTAAAGAGGTTGTCAATGTGTGGTTATGAGACCGTTGTATCAGAAAAATCTGGAAAGCTTGCTGAAAAGGCAGATTCCTGGATCCTGGGATTTTGCTATTCTTGGCTTGAGTTAATGGCAGGAATCTAAAGTTTTAACAAACATCCTGCAAGATTCTGTTACGTATATAAATGTGGGTACCCTTGTTCTATAGGATAAAATACAAAAAGATATAGTTACATTGATTAATGGCAGCTCTCATATATCTCAAATATTTTCTTCCCTTTAAGAGAAAAGAAACTACAAGGCAATATATTGATAACATTAATATAGAATTACAAATCCAGCTTCTAGATCTAGAAGATTATGTATATCATGAGTTAGGATTAATTCAATTTATGTACTATTCTTACGTATATTACAGCAGAGGCTACACAATGGAAGCCTGTTCAACCTGAATTTGCTCATGGAAGTGTTCGTTTTGGCCTATAGTCTAATTTCTCAAAGTTTAAATTAACTTCCTCATTTAGACACAGCAATATTTCCTACAAAATATTGAATTCACATTATGCAATCAATAAACAACTGAAACTGGTTAGGGGATGCCCCCTTTGGGAAAGAATCCAGACTATGTAGTTCACCATATACCCCACCCAATCTTTTCCACCCTGGGCTCTTGCCTGGCCCATAGGACTAGTCCTGTCTCCCTGAAACAAGGCTCCTCCACATCTGGCTACTGCATGCCTTCTAGTTTCATTCTTGCTCTTTCCCCAGTTCTCCTCATGCTCAAGCATTGCCGAACATTGGGAGGTGGTTGGTCAGAGACCTTCACACTCCTGTGTCTTTGCACATGCTGTCCCTTAGGTTTAAAATGTCCTTGTCAACTTTGTATTCTTGGTCATCTTTTAAGAGCCATTGCAAGTATCATACCAGTTGTGCAGTCCTCCCTGACTCTTCCCAGGCTAGGTTAGGAATTCTACCTCTGCTCCCTAACAACTTTGTGAAACTCTCTAGCACCTCTTAGCATGTTATACTATAATCAACTGTTGAACATCACCACTAAACCATGACTTTATTCAGTATTTGACATTTAAAATGAATTTTTACCTAGGCTTGATATAGAAAGGATCCTTTCAAACCCACAGGCAATCAGAAGATCTAATAATCCCAGTGACCCAACTGCTTAATTATCTTAGTAGTAGACATTGTGACATTATTTTGGAAGAATGCATAACCATTTTGACTTTATCCAGAAATGTTTGGGCAGAGTTCTTCAAGTAGGTGCAGTGTATTCTTTCTTATTTCATTACAGTTATTACACTGCTGAAACGAATATATCAGAGGAGACCTAAAAGCCTACTTTATTAAAATTCTTCCTATCAGATATACTACAACTACATCTTAGCTGAATGCAATTTGTGGTAAGTTCTTAGAAGAAAATCCTATTCTATATTTAACTGTAGACTTATCTAACATAGAAGTCGCATTTAACTCTGAATTCTGTTTATTCTCTTTTTGGTAAAATAATCTATTGCCCCCTTCATAATAATCCCAGTTTCAACTATTCTCTATCACTTTCAACATTCCATTTCCTCCAAACATCATGCGAGTTATTTTTCCTTTTCTTGAACATACTTATTAGTTTCTCCCTTTCTTTTTCTGGTCAAATGCCATCAGGTTTTAATTAATTCCTTCTATAATATTTGCATGCTATGATTTTCTTTAATTTATTTTGTCTACACTCTTGCCTTATTTAATTCAAGGGAACATTTGGGGAATGGATATAGTTTGCATAAAGGATGCTTCACAAATAAATTATTCTGCTTCCAGCTGCCAGAATGGGTAAGCGAAAGCTTGCAAAGCCATTTCTATAAAGTCTATCTGCAAACAATGAGAACACTCCTGATTAATGTAGGCTAACGCTACACCGAAAGTCATTAGCACACTTCAGTTGCACTTGCCCACTTCAAGTTTTAAAAAGTGACGCTGAGTTCAAATGTTTGAAATTACTTTTTCAGCACCAGCTTTAAAAAGAATGCATAAATCGGCCTTGTTTGGCTGATAGCTCTCTGTCCAGATGGAACTGTGATTGTGAATTTCTAGAGCATTACAAGCTTGGAGGTCCAGTGATTGTACTATGATGTTTCACAAATTAAATTTCTCTCCTTTGTGAGTTGTTGCCAATATGATAGCATTTACTTTATTGAAAATAACTTCAATTCCATTAAAATTAACTGGGTGAATTAATATAAAGCATATTTTTTGGAAGGTGTTAGGAGATAGAGATGAGCCTAAGGAGAAGGAGAGCAGGGCTGGAGGAAGAGGTACTGGTATGAAGTGACACAGAGAGGGGAAAGTGTCTGATTAGAGGTCTCCAAGAGGGAGAGAGAGAGAGAGGACACAGAGGGGGTGCCAGGCTGTAATGATTTTTGTTCATTTTTTTTACTCTCTATTACCTCTATTTTTTTCATAAAACTTTACAATTTGATGTTTTATAAACACTTATGTAATTGCTTATTATCTGTCTCCTGCAGTAGAGTGTAAGTTCTAGGAGTGCAGAAACTGTGTTAGCTTTATTTTCAAATATATACCAAGCACCTGTCATGGTGCTGGTAAATTGTAGATTCTGAATAACTATTTGCTCCATAAAATAAGAAAGGCTGAAAACTTAATACATTTCCAAGTTCTGGAAGTATATGAGCCATGAAGATCTGAGCAACCCAGGCAGGAAAGGAATTGTGAAGGTAACTTAAAGTTAAGTATTTACAGGGAAAAATGAAACAGCAGGAAGATTAGAGATGGAGCAGGGAAAAATTCTGGTGTTTTCCTACGGAATTAATATGATAACATTTAAAATGCCTTAAAAGCTAAACTAGTTTGTTTGCAGCAGACTAAAGTAGATAAAGAAGTAATTAATATTAGAACATGTATATATGAGTTTTATTATATGGTGAAAGAGTAAAGAAGTAGAGGAAGTAAAAGAGGCTAATTTTAATGGTGTTATACCAGGCATAGTTATTGTGGCCATGTTTCTGAACAAACGGGGGATTCTTCTTTTGCTTGTAATTAATTTAGGAATTCTCTTTTCTACGGAAAGAAATTTAAAACAATGTCTCCATTCAAGGTAGAAAGGCAGTATGGTGCTGAGTGACCTCCAGCAAGGCTGCTCCCTGTCAGGCAAAGGGTTGGGGTGAATCCCACGTCAGTTTATATCAAGGTATAAGAAATAGGCTTTACTGGATAAAAAGAAATAACACAAGGCAAGATCAGTGACACAGATACCCATGTCTGCCTTCTCTTACCACTGCACAGAATGGTATACCAGAACCAAGGCTTCCACTGATGAAGTTGAGGGTCTCACTTTTAAAGGGCAAACGTGAGAAAGTGGCTTTGTCAAGAAAGGGATAAACTGGCCAGTTGCATTTGGGGTACTAGCTATTTATAGGAGTCATCTGGGATGCTCATGCCCCAGTATCTGAAGATCTTAGGACCTATGCAATATTGCGGTTCTCTGGGGGAAGGAAGCCTGACACCTGGGATGCTGAGCCTGCATAAGCTCCTTTCATTGGGAGGCTACACCAGTTTCTCAGCCTGCTTATTGTCTGGGAAACCCAGGCAGAGAAACCCAGTAGTACTTGCTTTGTGCCCTTTGACAAATTAACTTCTCAAGGTCTCAGCTTTTTTATCTTAAAATAAGAATTATGTGTATCTCATGAAATTCCTTGGAAATTTGGATTTTATTCTAAATGAACTAGATGTATTTGTTTCTCAAAAATGTACTATAGAATCATTTATTAGTGACCACTAAAGACTACAAAATTTCATTTTCATGACCTTCATGACTTTTTGGAAAGTACAAACAAATGATAACTCCATTCCAGATATGAGTTAATACTGGGATTTAAGTGCAGAGTGCTAGAAAACTAGAATTCTGTTTGAACTTAAATATTATTTAACATTTTTTAAACATAGTTACATGGACCTCAATATTAGGTAACAAAATGCCCAATGATCAAGACTTTGAGACCTTTTTATTTACACATTTATTGCAAAGTAATTCTGGCAAGAAAAAGAAAAGGGTGGCATGATTGTTTAGATGATGTCAAAAGGACAATTCCTGAGTTTTCTGGCACATACTAAGAGCATATTTCTCTGTTTTTAAATGGAGAATCACAATGTCTATGTTCTTATTGCCCAGAAATAACTCAAGCAACACAGTCCATATAGTTGGAGAGGCTAAGGATGTTCTAGACCAGTCTGTGAGGAGGGAACTCTTAGTGTGGTGTGCCGTGGAACTAACAGGATGCTTTCTTTGTACCAAGCACCATGATTTACCTTTTACACATATCATTGTATTCCTGTTGTTCTCCTTTAGTGGTTCATCTGAGGAAAAAAAATAGATTACTGAAGAATACTGGGTAGCAATCTGAGAAGAAAAGATGCCTACCTTTTTTTTTTATTGAAAGAATGGATTACTTTAAAAAGTTTCTGTAGACTTAAGGTCTTAAGAAATTTCAGAGCTAGGCAGCAAAAATATTTTTTAAAATAACTAAATTAGCTAAAAGATAATAGACTAAACTCTAAATAGAAGGGTACTTTAAATAAGAAAAACACCAAGGACAATGGCTACACTCACATTGTAGTAGAAGACAGGGTCATGGTCTGCAGTGAGGGGACTGGGTCAGGCTGTTCCAGAACAAGGCCTGGACTCATCATTGTGCATGGAGGTCAGGACCTTAGAAGCTGGAGTGACACAGATCAGGATTCAATCCAGGTGTCCCTATTCTCCAACTATGTGACTTTAGGCAAGTCATTTAAGTTGTCTGAGTATTTGTTTTCTATTTATAAAATGAGAATAATAAAATGCCTCCATCATACAGTCCAGATTAACTTAGTTTGTACAAATTACACCTAGCACAGTGCTAGGTATATGAACATTCAGTAAGTGGGCTTATTGTTTTTAAAATTTTTATTGCCTGGGCAACTTTTAAAGGGTTTCTGGCATATAGGATTGGAGTGAATCTGAGGTCCCTAAGATTCCTGTGTCCCCAGTTGAGAAACCAGTGTCTTGGGACTCTGTGCCTGGCATCAGGGGTTCATACCTTAAGGGAGTGACATTGATCTTTTTTCCATTTATGACACAGAGACTCATCAGAAAGGAGACATCCTTCTTAATTCTGTTCATACCAAGTGCCATCTTTCCCTTCTCTTATAAAATAGCACATAGACTTCAATCCAAAGTCCTTGTTAATGAAAATGTGATATGAACTATTGGCTTTAAGAAATCATATGCACTATTTTAAAGAATTGGTATTGATACTTTCATTTGTATATTAACAAGCACACTGAACACATTTATAGCAAAACACAGATCTCATCTGAATGTCCTTTGACAATAAGAATAGTTAACTCTTCATTTCTTACCATCTTTTCTCCTGTAGTAAAGAAAAGGCATTAATACTTCTGAGTGAAACATGAAAGCTGCTTTTCTGCAAAATAGATTTATAAGTATTCTGAAGTACTATAATAAGAGTGATAGTAAAATTCCAATCATTCACTGCTACAAAAGTTAAAATACAAAGAACTTATTGGAGTTTCTTTTAATCATCTTTTAAATCTACAAAGATAGTCAAAGTAGAACACTATTGGTTTTTATTTCTGAAAGTACTTTCCCATAGGGCATTATGCTGCTGTATCAGACCAAGAACTCCTTTCCATCACTTTGTGAGTTTTATAAATTAATGAAGATCTTGTTTGGGGGGAAAACATGCCATTTAAGATATTGTATGTTAGAAAGAGCTCCAAAATTCATAGGTTCCCTTCCATTTAGGCACTTGAAATGCTCAGATTATACTGAAAGCTTCTTGAGGAATGCCAAATGCAGTTGCCTCTGCAAGTGAGCAGCAGAGTCCCAGAGGGTCATCTGAAAGATGTTTTGATCCATGGCTGATGTCACTAGAGGGATGGCTCAGTCTAAGACCTGAGATGTCTTCAAAGACCTAGGATCTGTGGTTTAATTAAAATGGATGGACGGAGGTGTTAAGGGGGAGATTTTTTCAACAGTTTCAAGACTAGAATTTATTGACTTCAAAGACAAAGAAGACAAGATGATAGTCCCAGAGGATAGAACAAAATTTGCTAGTAAAAATGGAGCAACATTTTGATTCTTTTTAAGATCTCTTAAACATTGCAGAACAACCAAAAAAAATATTCAAAGCACTCTCCATAGCTCTGGTTTTCAGATTTCTATGTTCATTAGGATCAGCTGTTACAATACAGATGCCCAAGCCAGACACTAACCCTAATGACTGAGATTTTCAGTGGGAGAAGGTAGGTGATTGTAATGCAATCAAGGTCTAAGAATAGTTACTCCATGTTTTTTGTCACCTGACGTACCAGGCAATAGGGAAAGGTCTCTGGATTTTAAGACAGTAAAACACCACTATTTTTTTTTAATGAGGTATAGTTGATGTACAATATTGTATAATTTTCAGGTGCACTGCACAGTGATTCACAATTTTTAAAGGTTATATTCCATTTATAGTTGTTATAAAATATTGACTGTATTCCCTATGTTGTACAATATATCCTTGTAGCTTATGTATTTTATAGATAGTAGTTGGTACCACTTAATCCCTTACCACTATCTTGCCCCTCCCCCTTTCCTTCTCTCCACTGGTAACCACTAGTTTGTTCTCTATATCTGTGAGTGTTTCTTTTTTGTTATATTCAGTAATTTGTTTTATTTTTTAGATTCCACATATAAGTGATATCATACAGTATTTGTCTTTCGCTTTATGACTTATTTCACTTAGCATAATACCCTCCAAGTCCACCTACTGAGTTGGCCAAGAAGTTCATTCAGTTTTTTTTTTTTTAACATCTGTATTGGAGTATAATTGCTTTACAGTGGTGTGTTAGTTTCTGCTTTATAACAAAGTGAATCAGCTATGCATATACATATATCCCCATATCTCCTCCCTCTTGCTTCTCCTTCCCATTCTCCCTAACCCACCCCTCTAGGTGGTCTCAAAGCACTGACCTGATCTCCCTGTGCTATGTGGCTGCTTCCTACTAGCTATCTATTTTACTTTTGGTGCTGTATATATGTCCATGCCACTCTCTCTCTTCCTCTCAGCTTACCCTTCCCCCTCCCCATGTCCTCAAGTGCATTCTCTACATCTGCGTCTTTATTCCTGTCCTGCCCCTAGGTTCTTCAGAACCTTTTTTTTTTTTTTTTTTTGAGATTCCATGTATATGTGTTAGCATACGGTATTTGTTTTTCTCTTTCTGACTTACTTCGCTCTGTATGACAGTGTCTAGGTCCATCCACCTCACTACAAATAACTCAATTTCACTTCTTTTTATGGCTGAGTAATACTCCATTGAGAATGATGTTGGCTGTGGGTTTGTCATATATGGCCTTTATTATGTTGAGGTAAGTTCCCTCTATGCCTACTTTCTGGAGGGTTTTTATCACAAATTGGTGTTGAATTTTGTTGAAAGCTTTTTCTGCATCTATTGAGATGATCATATGGTTTTTATTCTTCAGTTTGTTAATATGGTGTATCACATTGATTGATATGTGTATATTGAAGAATCCTTGCATTCCTGAGATAAACCCCACTTGATCGTGGTGTATGATCCTTTCATTGTGCTGTTGAATTCTGTTTGCTAGTATTTTGTTGAGGATTTTTGCACCTATATTCATCAGTCATATTGGCTGGTAGTTTTCTTTTTTTGTGACATCTTTGTCTGGTTTCTGTATCAGGATGATGGTGGCCTCGTAGAATGAGTTTGGAAGTGTTCCTCCCTCTGTTATATTTTGGAAGAGTTTGAGAAGGATAGGTGTTAGCTCTTCTCTAAATGTTTGATAGAATTCGCCTGTGAAGCCATTGGTCCTGGACTTTTGTTTGTTGAAGATTTTTAATCACAGTTTTAATTTCAGTGCTTGTGATTGGTCTATTTATATTTTCTATTTCTTCTTGATTCTGTCTCAGAAGGTTGTTCTTTTCTAAGAATTTGTCCATTTCTTCCAGGTTGTCCATTTTATTGGCATATAGTTGCTTGTAATAATCTCTCATGATCCTCTGTATTTCTGCAGTTTTGGTTGTTTCTTCTTTTTCATTTCCAATTCTATTGATTTGAGTCTTCTCCCTTTTTTTCTTGATGAGTCTGGCTAATGGTTTATCAATTTTATTTATCTTCTCAAAGAACCAGCTTTTAGTTTCATTGATCTTTGCTATTGTTTCCTTCATTTCTTTTTCATTTATTTCTGATCTGATCTTTATGATTTGTTTCCTTCTGCTAACTTTGGGGGGTTTTTTGTTCTTATTTCTCTAATTGCTTTAGTTGTAAGGTTAGGTTGTTCATTTGAGATGTTTCTTGTTTATTGAGGTAGAATTGTATTGCTATAAACTTCCCTCTTAGAACTGCTTTTGCTGCATCCCATAGGTTTTGGGTCGTCGTGTTTTCATTGTCATTTGTTTCTAGGTATTTTTTGATTTCCTCTTTGATTTCTTCAGTGATATCTTAGCTATTTAGTAGTTTATTGTTTAGCCTGCATGTGTTTGTATGTTTTATAGATTTTTTCCTGTAATTGATATCTAGTCTCATAGTGTTGTGGTCAGAAAAGACACTTGATATGATTTCAGTTTTCTTAAATTTACCAAGGCTTGATTTGTGACCCAAGATATGATCTAGCCTGGAGAATGTTCCATGAGCACTTGAGAAGAAAGTGTATTCTGTTGTTTTGGGATGGAGTGTCCTATAAACATCAATTAAGTCTCATTCAGTTTTAAGTAAAAATAAAAGACACATTTTTCATTTTCACCAAGAATTTTATTGAGCAATGTATTCACTAACCAAATGAACTTTTTGGCCAATGCAATATGTTGTTGCAAATGGCAGATTTTCATTGTTTTTTATGGCTGAATAGTATTCCATTGTATAGACATACCACTGCTTCTTAATCCATTCATCTGTTGATGGCTACTTAGGTTGCTTCTATATCTTGGCAATTGTAGATAATGCTGCTATGAACATTGGAGTGGTGGGGGCCTGTATCTTTTTGAATTAGTGTTTCTGTTTTTTTCAGATATATATCCAGGAGTGGAATTGCTGGGTCATATGGTAGTTCTGTTTTTTAGTTTTTTGAGAAACCTTCATACTGTTTTCCACAGTGGCTTCCCCAATTTGCATTCCCACCAACATTGTATGAGGGTTCCTTTTTCTCCACATCCTCTCCAACATTGTTATTTGTGTTCTTTTTGATGATAGCCATTCCAACAAGTGTGAGGTCATATCTCATTGTGGTTTTAATTTTCATTTCTCTGATGATTAACAATGTTGAGCATCTTTTCATGTGTCTGTTGGCCATCTGTATGTCTTCTTTGAAAAAATGTCTACTCAGGTCTTCTGCCCATTTTTTAGTTGGGTTGTTTGGTTTTTTGATGTTAAGTTAAATGAGCTGTTTATATATGTTGGATATTAACCCCTTATCAGTCATATCATTTGCACATATTTCTTCCATTCAGTAGGTTGTCTTTTTGTTTGGTCAGTGGTTTCCTTTGGTTTTCTCTCCTATCATATGCACTCATGGAAAGTGCAAAATTTTATTAGAACATTTAGCAGTGAGGTTTCTTCGAAGATTTGATGTTGGTTATGTGTGCTTTTATTCAATAAATGCCTTTTGATGACCCTGCTAAGTATAATCCAATGTAATTCCTGTTGGCAATAAAAGGATGAATCAAGTTATCTTTAATTTACTCATATTCTAATTGTAGAGGCACACAAGCAACCAGGAAAATACAATAGAGGGCATGAAGATAGATATGCACAGACAGAGGATGGCAGTAGGGAGTGAGAGCTTTAACCCAAGTTGAAGAGGGGAATTTCTCAGAGCAAATTAAGCCAAATCTTGAAAAATGATTACATAGCTAAGATAACTTGGAGTTGTCTATAAGAGCATATTTCATTCAGAATTGATCTGGTAAAAAGGTCATGAAACAGCTGGGGTAACCACAAGTACGTAATATATCACCTTTTAGTATACTTGTGGATATACTTAATTAGTACCAATTAAATATAGTAATTAAGTATACACAGAGTAATATTTGTGGAAGAAGTGCAAATAATGGAAAGGAGCAGATCACGACAGTCTTGTTCAGTAAAATTAGAAATTTAAATTTTATCCTGTAAACAAAGAACTACTGAAGGATTTTTAAAAACCAAAGTGAAAAGACCAGATTTGCATATTTGAAAGCCCCTTCTGCCGTTCTGATCAAATTATGAAGGAGATTAAAGGTGCAGTAATGCAATTGAGGTCTGAGAAAATATTACGGTAATCTGGGCAAATGACAGTGATAGAGATGGGAATGGATATGAAAGATATTAAGAAGACAATAAACAGGACTTGCAGACTTAATGTGAGTCGATTGTGAGTAAATAAATGCATGCAAAATCAACATTTGATCTGCAGAAATACTTCACTGCTGAATGTTTTAATAAAATACCCATTCCCCATAAAATGTGGGATTTGGAGAGAAAACTAAAGTGGACTTTATGCTCTTGGAATCCAGAAGCACTGCCCTGTCCTCTGAGGTATGGGGGTGGCAAGAACTGTGGAATTTGATAGACATGTCTTGTTTATTGTCTTCTTAATATTTTCTTAATTGGGACATGACCTGGTAAGTGTTTTAAAAATACTAAATTTAGATCAATAGGAGAAAGATATATAGGTTTTCTATTAATCAATATTTTAAATATTCTGGTGTTAAGGTGGTTAACCTAGGGTCAACAGCATCTGTCGAGCACTCAACAATATTTTTGTTTAATTTAAAAAAATTTTTCCAGTTTTATTGAGATGTAATTGACTCAGGTATATTTAATAGTCCGAATCATCTGGGTTTGCTCGTGGATGGAGGTAAAGTGAAAGGAGAGAGTCTGGGGTGGTAAGTGGCTGAATGGCAACACCATCAACTCAGGTAGTGGAGAGAGACAGGTGTTTGGGGAGGATCATGAGCTCCGTTCAGCCACGTGGATTTGAGGGGACCATGGGACATCCAAATGCAGGTACTGGACAGGCTGTTGTACAGGTGGTGCTGAAGCTCAGGGAATGAGTCTGGGCTGGTGAAAGGAATTCGGAAATCATCACTTATTATAATGGAATCCAGAGAGGACGTGTGATGAGCATTCAAAAATATTAATTGCACAATTAATATTAAGCAGCTACTGTATTCCATGAACTTAGGGGATTGAGTGAAGGACTCTGTTCATAGGGCGTATATTGTAGTGTCAATGTAGGACACAACAAATCATGGTCTACATGCCAGATCTTTTCAGGAGTGTTGTGTGAGATGGAGGGAAGAGTAGTCACCTGGGACACTTCATGGTATGGATGAGAATCAAATTTGCTTTATAAAAATATGGTATTTTTGCTTTCCACAATGGCACAGAAAGACACCAGGCAGAAACATATTCATGAAGTAAAAGTGTAGATACATTTAAAGGAATTAATAACATTTACTTTTCTGATTAATTGTAAGAAGAAGAGGGAAGGAAGGGGAAGAGAAGAAAGAGGAGGAGGAGGAGAAAAAAGAGGAAGAAAGAAAATGAGAAGAAAACTATTGAAAAAAATTACCTGTGGGGCTTCCCTGGTGGCGCAGTGGTTGAGAGTCCGCCTGCCGATGCAGGGGACACGGGTTCGTGCCCCGGTCCAGGAGGATCCCACATGCCGCGGAGCGGCTGGGCCCGAGAGCCATGGCCGTTGAGCCTGCGCGTCCGGAGCCTGTGCTCCGCAACAGTGAGAAGCCCACATACCGAAAAAAAAAAAACAATTACCTGTAACACTTCCATCCAGAGATAAGCTTCATTAACAGTTTTCTGAATAACATTAAAGTCTGTTGTAAAAGTACATATTGCACAGTTATTGCAGCTGTTTTTTGCTTTAACTTTTTATCATTTTACATAATTATGAGACTAATACATAAAAAGGTATAAGAATTAGGTGAGAATACTAATCATAGCACTGTTTACGCTTGTCTGCCCAGCTCTTTACATTTAGTCTTTTAGTGTCATTATACTTATTATTTTAGAATGCTAACAAACACAATAGCAAACAAAATTCTGCTATGATAAAATAGTAGCATTAATATTTTGGTATTTTTTATATCTGTATATTTCTTTAATAAATATTTGAACCACACTATATAGACAATTTAATATTCTTCTTTTCCTCCTTAGAGTTTAACTTTATCCTAAGCTCTTTAAATATTTATTTAAAAACGTATTCAAAATGACTGCATGGTATTTTATCATGTGAGCCATATTTTTAAAAATATTGTTACACTTTCTGGTTATACATAAATATATACGTGTATATGTATTTTCTTAGTGCACCCTGGCAATATGGTAATAAGAAATAGGTTTTATTTTACTGGTTCATGCTTCGCCTGCTAGTGCAGAATCCCACCTTCCCTTTGTTCCATCATCATTTATGTAACCTCCTGGACATGTGTATCAGATGTGCTTATTGCCAAGTCTGGCCTGCTGTCACATGGCATCTGTCATTTTCCTTGTTCCCTTGCCTGCCTGGACTCCAACGGTCCTGCCTCTGCCCCCTAAGCCAGGCTAGTTTGCTTTCTGTCACCCTCCAGTACTCACAGGTGAACTCTGTCCCCTCTGGTGCCATACTAATGTCGGGTACCACCTAACTTTTTGTCTCTTTCTTCTGGCTATGAGCTCACTTCCACAATGTGCCACCTCTTCTGGAGGGACACTGTAATTACTGCCTCAGGCCTTCTGCACTGCTGGTCTTTTCTTGGGGGATTCTCCTACTATGGTGAGGTCAGGGTGACAAAACAGCTTTGGGTACTCTGAGCAAAAAAAAAAAAAAAAACCCAAAAAGCAAACAACAACAACAAAGTAAGAGAGGATGTTCCCCCTTCAGAAGCAAAAGCTTTCATAAAAGTACATTTTCAAGTTCATAAAGTGTAACATGGCCCTAATTATTTACAGGGATTTTTATAAACTAGCTCTTTCAGCTTTTATTTATTGCTCTCTCATGGAATTTAGATTTACTTACAGTAGGAACTGGGCTAGAAAATACATTTAGAATGGGAAATGTTATATTTGGAATCTCCCTGCCTTTTCAGTGACTGTGGCTTTATTAAGTCAACCTCCTTGTGCGTTTTTTTTTTTAATCTTTATAATTCTTTGGGCATACATACTTTTTTTTCACATCTTTATTGGAGTATAAATGCTTTACAATGTTGTGTTAGCTTCTGCTGTACAGCAGGCGTATGTACTTTCAAGAAAGGATGATTAGGTTTAAACTGGTACTTCTGCTTACTTTTTCCTTAGTTAAGTTCTCAAAATTCTTTGAAAAGATCCTTGCTGATATCCAATAATCCATTCGGGATGTGGCATGGGATAGAAATATTTTTAGTAGAGTCACCCTGTCTCTTCCCTTTGGGCAGGCTATTAGAGATGAAGATTTGCCAACCATTGCTAAAAGGTGAATGAAATTCCCAATCTAGACCTATGTCAGCGAATTTTGGCACTAGTCATTTTTCTCTGGCTTTGTCTTGGGAATCTCAACCTCTAACTAGGCCTTTTCCATCCTTGGGTTTTCTCTTAGGCGTGCTTGCCATTTTCTCAGGCAGGATGACCTATTGGTGGAAGGCTATTTCATACCTAGTGTGGTGTAGGAACTGATGCAGAATCCTTGTCTCAAAGACAATAGAGCTGGATTTGGCAAGCCTCATAACCCTCCTCTCTTCCCTTGCAGACTTTCTCTAGTTTCTGCTTCAGACTCTGCTGGTAATCAACCAATTATCAGAGATCTGAATGATCTACCTCTGAGAACCATGAAATACTCTATATGCTTCTGTATAGGTTGGCATGGTGCCTGCTATTGGCCCCTTTCTCTGCCCTCATTCTTTTCTCTAGTGTTCTTTTCTAATACATCAGCAAAGTAAAAGAAGAATTGCTCATAAGCTTCTGATTTCTGAAATTAATCCATCTGGGTCAAACATAAAAGTCAGAAAAGGGTATAGTCGACAAGAACAGAAGGCACCAATAAACATATGAAAAGATGTTTGACCTTTTCATATAAAAAGAAATGCAATACATTAAAACAACTATAGAATCTCATTTTTTTATATATCGTGTTGACAAAAATTACAAGGTTTGATAATATCTTGAGCTGGTGAGGACAGAATTATACAGAAGCATGTATTGGTGCTAAGAGGATAGACATGGACCTCATTAGTATCAACTTGGTAACAAACATATAAATTAAAACTGCCCATACCTTTTGTTGTGGGAATTATACCACCTAAAATATACCTCCTAGATACCCTCACACAATTGTGCCAAGATATATGTATGGGAATATTCATTTAATGTTGTGATATAGAAAAATAATCAATAACCACAAACAGAGAAATAAAAAGACATCCAAAAGATCTGGATACAACCAGAACCTCAATCAACAGAGAACTGAACAACATGTTATTGAAGAGAATAAGGTATATACTGAAAAGGAAGGATTTCTAATATATACTACAGGAAAACAACAATATAAAGAACACAATGTATAGTGTAATTCTGGTCTGTGGAAATAAAAATGAATCTATCCATGTGGTATTAAAATTTTTCTAGAAGATAAAAGTAAATACTAATAGTTATTACCTTTGGGAAGATAAATCGGTTGGAGAAGAGCAGCTTTCACATTTCATTTGGAATCCTCTGTGTCTTATAATGCAACTTTTATTTATTAACTATAAATGTATATGGGAGATATGTGGACTGAGTTTTTAGATGAAGATTTTATTATATAAAAGATTTTATTTATACATTTTTGACACAAAACCAAATGTGTATGTCTATACGTATTTAAATTTTTGTCATTTAAATTTTTAATTTTGAGATCATTGTATATCTGCATGCCATTGCAAGAAATAACATAGGAAGTGTTTTTTAGCATCTCTTTGTATAGCCTTTTAGTATTGCTAAATGAGTAGTAAAGCTGTTTTAATGTATAAATGCTTACTGATTACAGAGATGAAGTTTTAAAAGCATTACTGTGTTAAAACATGACTGGAGTGGGAAAAAGACTCTCAAACATGGCAGCACATAAGAATCACCTGGGAGCTTTTACAAAATAGTAAAGCTCAGACCGCATAGCATACTAATTAGATTAGAATCTTTTGCAAAGGCAAGGATTGGACACATAAATTTTTACAAGTTCTGCAAGTAAGTCTAATGTGCAGCCAGAGTAGAGAACTATTGGCTATACCAATGCTTCTCACACTTTAATGTACCTAAGAATCACTTGGGAGTCCTGTTAAAATGCAGATCTGGTTCCATGTGTCTGGGGTGGGATCTGAGATTCTGCATATCTAACAAGCTTCAGGGCTGTGACAAGGCAGATCATTCATGGACTGCACCTGGAGTAGCAAGGGACTGAAGCATTTGTTGTAGTATTTGCTGAGACCTTGGATTTTGAAATTCATAGAGCTCTATGTGTGAATATAGAGGCTGCAGACATAGAAAAAAATGTGAGTAGGGGAATAGAGGGTAGAAGGAAGGAAGAGAGGGTAAGTGTGATGGGAAAGAAGAGAAAGTGCAGGTGAATAGATAATGGGTAGATGGATGGTTTCACGGGTAGCACCTTTCCTTCTGTCTTTCCCTTATAAGAAAATCATTGTTCTTTGGAGAAATTTTGTCTAAATTTCACCATTATCTTAAGCAGTCCTATACCCATGAATAGTTACAATTTTGAAGAAGAGTTTTGGATTTGTTCCTTGGAAAAATATGAACGCCTCAGTGAATTTATAGCTCAGTTCAGCCTTGTCTGAGTAAGGACTTTAATGTTATAATGGCTCTAAATATGTTAGAAGCAATGTTAAGGGCAATGAGAGCTCACAACTAAATGGTAACAAATATTTATTGAGCACTCGATGTATGCCTGGAACTTTCACTTATACTATCTAATTTAATTTCAAAACAACTCTATGAGCTAAGTACATGTTTGTAATTTTATTTTTGATGTCAGAAAACTGAGTCTAAGGCATTGAAGCATTCAGGATATTTTCCAAGGTCACATAAATATAAAATAACAGAACTAATATCTATACTCAGATGCTTTTACTCCAACTTCAGTGTTCTTTCCATTTAAACTAGAAGAGTTTAAAAATACAGAAATAGTAGATAGATTGAAAAATAAAGAAAAGTTTTATTGCATAATATATAGGTTATCAAAAGATGGAGACTAGTCTGTAGATTATAGAAACAGTTATGAAGAGAGCACTGAATCTAAAGAACATAATAAAAAAAGTTCAGAATATAGTCTTGAAAATTGTGAATGGTTTTGCTATTGGACTACTCCAGTAAAAGACTGAACTATTAAGAAGTAAATGTAAGAGTCATTTAGGAACCCGATACTATGTTTAGTAAGTTCTTTGCTCTAATGATTCTCTAATAGTAAAAATAATCCTTAGTTTTTCTCAGCTCATTTGCTCAGAACTGCATGATACATCGATGCTCTTGTGCAAAGCTGTAAGTACGTCTATGAGAGAACTGTACAGAATACTACCCTAGGAGTAGAGAAGATATATGCGTGTGTGTGTATGTTAGAAGAAACTTGTTTAAAAAAGTAATGAAGACATTTTACCATCAAGGATGTTATAGGCTCAAGACCACCATCATCTATAGCAGTGGTCCCCAACCTTTTTGGCACCAGGGACTGATTTCGTCGAAGACAGTTTTTCCACAGTGGGAGGGTGGGGGTGGGTGCAGGGGGTGGTTCAGATGGTAGTGCGAGTGATGGGGAACGAAGGAGAACGGCAGATGAAGCTTTCCTCGCTCACCCGCTGCTCACCTCCTGCTGTGCGGCCTGGTTCCTAAACAGACCGTGGACCAGTACCAGTCTGTGGCCTGGGGGTTAGGGACCCCTGATGTATAGAGAATATGTAAAATGAGTTTTAGATTAATGCTGAGATAGATACACTCTTATGCTAAAGGCAGTTCAAAACCCTCATGCACTTACTGTATACCCACCTGTAGTATGTTAGCAGTGGCTGCCATTAGATTCTTCTCAGCCATTACCCCAGACTCTCTGCCTTTCTGTCTGATGCACAACATCACTCTCAAGTTGCTTCTCTATTTCTCCTCCTGGCTTTTGAACTTGTTGTGGCATGATAAGGACTTGATATCCCTTGCGATTAATTTTCAGCTCTGGGAAGATGCTCCTCTCTGATACAATCTCTCAGAACTTGTCCTCTAGCATCAGGTTTTAACTAGCTCTTTGTAATGTCCTCCCTTCCTTCATGAGCAAAAAGGCTCAGGTAAATGTATTGCAATTACAGTTGTGTTGAAGATATTCCCAACATACCTGATGCTGATGTGCAAAGAGCTATTAAGTGGTAAAATATCAAGGCTAATATTCTCATCACTACTTTCCAGAAATACATACTGACAATGTGATCTAAGGAAAACAGCAGCAAAAGGAAGCCTATTCTAGCCCATTAGTAAATTTTGCTTTACAAGTAAACCTGATCAATCTTTGTTATTGTTAAGTAATGAGTTATTGCTGAGGATGTGAAAAACCAAATGAGAGGGAATCTGCCAAGAAAGATTCAAACCAAACGTAAGATTGCCCACTATTTAATTCTCTTGTTTCTGTACTAGTTTCAGATTCAGGCATTTCATGAAACTCTGGACAAATGCCAAGGATAAAATTCAGTATGTTGTGCCTGACTTGGAAAACTAAATTACAGAAAAAGTCCTTCTCAGGTCTATTCCTTAAACGTCAGTGATGCAAAAGCATACTAAAATAAAGTCTGCATGTATTATTATTGCAATTAGTATTTTCATTATTTAAATGTAAATTTTCATTTTTATTAATTTAAGGGAAAATTCTGGCTTTATATATGTGTTCCTGTATAGATAAATGTATATTAAATGACTAAAGTAGGAATGATGGTCTCTTCCTTATCTTCTTATGGAGTGAATTTTAAGACTCTTATAAAGCCATAAAACATTTGTATTCTTTTTCTTGAAAAAATGAAGGCGAATCCCTATCACCTTTAGATATGTTACACCTCTTGATAGTGTCCCACAGTTCTTGAATGTTTTATTCTGTTTTTCTTCTTTTCCATTATTGTCTTTTTGAGTTGCAGGTTGGAAAATTTCTATTGACCTAACTTCAAATTCACCAATTCTTTCTTCATCTATGTTGAGTCTAATGATGAGCCTGTAGGAGGCATTCTTCATTTCTGTTACTGTTTTTAATTTTCTTATAATTCCATTTCTCTTTTGGCATTACCCATTTTCATCTTCAGATATGACATCAAACACTTTAACATAGTAGACAAACTTTCACAAATTTTTGTCCCTTTTTGCTTCACATTTTACACTATAGGTGCACCAAATTACTTCATGTATTTCTATACAAACCCTTTTCAATTCCATGTTTAGTGAAATTCTTATCTTTCAATACCAAGCTCAAATATTACTCTGTGAAGCCTTTCTGGTCTGACTTCACCACTCCTTGGCATGATTATTAATAGCTCCTTCCTATGTTTTGTCAGAATATTTTCTATATAACTTTATATATTCAATACATATTATACATATTGCTATTATGTTATATTATTATACCTATTATATTGTTATTACATCTATTGCTGGGTACCTATTTCCTTTATAAGACTATAGCATCCTCAATAACAGGGAAGACATTTTATCCATATTTACAATTCCTGGCACATAGTAATTGTTCAATGTTTTATTACTTATACTCTGTCTTATTCTTAAAAGCATGGTAAAGCTTAGAATAAAACATAAGCAGAAAAAAAAGAGTGAAAAATTATAAATAGAAATATAGACTCCAAATAAGTGGAAGTGCATATAAAATTTAAAACTTGAAACCCTTTCAAATAAATGTCCACATATTCAGACTACTTAAGGACACAACTGAGTTTTAAACCTGGCTCTGAGCTTCCTAGAAGGGAAATAAGTAAAATGAGATACATGGTATATTAGGAAGCAAATTGCCACAACAATGAGAGATAACAAAGACCCACAACATCTCAGCAGTCCATACCATTTATTTATCATGCATCTCCAGGTCAACTTGAACAATTCTGTTGATCTCAGCTGGGCTGAGATCTGGGGATTAGATGGGTATTGGCTGATCTAGATTGCAGTGACATATATTCTGCTTCAAGGTGCAGCTATGAGGGTCTGCTCCAGTGTCTCTCAACTTTCTTGAACCAGTGGGCTAGCCAGATCATGTTCTCAGGGAGATTTGGGGATCAAAAAGACAGGACCAATATTGAAGTCACTTTCCAAGCCTTTGGCTCTGTCATGTCCACTAGGATTCCATTGCCCAAAGTAAGTCAGATCCAATGTCAAGAGGCAGGAAAATACCGTGTTTCCAAGTAAGTGGCACCAATGAGGCACTGAATAACTCTGAATCATAATCTAATCATACATCATAAATACTGAATATATTTTAAAAGAATATTATTTAATAAGGGGAAACAAAACAAAACAAAACTTGATGTACCAGTCTAGTACACCAGTAAATATTTCTCAAGTGCTATTTTTTGTGGGAGGTCCTTCGTGATACATTATCACTGATAATATTTTCTAAGCCAATCTGGTTTTAAATTTGTATCACTGTTTCCTTAGCTTCACCTAATACAAATAGGTGTTTATGATATGGTTATTGTTTCACATGCATTATTTAATAATACCTCTATAAACATGTCAGAAAAGGAAGGCACTGTCTTTATTTCCATTTTATAGATGAGGAAACATTACTCAGGGATATTAAGTAATATTTCCAGTACCAAAGATTTAATAAATGACATAATTCAGGTATCACAAAATCCTAGTTCATTCCATAATGTCATGTCATTTTTCCAAGGACTGGAACTGCTTTAATTCTGAAATTGATAATGATAATGTAAATAGGAACTATATTCATACACAAGGCTAATAGTTGTTTGCAGTATTAAAAGGGCTTGCCACTGCCTATTTTTCTAGCCTCATCAATATTCACAGTGGTGTTTATATTCATTTTTGCATGTGGATGTCCATTTGTTCCAGCACAATTTGTTGAAAAGACTATCTTTTTCCATTGAATTACCTTTTCTCCTTTGTCAAAGATTCAGTTGGCTGTGTTTGGCTGGTCTACTTCTGGCTCTCTGTTCTGTTCTAATGATCTATTTGTCTATTCCTTCACCAAAACCACCCTGTTTCGGTTATTGTAGCTTTATTTTAAGGCTTAAAGTCATGTAGTATCAGTCTTTTCACTTTGTTCTTCTTCAATATCACTTTCTAGGTCTTTCACATATAGATCCTGAACATATTTTATTAGATTTGTTCCTAAGTACTTCATTTTCATGACAATATAAATGGTAGTTTTTAATAGACAATTTTTTAGAGCAGCTTGAGGTTCACAGCAAAATTGAGTGGAGGGTACAGAGAGTTCCCATATACCTCCTGCCCCAAAATATATACCTCCTCCCTCATTATCAACATGCCCCACCAGAGTGGTACATTTGTTACAACTGATGAAGCTACATTGTCACATCATTATCACCCAGAGTCCATAGCTTACGCTGGGGTTCACTCTTGCTATGGTACATTCTGTAGGTTTAGATACATATATAATGATATGTATACACCACTGTACTATCATACAGAGTAGTTCCACTGCCCTAAAAATTCTCTGTGCTCTGCCTATTTGTCTCCAATTTTGCCTTTCCCAGAATGTCATACAGTAGGAATCATACTGTATGCAGCCTTTTCAGATTGGCTTCTTTCGCTTAGTAATATGCATTTAAGTTTCCTCCATTTCTTTTCATGGCTCGTTTCTTTTTAGTGCTGAATAATATTTTATTTTCTGAATGTACCACAGTTTGTTTATCTGTTTACCTACTGGAGGACATCTGGTTGCTTCCAAGTTTGGGCAATTATGAATAAGCTTCTATAAACCTCTATGTGCATGTTTTTGTTTAGACATAAGTTTTCAACTCCTTTAAAATATCAAGGAGTGTGATTGTGGGATCATATAGTAAAAGTATGTTTAGTTTTATAAGAAACTGCCAATCTCTCTTCCAAAGTGACTGTACCATTTTTCGTTTCCACTAACAATGAGTAAGAGCTCCTGTTGCTCCACATCTCGCTAGCATTTGGTGTAGCCAGTGCTCTGGATTTTGGCCATTGTGTTGTGTTTGTCATTTCAAGTTCCAGTTTTCCATGGTTGATATCTAGGAAAGCAATGAACTTCTGTGTATTAACCTTGTATCTTAAACGTTGCTATAATTGCTTATAGGATTTTTGTTGTTGTTGATTATTTGGGATTTTCTACATAGATATCATGTCATTTGCAAGAAACGCCCCCCCCCCCAAAAAAAAAAACCCCACAAAAAAACAGCCCCCCAATAGCCAGTTTTATTCTTAAATCCCAATTTGTATACTTTTAATTTCTATTCTTATCTTATTTCATTAGCTAGGACTTCTGGTACAATGTTGAAAAGGAGTGGTGAAAGAAACATTTCTGTGTCCTCACATGGTCTTTCCTCTGTGTACGCATATCCCTGGTATCTCTTTTGTGTGTCCTAATTTTCTCTTCTTATAAGGAGACCAATCAGATTTGATTGGGGCCAATCCATATGACTTCATTTAAACTTAATTACCTTTTTAATCATCCCATTTCCAACATAGTCACATTATGAAATAGTGGGGGGTGAGAGTGTCAACATACCAATTTTGAGGGACAAAATTCAGCCCATAAGAAACACTATAAGCATAAGTCTTGCTGAGAGCAGCCTCCCGTAAACTAAGTCTTGACCAAGAAGGACACAGCTGCTATTGCCTTTCTTCTCCCTTTTTATTCTGATTGACTGAAGATGTGACAGATGGAGCTAGAGCAGCCATCATGTGATCCTGAAATAAAGACTAAGTGAGTCAAGGATATATCAGAATGTACACTGTGGAGTCTAAAATGAATATCGGTAGCCATTTAGCTCCAGACTTCTTACTATACAAAAATTTTTTAAAAACCTGATTAATTTAAGGCTTTTGAACCAAGTGTTTTATTATTTCCTGCCAGATATAATTATACTTAATATACTTTCTATGTTAGAGATTTCATAAATTTCAGTGATTAAATTTTGATTATTAGCACGAATTAAGACAATGTGTCTGTTTCAATCAGGATCCCGTTAGGAAAACAGAATTCATCCCAAGTATTCCAAATGAAGAGACTTTAATGAAAAAGTTACATATACTGGGTAAGACTAAGAAAAGGAGCAGTGAAGAAATACTGCGGTCTTGACTTCAGAATACCTGCCTCTGCTTCTAGTGTCCAAACCCAACTGGAAGACCTTTGGCAGAGGAGTCTAGTAGATAGCGTCCAGGTATGTCAGCCTTCTAGGGAAAGTGAAGGGCAGAGAAAGGCAGAGAATAAATCTTGGAGAGGTATAGGGGAAATGCAAAATTATCAGCACAGCTTCCTAGAAAACTTTAGCCTCATATTAACCATTCTTCATTTCAGTTACTCTTTGACATAATACAGTCAGTAGCTCTTCTCTAATATCAGATATCCACACTTTAACATGAATGTACAAACCTATGAATTAAATTCAACCATCTCTGGGAAATGAGATTTGACTAAAAAGTATATGAGTGAAAAATCTGTGATAATGCAAATTGAGAAACTGCAGCTTGTAATCAGTTATAATTCATCAGAAAATAATAATAATAAAAAAGAATCCATAGCTGTATCCTAGGTATACCTTGGTTTTAATCCAATAATGATGAAAAAGTGCTGCTTAAAAGCAATTGGAAGGTTTGGGAGGAAGTCTCAGTTTCTTTATCTGTAAAAGGAAAGGAAGCAACCTCATCAATTATATTACAGGTCTCTAAGAATAAGACAAAATATCAGTGATCAAGTACATATTTTTAGACTAGAGCTTGATAAATATTTTTATAATGTATATGGTAATTAGGTTAGAGGAAAGCCTGTATGTTAATGATAGCCCAAATTTATTAAGCACCTCTGATGTGTGAGATGAGTTATTCTTCTTTTCTTCCTTCTTTCTTTCATTCTTTCCTTCTTGCTTGCCTGCCTGCCTGCGTTCCTCCCTTCTTAGTTACTTTTAACAAACATTTCATGCTTTGTGGTAGTTATTGAGAATACAGAGAGCTATGGTATTACTAGAAGAATTACATAACCTAAGCTGGGGGCAGGATAGAACCCATTCTGAAATTTGAAGATCATACAGAAGCTAGCTGTGGGAAGAAGTAGGGAGGTATACAGACCATGTGCAAAGACACTGAAAGCAGAACACATAATGCATAATACTACTGCATTTTCTAAGCATGCCAGGAAAATATAGGGTGGAGGGTGGAGGCAATCAAGGGTGGAAGAATGTAGGTCTCAGAGTGACTCATATGACTTGCTGAAGAGTGTGGTTTTAAAAGTATTAGAGTTGCTATGTGTTATCATTCAAACTAGGAAAATTTTGAGAGTGAGAGTTGGTGCTATTAATAATTACCCTGGGATAAAAGTTATAAACTGAGAATGGGCAAACCAGGATTTATGGTTGCTCTAAATATTAGAGATACATTGAATGGTTTTAAGGAGAGATGTGGTGTGACAAAAATTCCCTTTGAGGTAAAACAAGTTTGGACCCTATTTAAAAAATTAGTGAGACAGATTCTGAGACCTTGGGCCAAGCCAGCAGCAGTGGGGTTGAATACAAGAAGTTATATTTTAAAAATATAAAGCAAGTAGTACAGGATTAGACATGGATGGTGAAGAAGTACAAGTATCTCTTATGTCACTTGAGCAAGACAGCTGTCTCATATTCTTCATCAATAGTAATTGTTAGATATCCATATCTGCTACAAGTAGATTTTTAAATTATAAATCAGATATTTTTCTTGCTTAAAATTCCTAAAGGATTTCCCATTGTTTTTAGAATAAAACTCAAACTCTATACAGCCCAAAGTCCCTGTGGGGTCTGCCTGTCTCTCAGCTAAACACAGTGTCTGCTCCATTGAGTCAGGAAAGTTGTCTATTTATTGCCCAGTGCTTACTTGCATGGCACATGGTAGGTGATTAATGAATATTTATTGAACAAATAGATTAACCCATGGATTCTCCACACAGAGTCTTCTTAGGCTAGGCTTTGATTGGAAGAAAGTTAAAAATTATATAACATGTTTTATAGCTAGATGAGACCAAGAGAGGTCATTAAATCACTAGCCTTCCTACAGACGGGCATTTTCTGGGAAGCAGCCACAAAAATCAAGGCACCAGACATGTGTAAAGGTCCCTTCTGGGAGATACTGGTGCTGTGGAGCACAGCAAAGGGAGAATGCAAATATGGCGCCTGCCAGTCTCCTTCCCTGGAGAGTGTTCCAGCAGGCTCCTAGATGTATGTGTTAAATTAGATGCCTGCCCCTCAGGTTGAGGTTTTAATATAAGCAGGTGAGCCTCTTTCACTTTAAGTCTGGGCACGACCGACTGTTCTGAGCTGGGCCCTGGGGCTGGTGAATTTGAGAGCCCTGTGAGAGGTGTTTCTTACATCACTGCCGTCTTGTGGGTCTCAGGACACATTGGTTTTCAAAATTAGATGTTTTGGAGGTTCATCTCTCAAGAGCATGTCTTAAAAGTTAGAATGCCCAATGTAAGTTTTGAACCCTCTACTCCTCAGGGAGAAGCTCCAGGTTTTGAGTTCCCTCCTAGGTTTTGAATGGGTTGCTGCTCTAGAGGTGGGATTTATGGTGAGATTGTGTCCCACTCTTTCCTACCAACTCTGATGTGGTTTTCTTCTCATTTGCCTGATGTGTAGTCACCATTTAGCCAGTTTTTAGGGTTTTTTTTTAAGAGGATATTGTTCCATATGTAGGTGTAAACTCGGATTCAGTGTGTCCATAAAAGGAGGTGAGCTCCTCACCACTAAACCAACATTATAAGGAATGTTAAAGGGGCTTCTTTAAGCTGAACATCTCCATCTTGAACTGGAACTCAAGATAAAACCTCAGAAAAACTTTAATGAAATGGAGATCAGTAATTTACCTAATAAAGTGTTCAAAGTAATGGTAATAAAGATGTCCATTGAACTGGGGAGAAGAATGGATGAACACAGTGAGAACTTCAACAAAGAGACAGAAAATAGAAGAAAGTACCAAATGGAAGTCACAGAGTTGAAGAATATTATAATTGAACTAAAAAATACACTAGAAAGGGTTCAACATCAGACTAGAAGAAGCAGAAGAAAGGATCAATCAACTTGAAGACAAGGCAGTGGAACTCATCAAATCAAAGGAGCAGGAAGAAAAGAGAATAAAAACAAAGTGAAGATAGATTAAAGAACTTATGGGACAACATAAAACAAATTAACATTCACATTACAGGGCTCTCAGAAGGAGAAGAGAGAGAGAAAGGAGCAGAAATTTTATTTGAGGAAATAATGGCTGAAAACTTCCCTAACCTGGAGAAGGAAACAGACATGCAGATCCAGGAAGCCCAGAGAGTTCTAAATAAGATGAACCCCAAAATATCCACAAAAAGCTACATTATAATTAAAATGTCAAAACTAAAGGCAAGGAGAGAAGATTAAAAGCAACAAGAGAAAAACTTGTTATGTATAAGGAAGCCCCAATAAGGCTCTCAGAAGATCTTTAAGCACAAAATTTGCAGACCATAAGGAAGTGACACAATATAATTCAAAGTTCCAAAAGAAAAAAAAAAAACAAACTTCCACCAAGAATACTCTGCCCAGCAAATTTACCATTCAGAATTGAAGGAGAAATAAGGAGTTTTCCAGACAAACAAAACCTAAAGGAGTTCCTCACCACTAAACCAACATTATAAGGAATGTTAAAGGGGCTTCTTTAAGCTGAAAAAAAAAATAGTGCTAATTAGTAAATAAGAACACATATGAAAGAATAAATCTTACTGGAAAAATAAATATATAGTAAAGGTAGGGGACTAATTACCTATAAATTTAATGTGAAGGTTAAAAGAAGAAAGTAGTAAAAATAACTATGTTTACAATAATTAAAGTAAACACAAGATAAAATATTTAAAATATCAAAAACATAAAATGTGCAGAGAGAGTAAAAATGTTGAGCAGAATGGGATCAAACTTAAGTTGTCATCAACTTAAAATAGGCTGTTATAGATATACATTGTTATACATAAGCCTTATGCTAACCACAAAGCAAAAACCTATAGTAAATACACAAAAGATAAAGAGAGAGGAATAGATAAGCATATCACTAAAGACAGCTGTCAAACCACAAAGTAAGAGAGCAAGAAAAGAAGAAAGGATCAGAGAGGAACTACAAAAACAGCTAGAAAACAATTAACAAAATGGCAATAAGCACACACCTATCAATCTTTACTTTACATGTAAGTGGACTGAATTCTCTCATCAAAAGACATAAAGTGGCTGAATGGATTAAAAAATCGAGACCCATCTATCTGTTGCCTACAAGGCACACACTTTATTATTTTTTTTAACATCTTTATTGGGGTATAATTGCTTTACAATGGTGTGTTAGTTTCTGCTTTATAACAAAGTGAATCAGTTATGCATACACATATGTTCCCATATCTCTTCCCTCTTGCGTCTCCCTCCCTCCCACCCTCCCTATCCCACCCCTCTAGGTGGTCACAAAGCACCAAGCTGATCTCCCTGTGCTATGTGGCTGCTTCCCACTAGCTATCTATTTTACATTTGGTAGTGTATATATATATGTCCATGCCACTCTCTCACTTTGTCCCAGCTTACCCTTCCCCCTCCCCATATCCTCAAGTCCATTCTCTAGTAGGTCTGTGTCCTTATTCCTGTCTTACCCCTAGGTTCTTCATGACATTTTTTTCTTAGATTCCATATATATGTGTTAGCATACTGTATTTGTCTTTCTCTTTCTGACTTACTTCACTCTGTCTGACAGACTCTAGGTCCATCCACCTCACTACAAATAACTCAATTTCGTTTCTTTTTATGGCTGAGTAATATTCCATTGTATATATGTGCCAAGTCTTCTTTATCCATTCATCCGATGTTGGACACTTAGGTTGTTTCCATCTCCTGGCTATTGTAAATAGAGCTGCAATGAACATTTTGGTACATGACTCTTTTTGAATTATGGTTTTCTCAGGGTATATGCCCAGTAGTGGGATTGCTGGGTCATATGGTAGTTCTATTTGTAGTTTTTTGAGGAACCTCCATACTGTTCTCCATAGTGGCTGTACCAATTCACATTCCCACCAGCAGTGCAAGAGTGTTCCCTTTTCTCCACACCCTCTCCAGCATTTATTGTTTCTAGATTTTTTGATGATGGCCTTTCTGACCGGTGTGAGATGATATCTCATTGTACTTTTGATTTGCATTTCTCTAATGATTAATGATGTTGAGCATTCTTTCATGTGTTTGTTGGCAGTCTGTATATCTTCTTTGGAGAAATGTCGATTTAGGTCTTCTGCCCATTTTTGCATTGGGTTGTTTGTTTTTTTGTTATTGAGCTGCATGAGCTGCTTGTAAATTTTGGAAATTAATCCTTTGTCAGTTGCTTCATTTGCAAATATTTTCTCCCATTCTGAGGGTTGTCTTTTGGTCTTGTTTATGGTTTCCTTTGCTGTGCAAGCTTTGAAGTTTCATTAGGTCCCATTTGTTTATTTTTGTTTTTATTTCCATTTCTCTAGGTGGTGGGTCAAAAAGGATCTTGCTGTGATTTATGTCATAGAGTGTTCCAAGGCACACACTTTAGATGTAAGGACACACACAGACTGAAAGTGAAGGGATAGAAAAGGATATTCCATGCAAATGGAAACCAAAAGAAATATGGACTAGCTATACTTAGATCAGACAAAATAGACTTCAAAGCAAAGACTGTATGAGACAAAGAAGGACATCACATAAAGATAAAGGAGTCAATTCAACAAGAGGATATAACATTCATAAATATTTATGCACCAAACATAGGAGCACCTAAATATATGAAGCAAATGTTAACAGGCCTAAAGGGAGAAACAGGCAACAATACAATAATATAGGAAATAATACAATAATAGAGGGAATTTTAATACCCCACTTACATCAGTGGATAGATCATCCAGACAGAAAATCAATAAGGAATCATTGGCCTTAAATGACATGTTAGACCAGATAAACTTAATGGATAATTACAGAATATTTTATCCAAAAGTAGCAAGATAACATTCTTCTCAAGTGCACAGGGAACATTTTCCAAGACAGGTCATATGTTAGGCCACAAAAGAAGTCTTAATAAATTTAAGAAAACTGCAATCATAACAAGCATTTTCTTCTGACCACAATGGTATAGAACTAAAAATTAATTACACGAAGAAAACTGGAAAATTCACAAATATGTGGTGAGTAAACAAAATGCTACTGAACCAATGGGTTAAGGAAGAAATCAAAAGATAAATTAAAAAATTCCTGATACAGATGAAAATGGAAATGTAACATAACAAAACTTATGGGCTGCAGCAAAAGGAGTTTTAATAAGGAAGTTCATAGCAATAAATGCCTACCTCAAATAAACAACCTAACTTTACATTTCAAAGAATAGAAAAAGAACAGTTGAAGCCCTAAATGAGTAGAAGAAAGAAAATAACAAAAGTTACAGCAGAAATAAATGAAATAGAGACTAAAAAGACAATAGAAAAGATCAATGAAATGAAGAGCTTGTTCTTTGAAGAGATGAACAAAATTGACAAATCTTTAGCTACAGTCACCAATGAAAAAAGAGAGAGGGCTCAAATAAATAAAATCAGAAATAAAAGAGAAGTTACAACTGATATCACAGAAATACAAAATATCATAAGAGACTGCTATGAACAATTATAAGCCAGTAAATTGGACAACCTAGAAGAAAGGGATAAATTCCTAAAAACATACCACCTACCAAGACTGAATCATGATGAAATAGAAACTTTGAACAGACCAATTACTAGTAAGGAGATGAATCAATAATAAAAACCTCCCCAAAGCCAGCACCTAATGGCTTTGCTGGTAAATTCTACCATATATTCAAAGAAGAATTAATAAGAATCCTTCTCAAACTCTTCCCAAAAAATGGAAGAGGGGTAAACTCATCCAAACAAATTTTATGAGTCCAGCATTACCTTGATACCAAAACCAGACAAGGATGCCACAAAAAAGGAAAATTATAGGCCAATATTGCAGATGAAGATGAATGTAAAAATCTTCAACAAAGTATTAACAAATTGAATTCAGCAATACATTAAAGGAATCATAAAAAATGATCAAGTGGGATTTATTCTAGGAATGCAAGGATGTCTGATCATCTGCAAGTCCGTCAATGTGATGTACCATATTAACAAAAGGTCGCATAATCACCTTAATAGATGCAGAAAAAGCTTTTGACAAAATTCAATATTGATTTATGATAAAAACTTCCAACAAAGTGGGCACAGAGGGATCATACCTCAATGTAATAAAAGTCAGATATGACAAGCTTATAGCTAACATCATACTCAATAATGAGAAGCTGGAGGCTTTTCCTCTAAGATCAGGAACAAGACAAGGATGTTATTTTAACCACTTTTATTCAACATAGTATTGAAAGTCCTAGCCAGAGCATTTAGGCAAGAAAAAGAAATAAAAAGAATCAAAATTGGAAAGGAAGAAGTAAAACTGTCACTATTTGTAGATGACATATTATATATAGAAAAGCCTAAAGGCTCCATCAAAAGACTATTAGAACTAATAAAGGAATTCAGTAAAGTTGTAGGATATAAAATCAATACCCCTAAATCTGTTGCATTTCTTTGCACTAATAACAAACTATCATAAAGAGAAATTAATAAAATAATTTCATTTACAATCACATCAAAAAGAATAAAATATCTAGGAAATAAACTAAGGAAGTGAAAGACCTGTATATTAAAAACTATGAAACAATGATAAAGAAACTGAAGAAGACCCAAATAAATGGAAAGATATTTCATGCTCATGGATTGGAAGAATTAATATTGTTAAATGTCCATACTACCCAAAGCAATATACAGATTCAATGTATTTTTCAATGGTATTTTTCACAAAAATATAACAAACAATGCTAAGTATGGAACCAAAAAAGAACCCTGAATAGCTAAATCAATAGTGAGAAAGAACAAAGCCAGAGGCATCATGCTTTCTGATTTCAAACTATATTACAAAGCTATTGTAATTAAAGCAATATGGCATTGGCATAAAAACAGACATATTGTAGATCAATGGAACAGAAGAGAGCCCATGAATAAACCTATGCATATATGGTCAATTAATGTATGACAGAGGAGTCAAGAATATACAGTTGGCCAAAGAAAGTGTCTTCAATAAATGGTGTTAAGAAAATTGACTGAAACGGGGACATTAACTTATATCATACCCCAAAATTGACTCAAATGGATTATTGAATGTAAGACCTGAAACCATAAAACTCTTAGAGGAAAACATAGGCAGTAAACTCCTTGACGTAGATCTTGGTGATTTTTTGAATCTGACACAAAAAGCAAAAGCAACAAAAGCAAAAATAAATAAGTGGGACAATATCAAACTAAAAATCTCCTGCAGAGCAAAGGAAACCATCAACAAAATGAAAAGGCAATCTACTGAAAGAGAGAAGATATTTGCAAATCATATATCTAATAATGGGTTAATATCAAAAGTATATAAAGTACTCATAAAACTCAATAGTAAAAAACCCAACAATCCAATCCAAAAATGGGCAGAATATCTGAATAGACATTTTTCCAAAAACGACATGCAGATGGCCAACAGGAATATGAAAAGATGTTCAACATTGTTAATCATCAGGGAAATGCAAATCAAAACCACAGTAAGATCACCTCACACCTGTTAGAATGGCTATTATCAAAAAGACAAGAAATAATAAGTCATAGTGAGGTTGTGGAGAAAAGAGAACCCTTTTGCACTGTTGGTGGGAATGTAAATTGGTGCAACCACTATTGAAGACAGTATGGAATTTTCTCAGAAAATTAGTAATGTTGATCATATTTTGATATGCTTTTTTGGCCATCTGTATGTCTTCTTTGTAGAAATATCTGTTTTAGATCTTCTACCCAGTTTTTGATTGGGTTGTTTGTTTGTTTTTTTTGATATTGAGCTGCATGAGCTGTTTGTATATTTTGGAGATTAATCCCTTATTAGTCACTTTGTTTGCAAATATTTTCTCCCGTTCTGTGGGTTTTCTTTTCATTTTGTTTATGGTTTTCCTCTCCCTTTATTTGTTTATTTTTTTCCTGGAAAATAGATTTAATCCTGTTCAAATTAGAAATGTTCTGTGTTTTTCTTCCAAACCCCCTCCAAACAAAAGTCTCCTTTTTTTCCCCCAGTAGTGAGTTGTTTAAATTTTTTAAAATAAAAAAATTGTGTATATTTAAGGTGTACAAAGTGATGTTTTAATATATTTACTTCAGAAAATTTGTAATTAAGTTCTTTCTCTGTCTTTTTGAGATGCATATAAGTCTTTTAAAAATGAAATAAGCCTTTTTGCAGCTTTATGGTCCAGGAAGCTCCTTTTCAAGGACCTGGAAACTCTCTCTTTGAAACATAATCATCAAGGAACATGGTGCCTCTATCTTCCACTTTCTGAGGGAGAGTAAGAGCCTAACTTCAGTCAGCCAGTGCCTTGCTCCAAGTTGCAAAACTACCTTTTGTTATAAATATATCAGAAAATTACATTCCTTTGGATGAAGCCAATTAGCTAACATAGATGGTCACCCCGATTATCAAATGAAATTAGGATAGACTATGTGACAAATGGTGCTGTCAAGTCTGCTTACTTGAGGACCAATTATTGCTTACTTTGAGAACATGTATGTAAATGGGTACTTGGCTATATATAAGGATGAGATTTATTTCTGTTTTTGCAGTTTCTTAGCAAATTGCCTGGTTTAGTGTTTACTTAATAATAAAATTGTTTCCTTTCTCTTCTACCTTTATGGAGAAGTTTTCTGGACTAGGAGGAAATTTTGTTTTAAATTATATTTCTCCAACATATGGAAGGACTTAAGGTTAAGTAGTAAAGAGTTAAATAAATGCTTAGAATGATTTATTCAATCACAATGCTCACATCAATCTGTGCTTATATACATGACTTTTTGCTTCCAAAAGTATGTTTAATATTACTCCTTTCCCTTGTACCTGAACATTTAATGACCAGAAAGCTGCAGCTTTATTGAAGAAAAGGTGGTGAGTTGATCCATGGAGCATAGAGTTGGTATTGATGTGTGCTAAACTAATATTTCAGGTATACCAGCTGCTATGTCATTGCCAAGATTCTAAATTTGAAACTAAGAATTCTGCAGTGAGGTTCTTGAAGAGATTAGTACCATGATAGATGCTTGTGAAGGGCTGAGCTCCACCTTCAACCAACTTATGTCAAGAAAACCTCATCCTACCTGGAGAGTGGAGCTCTTGCCCTGGACTGGAAGCATAGCCCCTGGGACCTTGAAATCTGTAGATAGACTAACTTGAGGTTGCCTGCCTCCTTGGAATTCAGACTTTGGAATATTATCCATCCATTCATTCTCTTTTACCTCTAGCTACCACTGGTCAGACCACAATACATTTCATTCTGAACTGTCCCTGAAGAGTGAGGGAATGAATCCCTGATTGGGAAGGAGCAGTCTCAGACAATAGCCAAGATTCCGGAAGCAATTGAGAGGGTGGTAGGTAAAGAAAAATGCCACATGGGAAATGCCAGCAGGGAAGAAAAGATAAAGAAGTTATTGTAACGATGCTGCTAATACAGTGTTATGTCATGCAGGTAATTCTGAAATATGTATGTGTGAGCATGTGTGTGTGTACTTATATATTTCAGTTCAATTACCTTTAACTATAGTAATTCAAGCCAAAAAAGTTCAGTTATTTATTATAGCTATAGTTTGTATATGGCTTTATGGGACAGTATTTATAATCTTTTTTGTTTTCAAACCAAGCTTGTGCCTTTTACACGCCTAAGCTGTCCAGATGCCAGTTAGCCAGCACACAGAAGTAGAGAGCTCTGGACAGGGCAGCCCTGTTTATAATTGAAGTCTTCCTCCTTTGCTCCCTGTTAGAGCACTTATTCTTGCCTGGCTCTTCTGTTCATCAAGCTCTTGAACTCTTGCCTTGCCTACAGTTAGGATCCTGGTGCTTTCTCTTCAGAAGTAATTGATGACAAACACACATCAACTTGTCTTCAACCCAGACTATCCTTCTTAGATATAGCTTTGTTTTCTGGTCCCTCAGAGTAGCTATCTTTCCTTATCTAGACTCCACTAAAAATAATTTGTAATGTTTTGTATGAATTGAATTATTCTAAATCGCTAGAAGGTTGGTTCTTCAGTATTTTAACAATTATTCTACCACAGACTCCAAATTTATTTATAATATCTGCTGATTGCATTTGGAAATATTGATTATGGAAAGCAAACAAGAGTGTATTCTGGGGCCACGTAGAATTAATGAGGTTTTATGATGTACATTTTAGTCTCTTAATCTGTTATGTATTCATCATTAACAAAAAAAGAGCCATATAACCAATGTAGGCCTAGGGAAATCTAGGGTAAAATATTAGTTCTGAAGTACAAGTTAGAGGTCAGAAGAGGCAAAGGTCAACATCTAAGAAGTGTGTGTTATTAAAGAGTCATGTTCCAATTTTCACACTGCAAAAGTAGTAAAAAAGGTAAAATCAAAAGGAATGGTCCAGCATGTTGGATCAGTTGCCTAGAGAATTAATGGTCAGAAAAAGGGGATTAGGACAGTTCAAGGGGTCTGTGAGGGGACAGAGAATGAATAAGAAATATTTCCATTTCTTTTCAAGGCAAAGGTGCTATTAGCTTGACAGATGGCTAGTTCATGGTTGTGCTGTTGATCACATACATTTATAGTGTCAAAGATGTGGTGCGATGATGAGAAATAGGGTAGTTTGAAATTATGGATAGCAAAACAAAGATGAAAATAAATGAAAAATTGTCTTAAAAGTCTCCAAGATAATGGGGAATAAAGACCCCATGAACATTTGCCATTGCCTAAAACTCCCTACCCTTTGAATATCAAAATCAAAATAATTAAATTTATCTAAAAATCCCATCAGCACCAAAAGTCATTCATTTCTAAGAGAAGTTCTGGGAACTTATATTCATTAAAAAGGTTATACCAAGGGCTTTTGATAAATACTTCCCCAGACCCAAAATATATTAACTTACGCTAGAGATTGGGGGGAATAATATAGCAGGCAAAGAAGGTTGGAGGATCTTAGAAGGAGGGAAACTGAAAGAGTGTTAGGAATGTGGCAAGATCTGAGATAGAAATGAATGTACCGACATAGGCAGATGGACCATGCATAATCTTGTAGCAAGTTTCCATGTCATTAGCATGAAACTAAAGTAGCAAAAAAAAAGAGCAAAAGACTCCTGTGTGAGCATTGTTTGAGTACCTAACAGCTGCATAGGAACTGAGTCATCCACAGCTGACTGTCTGGTCTTTGCTGAATAGACGCAGGGTCTATGATATTTGCTGTGTCAATTTTTGATGTGGCTTATAATAACCAGAAACTAGAATCTAGCTTAGAGACCTCCTAGCAAAGACTTAATGCTTGACTATGCCCTGAGACTTGGTCTAGTCCCCATATGACTTAAGCTATGTGGATATCCAGTAGCTGTACATACAATCTCCAGTAATACCCACAAGCTCAGGAAGTGATGTAGACCCTCCCTCCTGGATAAAGGTGAGGGAAGTACTTGTTTTTGGGGAAAGACTGAAAAAGCATCCTCATCAGTTACATTTTTTATTGAATCAAACACATGGTAGGTACTCCATACATTTCATTCAATTTATGTTATTTATCACTTTGGGGAAAATAATTTAAAAAAATAACTCCTTAAGGTATTATAATAGAGAAATACAAAAAGAAGTTGAACTCATAGTCAACACTCTGGTGCTCAAAAACCAGTCTTCCTTAAAATGTCATACTGGAACAGGACTTGTTTCTGGCTGGCTGTTTAGCATATTATGTATCTAATATGTAAAAATTCATTTTCCTGGGCTTGATTAATATTTGCCTTGTAATTCTGAGAAACATTTTGTATAAGAGTTGGCCACAACTTATTTCTTCGTATGTACTTTAGTCTCTTTTCATCTTTATGAATATAATAGTGATCTAACTGCCACATCTGTCACCCCATTTTTACCCTAGGATTGATTCAGATGATCTATCTGGCTAGCAGGAGCCCACTTTATCTTATAACCATCCAAATGTTTCTTCCTAAAGTTGCTTTCTTAACTAAAGAGATAATATTCTTCCTTCATTCAACTATAATATTTATTACATCCCTGGCCTCATAGAATGTAGACTCTACTGGAGGGGAGAGAGAGATTAATTAATCAATTTATTTTTATGCAATTAAAAAATTACATAATCTAATGTAAAAAATTTTTAAATAATGATAAACTATATGAAGGAAGATTCTCAGAACTTTAAGAAGACATAATGCAGGATCTTTCATCTAGTGGTGGTGGTCTTCTTTAAATGCTTCTCTGAGAAGTGGTGTCTGTGCTGAGATTGAAAGGATGAGTAAGAATTTAATAGAGGAGGAGAAGGGAATGATGGGATAGAGAAGACCATGTGAGGACAAATATTTTGCTAGACTGTAGCATGATTTGCTACCAATAAAAGGGGGAATTCCTCTACTGTTAATTTTCATTATTTCATTCAGCGTAGTTTTTTTAAGCATTTATCATATGCTAGACACTTTACAATATGTTGGAAATACAGTGGTGAGTGAGTAGTTATTTACTTGGCTGTTTGTCCATGCAATAAATTATTTATTTAGCTTGTAGTCTAGTGGGGTAGAGAATTAACAAAATGATCACAAAATAAGTATAAAATTTCACATGCCACAGTGCTGTAACAGATGCTTTATGTAACAAGATGCTTTATAATCTGTAATAGGGGAAAATCTTCCCTGAAAATAATATCCTTATGTTGAGAGCTGAAAGATCAATAGATATTAAAATAGGAGGAGACAGGAGAGAATTAGCTTCAACATGAAACAGTAGAAGGCCAGTGTTGTCAAAGAAGACAGTATCAGAGGATGTGCCTTACAAGATAAAGACGGAGAAATAGGCAGAGGCTAAGCTGTACAGGGTCTGTTGGAGGACAGAAGGAACAAAAAGTGCACACTAAACTGAGAGGACATCTTTTTTTAAAATATCTTAACATTTATTTAGTATCTCATAGTTTACAATACATTTTCACATTCACTATCTAATGTAAATGAGGAGACAAATTCTACGGAAGAACTAATGGCTTATTCCATCACAGTCATCATTTCAAGTGGAGAGAAAGTGGTAACTTTTATTATTGTGTTATTTAGTTATTTATTTTTGTTGAGGCATAGTTGATTTACAATATTATGTAAGTTTCAGGTGTACAACATAGTGATTCACAATTTTTAATGGTTATACTCCATTTATGGTTATTATAAAATATTGGCTATATTCCCTGTGCTGTATAATATATCCCTGTAGCTTATTTATTTTATACACAGTAGTTTGTACTTCTTAATCTGCTGCCCCGTCTTGCCCTTCCCCCCTTACCTCTCCCCATTGGTAACCACTAATTTGTTCATTATATCTGTGAGTCTGGTATTTTTTTCTTATATTCAGTAGTTTGTTTCATTTTTTAGATTCCACATATAAGTGATATCATACAGTATTTGCCTTTCTCTGTCTGACTTATTTCACTAAGCATAATACCCTCCAAGGCATCTTGAGACTAAAAAACAAGGCAGATAGCTCCATATACTCAATGGATCAGTTTATTATAGGGTAACTTACTACCAGGGTGAGATTGGGATCGGGGGGACAACCATCCAGAAGCTAGATGGTTAGTTAGACTCAAAAGGACTTGAATAGCTGGATGTATCAATTGAAGAAGGGCAGAATTTTTTCATGGACTTTCTCAAGTTTTTTAGACTTTGTAAGTTACAAAAAAGTGTGTAATCATTCATTTGTGTAAGACATAAAGGTGGATAAAGATACTTCTGGCAGGGGAAGTAATAGTTATGGTTTTAGATAGGTTGAATTTGAAGGGCTTGGAGGTAATCTAGGGAAGCGAGTTCAACATTTAAATCTGAAGTTCAAGAGTTAGATTAGATATAAAATGTCCCTTAAGGAATCACCAACATATAGGCGATAGAAATGATAATTGAGTTTATGTGAACTGATGATTTCGAAGAGTGTATATATGGAAAAGATAAAAAGGCCAATAATAGACCCCCAGGGAACAGCAACAGGTTGAAAGATAAATAGAGTAGACTGAAAAGAAACACAAGGAGAGAGAATAAAAGCATTATGATAGTGTCGCATGATAGAAACCCAGGAAGGACAGTATTTCTAACAGCAGGAAGTGATGATTACTGTCAGATACCTCAGAGTATTTTCACAAAGTAAGGAATGAAAAGAGATCACCTACTGGAAATACAAAATTGGAAATAAGTTGGAAAACTTAGCAAGAATGTTTCAAGAGTTTTACTGATGAGTACCAAGTTCTCAGTCAGTGATTGAGCACAGGGGCTTGGAATTTCTGACTAACATTTGTCTCCTCTAATAGGCCATCTTTGCTCCAGAGCTGCCTCCTGGGTTAAGCTGCCTATTGCCTATTCAGAAATAAATCATTTCCCCCTCCCGCCAGAAAACTTAGCCCAGGAATTAGAAAAGACACTACCCTAAAGGATTTCTTATATTCTTATGTTTACTAAACTAATTTTACTACATTTTTTAGTATTAGGACTCTTTCTGCACCTTTAGTCATTTTACTATCTTTAATTCAAAGTGTTTGGATAATAAAACCACTTCATAAGCTTGGGAAAAAATAATAAGTATCACTAAAGAACATAAAAGCAGACAAAGACCTTCATCTACAACATACTCCATTCTTGGTCTTCTTCCTGGAAGTAACCACTTTTCAATATTTAAGACAACATCTAGGAATTCTCTGCTGTTTAAAACAGTTTAGTGCACTTGCACAACCTCTTATCTTCCTTCCCAATTCTTCTCCCATTAGAAAAAATAAATTTTGTGTGTTTGTCCTATCAGTAATCTAACTTGAAATTATATACTTAAGCTTAAATGATTGACTTTATAAGATGAGGGATTTAGGAGAAGTGCATTTTCATTTTCACTTCTTTTTACCTCTGATGACCCTTTCCTTTGTCAATCTTCTATCAGATGAGCTTAAAAATTGTCATATTTATAACATTTTCATTGAGTTCTGAAGTATAAAAACATTTTCTTTTTAGCCTATGGATTTACTCTAAAATTTGAGAAAAAAATAATGCTTATTATGACCATAAAAATATGAATCATTGTAGAACCAAATAGTGTTACTAACTTATAGAAAGAGAAATGTAATTGTAAGTTAATACCTTGTCAGCTGAAGAAGAATCAAAGTGAATAAATTCTTTTTTCACATACTTCATCAATTATTCACAATTGTGCCACATTTAGTTTTCATTCTTGTATAGCTTTTTGTCTTCTCTGTAATTTCTACTTATTTTTCTTTTTGCCATTGTTGATAGATGAGATATGTATTATCTACATTTTATCATTAAGATTTTCCAAGTTCTTATTTATATATTACTATAAATTTTGTGCACCTACTTTCTTATTAAACTTTCTGACTTCCTGTTCTAATTTAAACCATTTGTTTTCTTTGCCTGCTGTACAACAGACTGTTTATTGCATTTCTGGTTTAGTTTCATTGTTGGTGGGTTTCTATGTCTTTTTCTTTTCTTAGATGCCTTTTTTATTCTGCTGGATTGTGTCCTGAATGAATTTTAGGGGCAGAGAAGATAAATTTCTAAACCTTTATGTGTCTGAAATGGTATCTTTAATTTGCCTTCACATTTATTTGCCAGTTTGGTGAGGTAGAGAATTAAGAGCCAAATTCATTTGATTTTCAAATTTTGAAGACGTTTCCCCCAACTGCTTCACCTTCTTGTATCCAATGTTGTTAATGAGAAGTCAGGTACCTTCCATAATGGATGCTCCTTTTCCTTTATCAGTTTTCTGTTGGATGAACTTTTATTTGTATTTTTTTTTTTGTATATATCTTAAAAATTTTTTTTTAAATTAAAAAATATATTGGAGTATAGTTGATTTACAATGTTGTGTTAGTTTCAGGTGTACGGCAAAATGATTCAGTTAGACATATACATATATTCATTCTTTTTCAGATTCTTTTCCCATACAAGTTATTACAGAGTATTGAGAGAGTTCCCTGTGCTATACAGTAGGTCCTTGTTGGTTATCTATTTTATGTATAGTAGTGAGTGTATGTTAATCCCAAGCTCCTAATTTATCCCTTCCCCCCACATTTCCCCTTTGGTAACCATAAGTTTGTTTTCAAAATCTGTGAGTCTATTTCTGTTTTGTAAATAAGTTCATTTATATCAATTTTTAAAATTAGATTCCACACGTGAGTGATATCATATGATATTTGGCCTTCTCTGTCTGACTTACTTCGCTTAGTATGATAATAGATGAACTTTTAGATTGTCCTGGTGGACTGGCCTGACCATTGCCCCACAACCAACTCTGCACTTTAAGCCTTCCACTGCTTATCCTGGAAGAGCATGTCTGTCTCCATCACTGCCTCTCCCAAGGTGTATTCAGAGCGAGTCTTCTTCATACATATGACTATGATGCTGCCCAATGTCCATCTTCTAGAAATTCATAAAAATGTATTTTATTCGTGGAAATTTATATTGTCTTAAGTTGCGTATATATTTAAACCTTTTTTTTTTACAGTCATTCCAATAGGATCTTGGGAGGTGGAAAAAATGTGTGTTCCATCTGTCACTTGGAACAGGAAATACCTCACTGCTGCTGTCTATAGATCCTAAATAAAGGAGCCTATATGTTTTCTTGAACCAAGTGGACACAATTATTAGTTGTGGTTAATAGTCGACTAAATAAGGAAGATAAAATTATCATGGGTGGTCCTCTCATTTAAGAGACAGCAGGGCAAAGTTAAACTATGTCTAAAATCTGATTTGATATAAAGTATCAAAGAAAAGTATCAAGTTTTTTATTCAGCTGATGACAAAGCAAACTCACTTTCACAATCATTGTTCCTTTACACTAATTTTTTATACTTGTACTAATTAAAGTGGTTCTGTTTTTTGACTGTAAGGAACAGAATTTAATCCTGATTTGCTTACTGAAAGAAGTAGAATTTTCAAATAAGATTTTGGGGTGTTGGTAAATCTAAAGAAAGGTTAAATAGTCCACAAGGAAATGGCAGAAATCAGGGAAGCTCTAGGAGCCCCAACAGTCAGTATTCATGAACCCTCTTTCAGGGTAGGAAATCTCCAGCTTTATTGACTCCCATTCACTATACCCATTCCAAATTCTTGGTTGAGAGCTACTGATTGGCTCAAATTTGTTAGGAATCCTCCCCTCAATCAGCGGTAGAGTTACATCATATAAACAGAGCCAAAGATCAGCCCTGAAAGAAAAATGCCTGTGCTTTGAGTGGTGCTTGTGGCTCTCACTTCACTCAAAGAAACAACATTTCAGAGTACAGTGTCACAGTGAACTCATTAGCCACTGTACTCAAAGATCAAAACATCCTTACAGTAAAACTTACTGGCTGCTATCACTAAATAGGAAATTCAGTAGCTCATGTTGGCAACAAAACCAACCCTTCTTTCTATATATGTCTTTCATAGTTTCAGATGCAAAAAGTACTAGGGCCTCAAAAAGCAGAAGGTATTTTTACACTGTATTATTTACACACATTTATATCTCTTCCTAAAAAATAAGCAAACAAAACCCAACAAAATTGAGAGTGGAAAATAAAATTAGTCAAGCAATGAAAGGAAACAGAATAAATGATTAATCCTAAGGAGGCATTTCATGAATAAGTTGGTTGGCTCCAAGAATCACCATGTTGTAGCTTTCCTCTTTTAAGTTAATATACAATCCTAGTTTAGAGACTATGACATCCATGCTTAAAATAATAGAAATGTAAGTCAAGAAGTTAACATAAGAAAATTGCCTCATTTTATAGACAATAGAACAGTCTCAGAAAAAAGAATTGGTCTTCTAAGACTAAGAGCATACTATTGCAAGAGGAAGACACCAGTCCAGACCCTCTCATCCTAAATTCAGGGCTCTTTGAACTAGTTTCTAAAATGGTATTACAGTATTCCAAGAGGCTTCTATTCTGTTGGCTATTGGAATCTTTTGGTAATAATTGGGGTTATTCTACTGGGAAAACATATTACTGCATTCTATAAAAGAATGATTTTTCACCAAACTCATGCTCTATTTTATTTTTAGGATTAGTCTTTGCCTAGAAAGGTTAAAATTGTCAGTGGTATCATTTTGGTTAGTTTCAGACTTGCATTTGAGGACATTTTATAAAGCTAAGTGTTACAACTAAGCTTATTGCTCTGAGATTTTAATTAATAATTAATTTAAACATTATTTTTTTCTGATGACTTCTGAATATCTAGTTTCACTTGATCAAAGTGCCTTTATGAATTTCTTTATTAAATTTCTAATCCAAATGCTAATTTACACAGAAAAATGAGCTACTTTTGAATATGGAGATATAAAGCTAGATAATACGTTTTCTACTTTTGAGGAATTCATAGGATAGATAACAGAGAGCTACAATAAAATAAGTATAATGCAATGTAATAGGTGATATAGAGAAAAATCAGTGTTATGAAAACATATACTATTTGTCACAGGGAATGTGTATGTGTGAAATGTTATAGTTCCTTTCCTCAAGGATTTCACAATTCAGGACCTCCAGTAATAATATTCTCTATCCAATGAGGCAAGTGCCTTATTATGACCACAATTTGCATGACCATTTTTTTTGGAAAACAGATGTTAAAGGACATGGAACTTTGGTAGAATCTTTGGAGTTAGAAAAAAATGTAAGACCCTGTAGTCTTAAGCTTTTGAGTCTCAATTTTATCATTTTAAAAATGGGGATAATATTATCTACTGATTGTTGGTAATTATTAAGTGAGAAAAGGAATGTCTTGGAACATTAGTATTTATTATGCACTCAGTAAATATTGCTTGAATAGTAGATGGTTGAGAAGTGGAACATGGAGGATAGTGACACCTAATGGCAGGCAACAAGAGGTTTTGGTGGATGGTATAAATGAAAATAAGTGAAAGGGAAAATAATGCGTTCCACCATGTTTTTAAATCTAAATTAAATGAAAAGGCAATTTCCCATGCCTCCTTGGGATTTTTCCCAGAGACAAATTCCTCTAAAACCCCCAACTTCCTTTGCTGCATTGCTTTAATGATGTTCTTCTATTAAAATGCCCATGAAAAATTAGAAAAATAAGACAGTGCATATTTATACTTATAAAAACAAGTAAAAAAGATAAACATTTGTAACTCTAATGCACAGTATAGTTGTCTGTCTCTCTTTCCTTCACCACAGTTTGCTGAGCAGTTTGAAGAAAATCTGTGATCTGCAGTGCACCCTGCAGAGACTTAGCATCATCCTGCTGTTTCTTCATGAGTAAACTGTAAACTCTGCTTGGGTTTCCCAAACAATTATGAGACAATTAAGCTTTGCTCTTTAAGGATGAGTTCAGGACTAGAACTGACCTCTTCTTGGCTAAATAGTGCTCTGAGGGCAAAACACTTAATTATGGAAGATCATTTTAAACACACACACACAAACACAGAGTAATCTAAGTCCTTTGTAATAGCATCTGTAGACAATACTGCCATTTTTTTCATGGATTTAAATGTTTTGCAGACCAAAAGGTTTTCTAATTACAAATGAGCAGAAACAGAAATAAGCTTCTTGAGACACGGTGACACACATGAAACCTCTCACTGAGTAAAATCAGAACATTAGAAGCCAGCAGAAAATTTCCAAAATCTAGTCACCTTAAGAACATACAAGAAACCAGTAGTTGAAGAAAAGAAAAAGGTCTCTAGAGACCCTCACATCATTCCATCCCTATAATCACTTCTGCTTCTTTGGCTCTGTGCTTTGGTAAACAGGAAGTAAATGGAAGAACTTGCCCTCATATACCTCTTCTAAAAGAAGTAAAATAAGATGCTCTGGATTGATGCACATGCATGACTTCTAGAAGAGATTACTTCTTAATCTCTCCTTACTTGCGTACCCTAGGGAGCTGGCTGGACTTTATAGAAAAATAAAACCTGAATTTTGTCTCCCAACCTGTTTTTTACATCTGTAAAGTGAGGCCAATATCCTTCTCATAGGAATTTGTAAGGATTAAAGACATGTATCTAAAAATGTTTATTGAATTTCTGGGGATAAAGTAAGTATTTGAAATGTGTTGAACAAATCAGTTCTATCAGTAAATTTTTAAAAATATCTGTGGAAGTTAGGATTAAGACATGGTACACATGGTCCCTGTTATATCCTGGTACTGAATCTTGAATTTTGATTCCAAGATAAATTTGAAGCTATTGAAGAGTTTCAGGTGGGGAAGAGGGGTAAGATGATTTGACTTACATTTTTAAAAGATCACCTTGATGGACCTATGGGAAACTCTTTGGAGAATAGCAAGAAAGTGACAGGAAACAATTCAATTAATGAGGCTTTTGCAACTGTCAGATGAGAAGTGATGATTACTTGGGCCAACTGGGATTGGAGGAGACAAAGTGACATTTAAACAGAGTACTTAGTTATGGATTGGGTGGGAGTTTTTGGAAAGATGCTGGGTAAAAGGAAACAATTTAGAATGAAATTCAAATTTTGCCATTAGCAATTGGGAGGATACAGAAATGGCATTTTAAAACCATTAAATGGAGAAGAAGAAATAGATTCTATAAGAAATGTGCTGGCACATTATAGTAATGACTGAGGAAAACCTGAGAACCAAATTTAATAGAATAAAATATAGATTAAATTATCTTATTTTTATTTGAGGAATGTCTTTCTAATCTCAGAAGACGTAAAGGAACAAATAAATTGGGAAAATGGAAAGATTTGACTATGAATATTTAAAAACTTTTCAACACCAAAATAAATGGTGAATAATATATGATAATATAATTAGCTTAAAAATGCAAATGAGAAGAGGTAAAAATTAGCAATATAATTCTTGAAAAAGGATTGCTATTCCATATTTATCAAGGGTAAGTTGGAAGGGTAAATCAGATAATTTAAATAATGCTAAAGACTAAGTATACAGGAGGGAAGAACTAACATAAAGCCTTTTAAATAATAGCTCCAAATGAATATTGGAAGGCTGCATTGACCATAAATAAGAATATTGGTTAGAATCATGCAGGAACCAGATTATTTTAAAAGGTTATAAAAATAATGGAATATAATCACTTGGTGGAATAAGGGGTGCTATTACAAATGACTTCTAGGAAATTGTGCCATCCCTGAGATTTAATTTATACTTCATTTATATCTAGAAAGTAGTTCTGTTCTCTACATATATAGACATCTACAAAAACCTTCTCTTTTATGATACAGTTTTCAAGTTATCTGTGTCATGTTCTCCCCCTGCTCCCACCCTCTCTATATCTAGCCAAATGTCTTTCTAGCTAAAGTGCTTTAGGTTTTATGCTTCATTTTACGATTGTGAAATTAAAACTGCTGGCTTTTATAGATATTGTGCCTATATTTGATTCTAGTTGTTAAAAAATTTGGGTCAATCCTTTGACTAGAAAGCTCTTTTGTGGGACTTTATCATACTTAAATAATCCAAAAGCAGATAAAGAATACCTGCAACAAGAGAATTATAAATGATTAATGAGTAATATAATGTGATCTGTATCACAATAAAATAATATGTAGCCATTAAAAATGACTATTATAAAGACTATAGCAACAAGAATATTCTGATGAATCTTTTTTTTTTTTTTTTCGGTTCGCGGTCCTCTCACTGCTGTGGCCTCTCCCGTTGCGGAGCACAGGCTCCGGATGCGCAGGCTCGGCGGCCATGGCTCACGGGGCCAGCCGCTCCGCGGCATGTGGGATCTTCCCGCACCGGGGCACGAACCTGTGTCCCCTGCATCGGCAGGCGGATTCTCAACCACTGCGCCACCAGGGAAGCCCTGATGAATCATTTTAAGCAGAGTATAAATGCGTATCTACACTATGGTTAAAACGTTGTAAAAATGATATGTATTCGGGGGCCAGGTCTGGAAAGGAGCAATAAAAATGAAAACAGTTTGATTCACAGAGGTTATCAGATAGTGGTTCTCAAGCTATAGTGTGCAAATGAATCATCTAAAATACTTATTAAAAATTCACATTACCAGGCCCACCCTAAGAGATTTGTACTTAATATGTCTGAAGAGAGACTTCAGAAAAAGCATTCCAAAGTAATTCTGAGGCAGGTCATAAGTAGTTTGCTGTTGGGGGCACTGTGACAGGATCAGGGGTGATTTAAAGGATTATAACCACAGTATTAAAATCCACTAATGTGGGTATGCTGTTTGCCCCATCAGTATGAAATATACTGCACTTGAGTGTATCACCCCTAGTCAAAATGTGATAGACTAAATTTTACACTGTCAATGTATAATATTATGATATATGCATATTTCTGACCCACATTAATCATTTTTTTATTGCCTGTGTCTGTGGGACTCTATTTTCCCTATCTACTCCCTGGGAAGAGACTGGCTCCATTTGCTAACTTTCTGCTATTCAGTTCTCAGTATTGAATAGGGCAAACAATAGATTTACATAAGTTCATTGGTTGATGAAGACCTTAAATGATAGTTCTCTAATGGTGGAGGATTGGAGTTTAGCCTGCTATCATGGATTCAGTATCCATATTTCTGGGTGAGCCTACATTTGCTGTATCTTGACTATCCTCCTGCCTCCTCAATCCTGGTTTCCTTTGCCCTATTGAAGCAGATCCCATCTATGACCCAATGCACATCATGCCCCACTGTATTCTTGCTAGCACTCTCCCTAGTGTGCTGAATTGCCTCTCTTGGCAATTACTCATTAGCTTCCTGCTTTGAAGGTACTTATCAGTAGGAAGCATATGGCTCTAGCCTGCTATGATTTAATTAATGATTGCTACCTAAATGGCTACTGTACTTAGAACTGTGACTGGCATATACTTAGAAAGTATACAACAAAAGTTAGGGATTATCCACTCCATCTGGTGGTCTGCATACCTTTAGATATCAACATTGACAGTAACCCTAACCATCTCCGTGTCTATGTTGGATACTTGAATTGGACTTTAAAGAAGTTAACCACTATGGCTTCATGAATATCCCACACCTCCAACTTCTTTCCGGTACCAGTTTCGTCTTTCATTCCATGGGGATGAAGTTTCAGCAAGAGTGATATCCAATCATCATATTTGTAATGATTAGATTAGAAAATATATGTAATTTCGAATGTAGACATAGACAGTCACATTAATAGTTATCTTCCCAAAGTATAATATACAAACTAACTCTGTACTGAGAAGAAGGAAAAGGATGCAATACTATGTCAAGTACTTGGCGCACATAATTAAGTTTACTTCACAACAGTTCCATATTACATGAGGAAACTGAAGTTTGGAGATAATAGAGGGTTTTTTTTCCTACATCTTTATTGGAGTATAATTGCTTTACAATGGTGTGTTAGTTTCTGCTTTATAACAAAGTGAATGAGTTATACATATACATATGTTGCCATATCTCTTCCCTCTTGCATCTCCCTCCCTCCCACCCTCCCTATCCCACCCCTCTAGGTGGTCACAAAGCACCAAGCTGATCTCCCTGTGCTATGTGGCTGCTTCCCACTAGCTATCTATTTTACATTTGGTAGTGTATATATATATGTCCATGCCACTCTCTCACTTTGTCCCAGCTTACCCTTCCCCCTCCCCATATCCTCAAGTCCATTCTCTAGTAGGTCTGTGTCTTTATTCCTGTCTTACCCCTAGGTTCTTCATGACATTTTTTTTCTTAGATTCCATATATATGTGTTAGCATACTGTATTTGTCTTTCTCTTTCTGACTTACTTCATTCTGTCTGACAGACTCTAGGTCCATCCACCTCACTACAAATAACTCAATTTCGTTTCTTTTTATGGCTGAGTAATATTCCATTGTATATATGTGCCAAGTCTTCTTTATCCATTCATCCGATGTTGGACACTTAGGTTGTTTCCATCTCCTGGCTATTGTAAATAGAGCTGCAATGAACATTGTGGTACATGACTCTTTTTGAATTATGGTTTTCTCAGGGTATATGCCCAGTAGTGGGATTGCTGGGTCATATGGTAGTTCTATTTGTAGTTTTTTGAGGAACCTCCATACTGTTCTCCATAGTGGCTGTACCAATTCACATTCCCACCAGCAGTGCAAGAGTGTTCCCTTTTCTCCACACCCTCTCCAGCATTTATTGTTTCTAGATTTTTTGATGATGGCCTTTCTGACCGGTGTGAGATGATATCTCATTGTACTTTTGATTTGCATTTCTCTAATGATTAATGATGTTGAGCATTCTTTCATGTGTTTGTTGGCAGTCTGTATATCTTCTTTGGAGAAATGTCGATTTAGGTCTTCTGCCCATTTTTGCATTGGGTTGTTTGTTTTTTTGTTACTGAGCTGCATGAACTGCTTGTAAATTTTGGAAATTAATCCTTTGTCAGTTGCTTCATTTGCAAATATTTTCTCCCAATCTGAGAGTTGTCTTTTGGTCTTGTTTATGGTTTCCTTTGCTGTGCAAAAGCTTTGAAGTTTCATTAGGTCCCATTTGTTTATTTTTGTTTTTATTTCCATTTCTCTAGGTGGTGAGTCAAAAAGGATCTTGCTGTGATTTATGTCATAGAGTGTTCTGCCTATGTTTTCCTCTAAGAGTTTGATAGTTTCTGGCCTTACATTTAGGTCTATAATCCATTTTGAGCTTATTTTTGTGTATGGTGTTAGGGAGTGTTCTAATCTCATACTTTTACATGTACCTGTCCAGTTTTCCCAGCACTACTTATTGAAGAGGCTGTCCTTTCTCCAAGGTACATTCCTGCCTCCTTTATCAAAGGTAAAGTGACCATATGTGCGTGGGTTTATCTCTGGGCTTTCTATCCTGTTCCATTGATCTATCTTTCTGTTTTTGTGCCAGTACCATACTGTCTTGATTACAGTAGCTTTGTAGTATAGTCTGAAGTCAGGGAGCCTGATTCCTCCAGCTCCATTTTTCGTTTTCAACATTGCTTTGGCTATTCGAGATCTTTTGTGTTTCCATACAAATTGTGAAATTTTTTGTTCTAGTTCTGTGAAAAATGACAGTGGTAGTTTGATAGAGATTGCATTGAATCTGTAGATTGCTTTGGGTAGTAGAGTCATTTTCACAATGTTGATTCTTCCAATCCAAGAACATGGTATATCTCTCCATCTATTTGTATCATCTTTAATTTCTTTCATCAGTGTCATATAATTTTCTGCATACAGGTCTTTTGTCTCCTTAGGTAAGTTTATTCCTAGATATTTTATTCTTTTTGTTGCAGTGGTAAATGGGAGTGTTTTCTTATTTTCACTTTCAGATTTTTCATCATTAGTGTATAGGAATGTCAGAGATTTCTGTGCATTAATTTTGTATCCTGCTACTTTACCAAATTCATCGATTACCTCTAGTAGTTTTCTGGGAGCATATTTAGGATTCTCTATGTATAGTATCATGTCATCTGCAAAGAGTGACAGCTTTACTTCTTCTTTTCGGATTTGGATTCTTTTTATTTCCTTTTCTTCTCTGATTGCTGTGGCTAAAACTTCCAAAACTATGTTGAATAAGAGTGGTGAGAGTGGGCAACCTTGGCTTGTTCCTGATCTTAGTGGAAATGCTTTCAGTTTTTCACCATTGAGGACGATGTTGACTGTGGGTTTGACATATATGGCCTTTATTATGTTGAGGAAAGTGCCCTCTATGCCTGCTTTCTGGAGGGTTTTTTTTATCATAAATGGGTGTTGAATTTTGTTGAAAGCTTTCTCTGCGTCTATTGAGAAGACCATATGGATTTTCTTCTTCAATTTGTTAATATGGTGTATCATATTGATTGATTTGCGTATATTGAAGAATCCTTGCATTCCTGGAATAAACCCCACTTGATCATGGTGTATGATCCTTTTAATGTGCTGTTGGATTCTGTTTGCTAGTATTTTGTTGAGGATTTTTGCATCTATATTCATCAGTGATATCGGCCTGTAGTGTTCTTTCTTTGTGACATCCTTGTCTGGTTTTCGTATCAGGGTGATGGTGGCGTGGTAGAATGAGTTTGGGAGTGTTCCTCCCTCTGCTATAGTTTAGAAGTGTGAGAAGGATAGGTGTTAGCTCTTCTCTAAATGTTTGATAGAATTCGCCTGTGAAGCCTGGGCTTCTGTGCTTTTGTTTGTGGAAGATTTTTAATCACAGTTTCAATTTCAGTGCTTCTGATTGGTCTGTTTATATTTTCTATTTCTTTCTGATTCAGTCTTGGCACATTGTGCATTTCTAAGAACTTGTCCATTTCTTCCAGGTTGTCCATTTTATTGGCATAGAGTTGCTTGTAGTAATCTCTCATGGTCTTTTGTATTTCCGCAGTGTCAGTTGTTACTTCTCCTTTTTCATTTCTAATTCTATTGACTTGAGTCTTCTCCCTTTTTGTCTTGATGAGTCTGGCTAATGGTTTATCAATTTTATTTATCTTCTCAAAGAACCAGCCTTTAGTTTTATTGGTCTTTGCTATCGTTTCCTTCATTTCTTTTTCATTTATTTCGGATCTGATCTTTATGATTTCTTTCCTTCTGCTAACTTTGGGGGTTTTTTTGTTCTTCTTTCTCTAATTGCTTTAGGTGCAAGGTTAGGTTGTTTATTCGAGGTGTTTCCTATTTCTTAAGGTAGGATTGTATTGCTATAAACTTCCCTCTTAGAACTGCTTTTGCTGCATCCCATATGTTTTGGGTCGTCTGTCTCCATTGTCATTTGTGTCTAGGTATTTTTTTATTTCCTCTTTGATTTCTTCAGTGATTGCTTCGTTATTAAGTAGTGTATTGTTTAGCCTCCATGTGTTTGTATTTTTTACAGATCTTTTCCTGTAATTGGTATCTAGTCTCATAGCATTGTGGTCAGAAGAGATACTTGATACAATTTCAATTTTCTTAAATTTACCAAGGCTTGATTTGTGACCCAAGATATGATCTATCCTGGAGAATGTTCCATGAGCACTTGAGAAAAATGTGTATTCTGTTGTTTTTGGATGGAATGTCCTATAAATATCAATTAAGTCCACCTTGTTTAATGTATCATTTAAAGCTTGTGTTTCCTTATTTATTTTCATTTTGGATGATCTGTCCATTGGTGAAAGTGGGGTGTTAAAGTCCCCTACTCTGAATGTGTTACTGTCGATTTCCCCTTTTATGCTGTTAGTATTTGCCTTATGTATTGAGGTGCTCCTATGTTGGGTGCATAAATATTTACAATTGTTATATCTTCTTCTTGGATCGATCTCTTGATCATTATGTTGTGTCCTTCTTTGTCTCTTGTAATAGTCTGTGTTTTAAAGTCTATTCTGTCTGATAAGAGAATTGCTACTCCAGCTTTCTTTTGGTTTCCATTTGCATGGAATATCTTTTTCCATCCCCTCACTTTCAGTCTGTATGTGTCTCTGGGTCGGAAGTGGGTCTCTTGTAGACAGCATATATATGGGTCTTGGTTTTGTATCCATTCAGGCATTCTGTGTCTTTTGGTGGAAGAATTTAATCCATACATTTAAGGTAATTATCGATATGTATGTTCCTATTACCATTTTCTTAATTTTTTGGGGTTTGTTATTGTAGGTCTTGTCCTTGCCTTGTGTTTCTTGCCTAGAGAAGATCCTGTAGCATTTGTTGTAAAGCTGGTTTGGTGGTGCTGAACTCTCTCAGCTTTTGCTTGTCTGTAAAGGTTTTAATTTCTCCATCAAATCTGAATGAGATCCTTGCTGCGTAGAGTAATCTTGGTTGTAGGTTTTTCTCCTTCCTCACTTTAAATATGTCCTGCCAGTCCCTTCTGGCTTGCAGAGTTTCTGTTGAAAGATCAGCTGTTAACCTTATGGGGATTCCCTTGTGTGTTATTTGTTGTTTTTCCCTTGCTGCTTTTAATATGTTTTCTTTGTATTTAATTTTTGACAGTTTGATTAATATGCGTCTTGGCGTGTTTCTCCTTGGATTTATCCTGTATGGGACTATCTGTGCTTCCTGTACTTGATTTACTATTTCCTTTCCCATATTAGGGGAGATTTCAACTATAATCTCTTCAAATATTTTCTCAGTCCCTTTCTTTTTCTCTTCTTCTTCTGGAACCCCTATGATTCGAATGTTGGTGCATTTAATGTTGTCCCAGAGCTCTCTGAGACTGTTCTCAGTTCTTTTCATTTTTTTTTTTTTTCTTTATTCTGCTCTGCAGTAGTTATTTCCACTATTTTATTTTCCAGGTCACTTATCCGTTCTTCTGCCTCAGTTATTCTGCTATTCATCCTTCTAGAGAATTTTTAATTTCATTTATTGTGTTGCTCATCATTGCTTGTCTCATCTTTAGTTCTTCTAGGTCCTTGTTAAATGTTTCTTGCATTTTGTCTATTCTATTTCCAAGATTTTGGATCATCTTTACTATCATTATTCTGAATTCTTTTTCAGGTAGACTGCCTATTTCCTCATTTGTTAGGTCTGGTGGGTTTTTATCTTGTTCCTTCATCTGCTGTGTGTTTTTCTGTCTTCTCATTTTGCTTATCTTACTGTGTTTGGGGTCTCCTTTTTGCAGGCTGCAGGTTCATAGTTCCCGTTGTTTTTGGTGTCTGTCCCCAGTGGCTTAAGTTGTTTCAGTGGGTTGTGTAGGCTTCCTGGAGGAGGGGACTAGTGCCTGTGTTCTGGTGGATGAGGCTGGATCTTGTCTTTCTGGTGGGCAGGTCCACGTCTGGTGGTGTGTTTTGGCGTTTCTGTGGACTTATTATGATTTTAGGCAGCCTCTTTGCTAATGGGTGGGGTTGTGTTCCTGTCTTGCTAGTTGTTTGGCATAGGGTGTCCAGCACTGTAGCTTGCTGGTCGTTGAGTGAAGCTGGATGTTAGTGTTGAGATGGAGATCTCTGGGGTATTTTCGCCATTTGATGTTATGTGGAGCTGGGAGGTCTCTTGTGGACCAGAGTCCTGAAGTTGGCTCTCCCACCTCAGAGGCACAGCACTGACTCCTGGCTGCAGCACCAAGAGACTTTCATCCTAACAGCTCAGAATAAAAGGGAGAAAAAGGAGAAAGAAAGAAAGAAAGAAAGAAAGAAGAAAGAGAGTAAGGGGATAAAAGAAAGGAAAAGAAAGTAAGATAAAATAAAATAAAGTTATTAAAATAAAAAATAATTATTAAGAAAAACTTTTTTTAAAAAGTAAAAAAAAAAAAAAAAGGACGGATAGAACCCTAGGACAAATGGTGAAAGCAAAGCTATACAGACAGAATCTCACACAGAAGCATACACATACACACTCACAAAAAGTAGAAAAGGGGAAAAAATAATAAATCTTGCTCTCAAAATCCACCTCCTCAATTTGGGATGATTCGTTGTCTATTCAGGTATTCCACAGATGTAGGGTGCATCAGGTTGATTGTGGAGATTTATTCCGCTGCTCCTGAGGCTGCTGGGAGAGATTTCCCTTTCTCTTCTTTGTTTGCACAGCTCCCGGGGCTCAGCTTTGGATTTGGCCCCGCCTCTGCTTGTAGGTCGCAGGAGGGCGTGTGTTCTTTGCTCAGACAGGACGGGATTAAAGGAGCCGCTGATTCGGGGGCTCTGGCTCACTCAGGCCGGAGGGAGGGAGGGGTACGGAGTGCGGGGCGAGCCTGCAGCGGCAGAGGCCATCATGATGTTGCACCAGCCTGAGGCGCGCCGTGCGTTCTCCCGGGGAAGTTGTCCCTGGATCCCGGGACCCTGGCAGTGGCGGGCTGCACAGGCTCCCGGGAGGGGAGATGTGTAGAGTGACCTGTGCTCGCACACAGGCTTCTTGTTGGCAGCAGCAGCAGCCTTAGCGTCTCATGCCCGTCTCTGGGGTCCATGCTGTTAGCCACGGCTCGCGCCTGTCTCTGGAGCTCCTTTAAGCAGCGCTCTTAATCCCCTCTCCTCGCGCACCAGGAAGCAAAGAGGGAAGAAGAAGTCTCCTGTCTCTTCGGCAGTTCCAGACTTTTTCCCGGACTCCCTCCCGGCCAGCTGTGGTGCACTAGCCCCCTTCAGGCTGTGTTCACGCCGCCAACCCCAGTCCTCTACCTGTGATCTGACCGAAGCCCGAGCCTCAGCTCCCAGCCCCGCCCGTCCCGGCGGGTGAGCAGACAGGCCTCTCGGGCTGGTGAGTGCTGGTCGGCACCGATCCTCTGTGCGGGAATCTCTCCACTTTGTGCTCCACACCCCTGTTGATGCGCTCTCCTCCGTGGCTCCGAAGCTTCCCCACTCCGCCACCCACAGTCTCCACCCGCGAAGGGGCTTCCTAGTGTGTGGAAACCTTTCCTCCTTCACAGCTCCCTCCGACTGGTGCAGGTCCCGTCCCTATTCTTTTGTCTCTGTTTATTCCTTTTTCTTTTGCCCTACCCAGGTACGTGGGGAGTTTCTTGCCTTTTGGGAGGTCTGAGGTCTTCTGCCAACGTTCAGTAGGTGTTCTGTAGGAGTTGTTCCACGTGTAGATGTATTTCTGATGTATCTGTGGGGAGGAAGGTGATCGCCACGTCTTACTCTTCCGCCATCTTCCCCCTCTCTCTGATAATAGAGGTTTAAATGAAGTGACAGAGGCAAGATTTCAACTTATATATATCTGGCTCCAATGCATTTTTTTTTTTTTTTTTTTTGCTACTACGCTACAATGCTAGTCAATCTGTCTGGTTTGTTGAATTTAGTTTAGGAGGTAAAAACAAATCATGTAGAAGGAAAAGTTTATTGCTAGCTGCATGATGTCAGACAAGCCAAGCTGCTGAATTAAGGTTTTTAGCTTGTGTGTTTTAAAATTTTTCTAGAACTGCTTATCTCAAGTACTTGACTATTGTGTAACTTTAGATTTTGATCAAGTCTGAAAAACAATGAAAGAAGAAAAATGAGGTTTTAAGTGTATATACAATGGACAAATTCTCGACATAAAATTAATGTGCAGGGCAAACGGATAGCTGAGCAAAAATGATTAATTGATCATTAAAATTTACCTTGGTATTAAAGTGTGTCAAGGACATATAGTTGTGAAAGCTATCAGAGGAGACTAATAGTGTGAGAAAAATAAGAAGTGGCCATGAGGTCATTCTTTTGTTCTGTTCTGTGAACTTAATAGCATGAGAACCATTGCATAATGACTGACACGATAATACAGATCAAAAATGAACAATGTAGCAATGCAAATTAAGAGGCGGTATTGGTTTGACTTGGATAGGAATAATGAATAAGCAAGGTTAGGTCATGTGAGAATTTTTCTTTTATTTATGAGCTCTAATAAGAGTTTTAAACAGAAATTAGGGACTTCTCTGGTGGTCCAGTGGTAAAGAATCCACCTTCCAATGCAGCTAAGCCCACGCACCACAACTACTGAGCTCGCGCACCTCAACAAGAGAACCTGCGTGCCGCAAACTACAGAGCCCACATGCCCTGGAGCCCATGCACTACAACTAGAGAGAGAAAACCTGCACTCCACTCCACAACTGGAGAGAATCCTGTGTGACGCAATGAAGATCCCGCATGCTGCAACTAAGACCCAACGCAGCCAAAAAAAAAAAACAGAAGTTAAATCGTAGTTTGTATTTTAAAGATGTCAGTACCTTTTTCATTAAAATGTTCATGGAGACAAAGATAGCACATACAAATCATTCTGAGAACTAAGGATATATATCAACAATTGGAAAGGGACCCACCCAGAGGAGTTTGCATCAACCACCAGAAGCTGATAAAACTGGATTGAGAAATACAAGTATAACCTATGTATTGATTCCTGGTGGGAGGAAGTGGGGATTGAGGAGAAGAGGAAATCAGTATAAAATACAGTTTTATTCCTTCCAACTTAAGTTGGAGACTTTGGATTTAAACAACCTGAACAACTACAGATTTACCCATGGGTATGCTTTCTTTACAGCTAGGACCAGGACCACATGCCACCCTCCTCTATCCCTCATCAATATCTCTCCTTTTGCATCCATTCAAAGAAACAAACTCTCAGGGTATAATATAGCAGGTAGAAAAAGAAAAAGACTAATAGTGTATTGTATCAATATTCATGTGTTTTTTCACTTATATTCAGTGATGTATGCACAGAGACAAGCATAATATTGAGGTAAATAATGCGGAAGAATGTAGGCTTTTATGTACTCGAATGGGAAAAGAGCCACAGACACATTTTTTTTTTTATTTTTTGCGGTACGCGGGCCTCTCACTGTTGTGGCCTCTCCCGTTGCGGAGCACAGGCTCCGGACGCACAGGCTCAGCGGCCATGGTTCACGGGCCCAGCCACTCCACGACATGTGGGATCTTCCCGGACCGGGGCACGAACCCGTGTCCCCTGCATCGGCAGGCGGACGCTCAACCACTGCGCCACCAGGGAAGCCCCCACAGACACATTTTTATCTCATATTTATTTGTTGATGTACCGAAATTGAGACAGTCTTCATTTATATCAAGATCAATTCAGTTTTTGTCAATTTAATGGGCTTTTAACTCTTACCTTTAATTCTTCACACTACCTGACATTTATAATATTTATTTTTATTTCCATTATTTTCTCTATATAATTTTTATTTTTAATTTATTTTATTTATCCTTTTTCAATTCACTTCTATTTTTCTGACTGTTGGTTTTTGTTTTGGCAGCTAATTTTTTAGGATTACATATTTATAACGTTTTAAAGTATTTGGTAGTGCAAGTCTCTCAGAAATGTTGACTTGCCTATTCAAGTCTGCTTTTCCTCTCAGAATTATTTTAGCTATTCTCAAATATATCTGTATGCAATATTGGATATTGATACTGTGATAAAACAGAAATTACTTATGGAAGAATTGTGACCTTTATGAAATTCATTCTTCATGAATAGGGACTCCCTGAAATACTTTATAACTTTAATGAGAATTTTGACATTTCTTACACAGAATTACTATACATTTCGTGCTTATTTATTTTTAATTGTATATAAAATATTTTATTTCTTTGTAATTATCAAGCTGGTATTGTTACTATGGAGGAAATGTATCAGCATTTAAATTAGAAAACCATGGTGAGAATTTGGAATAGAATAGAGAATTGATTAATAAACTAGATGATTCAATCAAATAGTGCCTTTACCTGAGTAGGAGCTAAAATTCTAATGGCTTGAAAATTAGGTAATGATATGACTCAAATCTAAAGACAAAGGCTTTGTGACCACTTCCTTTTATAAGTTACAAGATTCCTATTGCTAATTTTAATTTGAATTAAGTATACCCCATTATTGTCACAGACAAGAATGGTCAAGTCACAGCCAATATTCCTATTCATTAGGAGACCTCAGCAAAATCCAGAAAGGCAAACCCAAAATTACTTGCAAACTTCATTTCAAAATTTGAATGACACAAGTATTCCTAAGTGAGTAAATATGTGATCATCCAGGGAATCTAGAAGAATATAATAGTTTGAGGAAATCAAATTAGTTAAGAAATAAACTAGTCTTCCAGGTAGCCATAGACAGTGAAGTCAGTGTATTAAACAACCTTCCAAGATCTCTTCCCCCAAATATTTAAAGTAGCTTCACATTACACAAGGTTATTCCCTAAGCAGTACTTAAAGACAGAGGAAGCTGAAATTTCTAGATAACTGAGGAAATGATAAAAATCAACATATACTAGCACCTTGGTCTCACTGGTGTCTGCCTCACCCCTGCCTATGATAGGGCTTTAAGGAAAGCAAAGATAGACCAAGAAAAGTGTTAGATACTGAGAGTGAGTTGGAGCTATCACTAGAAAACTTAAACCCACCCTAAATCTAAAAATACTAAAGATAGAAACAAGGCAAAAAAAAAGCAATTATGAGCATGATTGAAACAAATAAAATAATAGGAAGCACCAGAAAAGAAATAGAAAATCTCTGCAAAGTGATAAAAGATATAAAGAAGACCAAATGGAGATTTTAAAACTGAAAATTTTAACATTGCAATATAAAAACTCAGTGGATGAGTTTAACAGCACTGTGGAGGGGAATGAGGGGAAAAAAATCAATGAACTGAGTGATATAACAATAGAAATTACCCAGTCTGACTAACAGAGAGAAAATAGACTGGGGGTATAAAAAGAACAGAGGCTGAGGGACCTGTGGCTCTTTAGTCAAAACTCTAACAGGTGTATCATCAGAGTCCAAAAAGGAGATGAGAAAGAGGGCAGGGTAGGAAAAGTACTCAGAGGAATAATGGCTTTAAACTTTCCAATTTGGCAAAAGACATAACCTACAGATTCAAGAGCTGAATGAACTCCAAATAGAATAAACTCAAACAATTTTCACTAAATGCATCATAGTCAGTCATCTGAAAACTAAAGAAAAAGAAAAAGCTTAAAAGCAGTGAGAAAGGAAAGACACCAAGTTCTGAAAGAAAAGAATTGTCAACCCATTATATTATATCCAATGAAAAATCTTACAGAAATGAAGAGGAAATCAAGACATTCTCAGATAAAGGAAAACTAAGAGAATTTATCACCAGCAGACCCATCTTAAAGAATGACTAAAAAAAATTCTGTTCTACGAACAGAAAGAAATGATAAAAGGGACCCTTGGAACATCAGGAAAAGGAAAAAGAACAGAGTAAGCAAAAATACGGGTAAATGCTATAGACTTTCCTTCTCTTGAGTTTTCTAAGTTATGTTTGACCAGAGAAGTAGACAGTATCATGTCTTATGTGGTTCTAAATGTATGTAGAGGAAATATTTAAGACAATTGTATCATAAGCAGAAGAAGATAAAGAGATGTAAAAGGAGGTAAGATTTTTATATATTACTTGAGAGGTGAAATGATGATATTAGTAGACTGTGATAAATTGTGTATGTAATATAATATCTAGAGCAATAACCAAAATAGCTATACAAAGAGACACACTATAAAACACTACAGATAAATAAAAATGGAAAATTGTTCAATTTAAATTCAAAAAATCATTCAATTATCCTACAGAAAGGCAGGATAAAAGAAACGGAGAAATTTAAAACGAACAAAAGTAAAATGGCCAACTTAAGCCTCAACATATCAGTAAGTACATTAAATGCAAATGGTCTAAATACACCAATTAAAAGACTGAGATTGGCAGAGTGAATTAAGTAACATGTCCCAACAATATGCTCTCTACAAGGCATTCACTTCAAATATAACATCATAGGTAGGTTGAAAATAAAAGGATGGAAAAAGATGTATCATGCAAACATCAAACAAAGGAAAGCAGGAATGTCTGTGTTAACTGACTTCAGAGCAAAGAAAATTACCAGAGACAGAGAGGGATATTGTATAATAAAAGGATTAATCCACTAAGAAGATTTAGCAACCCTAAATGCATCAAACAATGGAGGTGCAAAATATGTCAAGAAATAATTGATAGAACAGAAAGGAAAAATCAGCAAACCCACAATTATAGTTGGAGATTTCAACATCCCTCTATCAACAATTGATAGAACATATAAAGAGAAAATCAAGAAGGATATAGAAGAACCAAATAACAAAATTAACCAACAGTATGTAATTGACACTGATAGGATACTCCATTCAACAAAGCTGAATATGTATTCTTTTTCACCAAATTTTTAAAAAATTTAAAATACAGAGTATATTCACAGACTACATGGAAGCAAACTGAAATCCATTATAGAGGATAACAGGAAAATTTCCAAACAGTTGGAAACCAAACAATATATTTCTAAATAATCCATGGGCCAAAGAGGAAATCTGAAGGTAAATTTAAAAATTACATTAAATGGACTTAAAATGAAAATATAATAGCTTAAAATTTGTGAAACAAACTCAATGACAGCAAAAATCCCTAAACAACCCAATTTAAAAATCAGCAAATGACTTGGATAGCCATTTCTCAAAGAAGGTATATAAATAGCCAACAAGCACATGAAAAGATGCTCAGTATCACTAACCATTAGGGAAATGCAAATCAAAAAGCACCATAAGATACTGCTTCACACTCATTAAGATGGCTATTATCAAACAAATAGAAAATAACAATTCCTGGCAAGCTTGTAAAGAAATTGGAATGCCTTTGCATTGCTGGCGGGAATGTAAAATGGTGCAGCTGCTGTATAAAGCGGTATGGTTGTTCCTCAAGAAATTAAACGTAGAATTACTGTATAATCCAGCAATTCTACTTTTGGGTACATACCCAAAAGAAGTAAAAGTAGGGACTCCAACAGATATTTGTATACCCATGTTCATAGCTGCATTATTCCCCATAGCCAAAAGGTGGAAGCAATCCAGGTGTCCATTGACAGATGAATGGATAAATTGTGGTATATACATAAAACGGAATGTTATTCAGCCTTAAAAGGGAAGAAAATTCTGACACTTGCTACAACATGGATGAACCTTGAAGACATTATGCTAAGTGAAATAAGTCAGTCAGAAAAGGACAAATATTGTACGATTCCCCTTATATGAGGTATCCAGAATGGTCAAATTCATGGAGACAGAAAGTAGAATGGTGATTTTTAGGGACTGCAGGGAATGAGGAATGGAGAGTTATTGTTTAATGGGTACAAAGTTTCAGTTTGGGAAAAAAAAATTTCTGGAGATAGATGGTGGTGATGGTTGCAGAACAATGTGAATAATGCCATGGAATTGCACTCCTAAAAATAGTTAAAGTGATAAATTTTATGATATGTATATTTCATCACAACTAAAAAATGTGGGGCATAGCTAAAGCAGTGCTGAGAGGAAAATTTATAGCACTAATTGCACACATTAGAAAGGAGGAAATTTCTCAAATCATTAATGTAAGATTCCGCCTCAGTCAGTAATCTAGAAAAAGAAGAGCAAAATAAACCCAGAGCAAGCAGAGGGAGGGAAGTAATAAAGATAAAAGCAGGAATCAATGAAATTGAAAAAGAAAAAAATAGAGATATTTAACAAACAAAGAGCTGGTTCTTTGAAGAGTTCAATATTATTGGCAAACCTCTACTAAGACTGACAAAGGAAAAAAAAAAAGAGAGAGAAGACTCAAATCACCAATATGAAGGATGAAACATGGTATATCACTACCAACTTGCCATAATGTATATCAGGTGTTCTGTTTGAGACATATTAAGTTTGACACATATCATGAAACTTCCAAGCCATAAAGTAGGCACAGGGATTTAGGTGCCTTGGGGCACAGGACTCTTGTTGAAACCTGCCTCAGCAGGTTTTGGTCATTTGCTATGTGACAGTGCATCTTTCACCTGAGAACAGATACATCTGATTAAACTATTAGGCGGAGTACATTGCATAGCCAGGCTTAGTTTATTTCATTCCATGGAGATAATTTATTTAAGTCATAACAAGAAATAAAATGAAAGCATGTCAGTTTCCTTATATATTTTTCATTATGTCATGAATATTTTTGCATGATTGCTACTTTATAATAGCTCCAATAGAGAAAGAATCAGCCACCTTTACATCCCAAATGATATCACTGTCATCGGTGGGTGTAAATGAAGGAAGGTCACACATAGAAGAAAGGAATGAAAGGCTGTGTCTATGTAGCTTAATTGCCAATGAACCTTGTTTATCCACCCCCTTGCAAGATATAGCCGGGGGCTGGATGATTGATCAGGAAGTATGTTCTCCAGTGCTGCTCAGACTTTTGAAACTTGAGGCAGAAAACCTTCATCATCATAATGCAGAGAAATTAGAGGGGGTGATAGCTGATTGCTACTTACTGTCTAGCGGAAAATGGGGATTTTGTTGGAAAACTTCTCAGACTGATGTCTGTCTCTAAGCTGTGAACATTTCACTCTCTGATTATAAAAAGAACCTACTATATAATTAGACCCCTGAGAGGGAGAAAGTAGTCTCTACTGATTTTTGGCCACAACTTCCGCTAAAACAACAGGGAGACACCATCATGTACATCCTTTAAAGTCACGGGAATTTCTACAATTACATGGAACAGTGTTTCTAAAAATTTTGGCCATTTTAGGTCTCCATTAGAAAGTATATTTTAAAAAGACTTATCAAAGTTTGAAGCAATAGTACAAATAAAACAGAATATTTTAAAATTGACAATTATGATGATGATTTCAGATCAGTGAGAGAGATGAAATTATCTGAAATCTTTCAGCAAGCTTTCTATATCTGGTTTAATAATGAATGGCTGTAGTAGACAACTGGGGCCATGTTCAGTTGGTACATTCTTTTTAATCCCTTTTTCTATTAGACAGTTCTGACTTCGATTTTAGTCACCAGGAATGCACAACAGTGTTCAGTGTATCTGTTTAATGGTTCTGGAGATTCAGATTCAAAATGGACTTAAAATTTATAGACAGATTTTTCAGTGACTACATACACTGTAATATCAGTTCAAAAGCTGAAAAGTTAAATGTCTCAACATGAAAGATAATGGTGAATGGGTCTTTATCCACTCTTTGTTTCATTAATCTCTGTAAAGCATTCCTTCAGGTTTTGATTACATATGCCCACATTATATACCTGCAGTTTCATTCTCCAGCAGGTGAAAAAGTTATCAGGTGTTGTGAAAGAGTGAAACTCAGCAATCAAGCAATCTGCAACATGGTTTAGTTTTCTTTTGAAACCTCAATATTTTATCCTTAACTTGAAAAATTGTAGTATTTTAGCATGGTGTCATAGATTCAAACTGTTCAAGATTCTCCCCATTTCAATGAGAAACACAATTTAAGGAAATACTTAAAATCTTGTAAATGATCTGACATTATCAGAAATGTTTCATCTAATGTCTCATTTCACTCATTTGCATGCCTTTATAAAAATCTGCATTCTTATGTGTGTAAAGGCATTTTGTTGCATAGCATGTTAAGAATACTGCTCGATTTGATCATATTCACAATTATCCTCTTTTCATTTTGACCCTGAATTGAGATCAGGGCTCTAGAGCTGGAATGCCTGGGTTGGAATCCCAGCTCCACTACTTACTAGTTGTGTGACCATGAACAACTTACTTAACCTCTCAGTTTCTTCACTGATAAACTGAGGATCATTCTAGGTAGTGACAACCTCATAGGTCATAGTGGTCATTAAATGAGCTAATTCATCTAGAGGTTTTAGAGCAGTGATTGATATATAATAAGTACTGAGTACATGTTATTTGTTATTATATATGAATAGCAGAAAAAATAAGAATTTATGCAAATATCAGAGATTTTATCTCCTTGTAGTATATACAGTACATGTGGTTTTCATTACTTTTCTAAGTGATTATGCTTTGTTAGTCAGAACTCTTTCTGTCATGAGTTGAAAGAAGAAAATGTTGAACCTGGCTTGAATGGAAAAAAGGAATACATTGGCTCACATAAACTGGGAAATCTAGAGGAGATTTCTCATTAAGCTTGGCTGAATTATATCAGACAGTGTTATCAATAATAAATCAATCTGTTTTTCTCTCTCTCTTCAATCGCTTGGTTCTGCTTTCTGCAATTTTGCTTTACTCTCAAGAAAGAAGTGGCATTCAGCCACCCTGTGCTTACAGTTCTTAACTATCACAATCTCAAAAAAGACTTTCCTTCTCACAACATCCTTGTGAATCCCCATGTAAAATAAATATATAAAAATGGCTTATGGGAAAATCAGTCTCTATTTAATTGCCCCTTGCACCTTCTCTCTAGAAGCATTTCTCCTTATCCCTGGATAAAATCTCAGGCTTGTTCCATATCTTTTAGTTAATGACAAATAGTTTTCTTTCTCAATTTAAAAAACCCAGGCTGATATTAAAGCTTCAGTGTTTAATCCACTTTAAAGCTTCTTTCATTCCCCAGCTTAGCCCTTCTTCAGACTGGAAATTCTGCAATGGGAACACACAGGTGGTGTTGGTTTCCTCACCTTTTTCTGTTCTCGTTCCTCTACTCCTCTCCCACTCACTATGCCTCTTTTGCATCCTCTAGTCTTGGAATAGGGGAATAAGGGGAAGAAAGAACAGAAAAGGTTTGCTCATATGATGCAGTCATAATCTGGCACTGGTGCCTCCGAGAGTGGCGGATGTCCAAAGGCTTACGCTTCCTCTAATTTAGCCCTTTTGTGGGTTTCTTGGGGACTTGCTGGGAACCTCTTACTGGCAGTTCCCTGATGCTCACAGAAGTCTCTCCTGGCTAACTTATTTCAGTTTCTAGGTTCTGAAAGGCATTCTAAGAGTCGCTCTGGAGAGTCTACTCACCACTTCAGGTGGTGCTCTTGATTGGGAATCCTTTAAAACATGCAAGTCCAGCCGTCTTCCACAGGGTCCCTATCTGGTTCTTCCATGCCTCACATCTTGCCCCCAGACTCTGGAAGTCCAGGACATTGCAGCTCTTTTTGCTGGGCTTGGGAATGAGCCTGACTATAGGCAGCATGAGTTATCCTTTTACCCTGAACTTACCTTGTCAGGCTTTCGTGCTGCCCTGGTGCTGCCTTGACTAGATAAATTTTTCTGATTTTTGATTTGTCTTGGTAGGTGTGTGTGGCTCTTCCATAAAGTGCATTTTTCAACTTAGCTTCATCAATAATATAGGTGATATTTTTGCCTCTGATTTTATTGTTTTATTTCTCACATTCTTCAGAATCTAGGTAGGAAAAGTGTTTTTTATTAGACGGAAGGAAAATCTCAGAGATCTACAGACCACCATACTGAGAAACACTAATCTATTGGGGAAAATATAGGATGAAATGGAGAAGGCCTAGGACATGGCCTCTGCCTTCAGATTTTTAGTTTAATTAGAGAAACAGGTAAGTAAACAAAATGTACAGTTGAAATAACTTGCCCCAGGTTAGGAAGAGTCAGAGCTTGAATCTGAACCCAGGTCTGATTTCAACTTCTTAATCCTTCTTAAGGCCTTACTCTGGCTTTTAGAAGCTTGGAGTTTAACAGAGAAAGACATGCAATCTTCATTTCAGGATAGCATAGTAAGAAAAACCTTACTTCTATCAAGTGTTTTGATGTAGTAAATATTATGATAGAAGGTCTTTCTTCAGATGCCAATGTCATTACTTGGCAATGACAGAGTGACTGTCTTGGTCAGTTCAGGCTGCTATAACTAAGTACCATACACTGAGTGACTTATTAACAGCAGACATTGATTTCTCACAGTTTTGGAGGCTGGAGGTGTGAGATCAGGATGCCAGCATGGTCAGGTTCTGGTGCAGAATTTTGGTCCAGGTTGCAAATGACTGATTACTTCTTGTATTCTCACATGGAGGAAGGAGAGTGAGCTAGTTGTCTGGCCTCTTCTTATAAGGGCACTAGTCTCATTCATGAGGCCTCTACCCTCGTGACCTAATTACCTCACCAAGGCCCCACCCCCAAATACCATCACATTTAGGATTAGATTTCAACATATGAATTTGGGGGGAGCACAAAAATTTAGTCTGTAATAATGTCCTGGGTATAAGTGCACGTATCTGCCTGAATCTTGAAGTTCATCTCTAGTACCCAACTGGTTTAGTCACTCTCCACTTGTGTATACTGATCATGTGTGTATGCTCACCAAAACCCAATGCATTTTTAACATATTCTGAAACATTAGAAAACTATTCAGAATCAGAAAATCCCACAATTTCTGAGATTTCAAATGGTTTATTTTTACTGTACTTTGTTACATTTTTAAAGAAATATGATATTCAATTTCACAAAAATAACATTCATATTCTGATTTCATTTAAGTGATTTTATACATCCACTCATTTGATACTTATACTGATGTTATGGAATATGTTATCATTATTATTATTATCAACACTATAATTATTATTATATCATAAGGAACCTAAGTCTCAGAGTTGTAAAGTGGCTTGCCAAGTAACAGTTAGCAGCTGTCTGGGTTCTCTTCTGATTGAAACCTTTCGGCTCGACCTCAGTGCCTCAGATACTGCCAGCAGTCACTCTAGCTTTTCCTTGGCTAGCTCCTCCAGAATGATGGATATCTTCAGAAAGTTGCCAGTGTGACTGCAAGAGCTGTTGATTGGCTGGCTAGAAATAAAACATATATCAGACACTGTGGTAAAGCACAAACACATTTATAGACGCATTGTTTTTAATCATGAAAAGCTGGTATGACAGGTAATTTTGAAATATTAAATTGTGTTTTGCTTTTCTACCTATAAAAAAATTTTAAAAAAGAATGAGCAGTATTTATGGGTTGTTCTTTTTTTTTTTTTTTTGCGGTACACGGGCCTCTCACCGCTGTGGCCTATCCCATCGTGGAGCACAGGCTCCGGGCGTGCAGGCTCAGCGGCCATGGCTCACGGGCCCAGCCGCTCCGCGGCACGTGGGATCCTCCCAGACCTGGGCACGAACCCGTGTCCCCTGCATCGGCAGGTGGACTCTCAACCACCGCGCCACCAGGGAAGCCCAGTATTTATGTTTTATACTTTGTATTTTTCTCCCCTTATTCCAAGAAGGCAACCAAGACTTTGTATTCCCTTCCCTTGGGTATAATTTCTAAGAAGACAAAATTTCTGGTAGAAAAATCACTTTTTATGGACTTTTTGAAAGCTTATATTCCTGGCAGGTATCATGAAAAAGAGGAAAGAGAAGCCAGTCTCTTCCAGGGTGAGAAGTAGATAAAAGCAATGAAAGAACTGAGATATACTACAACATTTAAAAGGGGATGGAAATCTGCCAATTTGTGGTGTATTTGGAATGTGAAGTCTGATCAATTAAAATATCCACGGAAACGGGCTATTTCAAAGGAATGACTGCTTGATAAAGCTCAGAAGGCTGGACCCTAGACACTATGGCTGGAACATAGGCAAACGTTCAGGTGCCTGACTGCTACAGAAGCTCCAGAGCTACAGGACTTCGAAGTTCAGTATAGGATGAATGTTAGGTGTATCAACTCTTCCAGAATGTCTCAAAGGCAGGTGAGGCCTCTGTGGACATACAGTTTTACAGAAGCCTCCATTATCATCTTTGTATGAAGGCAGGGAAAGAAAGGATTCACCAAAAGATTGCTTTTCTAGACACCTACTAGCTAGAAACTGGAAGACAGATTTAATTTTATTTAAAAACAATAAAGTATATACATGCATATGTGTGAGGTGGAGATGGATAGTTGAAGTGAGCTTGGCAAACGTGGATCATTTTTGACATTGAGTGATGGGTATATGGGGTCTCATGATACCATCCTCTTTTTGTATATGTTAAAAAATTTTTTATAATAAAACATTTTTAAGAAGTCAATAATGTAACAATTCTTGCACTCCTATTTTGTAGAAAAAGATTCATCCTGGCCATGCTGGAAAGAGCCTATGAAGTACAAAATAAAGGGAGTGAGTAGCTCAGTAGCAATGCCTGCCATGCGTTTAGAATGGAGAAGTGACAATATACATGACCTGTATTTTCCATCCTTGATTAAGATTCTCCAACTTCTATGTTTTATACAGAGTCATCAGAAATCAAAATATTCTATTTTAGTCATCTTCACACATAAATAGAACAAATATGTCATGCTTTAGTGGAGATAGATTAATAATTTGAATCAATAGCCATGTCTTTTATTATAAATAAGGTTATTGCCCAATATTTGATTCTATAGCCTTTTTTTAAATTGAAGTATAGTTGCTTTACACTGCTGTGTCAGTTTCCGCTGTACAGCAAAGTGAATCAGCCATATGTATACACATATCCCCTCTTTTTTGGATTTCCTTCCCATTTAGGTCACCACAGAGCACCGAATAGAGTCCCCTGAGCTATACAGTAGATTCTCATTAGTTATCTGTTTTATACATTGTAATGTATATATGTCAATCCCAATCTCCCAGTTCATCCCACACCGCCCCCCTTTCCCCCTTGATATCCACACATTTGTTCTCTATGTCTGTGTCTCTATTTCTGCTTTGCAAATAAGATCATTGATACCATTTTTCTAGATTCCATGTATATGTGTTAATATACAATATTTGTTTTTCTCTTTCTGACTTATTTCACTCTGTATGACAGTCTCTAGGTCCATCCATGTCTCTGCAAATGACACAATTTTGTTCCTTTTTATGGCTGAATAATATTCCATTGTATATATGTACCACATCTTCTTTAACCATTCCTCTGTTGATGGACATTTAGGTTGCTTCCATGTCCTGGCTATTGTAAATAGTGCTGCAATGAACATTGGAGTGCATGTATCTTTTTGAATTATGGTTTTCTCTGGGTATTTGCCCAGGAGTGGGATTTCTGGGTCATATGGTAGTTCTATTTTTAGTTTTTTAAGGAACCTCCATACTGTTCTCCATAGTGGCTGTACTGATTTTATAGCCTTTTAAACCAAAACCTGAATGAAATGTTTCTGCTTGCTTTAGTTACAAGGGAAACTCTACTAGGAACAGAGATGGGATTTAACTAGAGTCCCTGATCCACTTAAGCTGCTAGATCCAGATACCCTTGCTGGTTTTGGTCCACCAGACTAGAAGATGATGAAATAAAACCCAGCCTGTATCCTCACCAGAGTTCGGGGGCTGGATTTTATTTCCAAACTCAGAAAAAAGTTCTGGTACCCAGCTCCTCCCCCACTACCAGCTGTGATGCCCCAAACCTTCTCTCCCAGCTCCGTGGGTGCTCTGGGATGACACAATCAACCATCTATGGCACCAGGGCTCAGATTCTTGCTCTTCCTAGAGCCCTAGAGCTGTCAGGCTCAGTGAGGCTCCCGAGTCGCCAGCCTCTCTCAAATTCTGCCATAGGACCTGCAGCTCAGCAGCCCCGTGAGCCTGAGCCAGAAGAGCTCCTTCTTCCAGACTGTATTATTAACACCAGGATACACAAGATGAGATGAGTCTAGCAGAGGGAAGTCAGAGCACCACCCGAGAGGCCTAGAACAGACCTCTAAGGACTGCCTGCTCTTTAAGCCCAGGCCGCTCCAGGGAGGAGCTATGTTCCTGTGAACCTATCATGAGTGAAAGCTTCCAATAGCTCAAGATTTGACATTAGCTCCTGAGGAGCATGTACTACTAACCAGCTGTCCACGTCTAGGTCTCTGGGGAATGTACAACCACACTTAGGACTGGCCCAAATACAGCTACTTCCCCAGAGAAACCACTGCTTTGGAACTGCTCACCCACATTCAGGCCCCTGAGAGTTCCTTGTCTCTCAGGGCTGAAGGTGGAGTATCAAAACCTAAAAAGGTTTCAAAGGCTTCCCCAAGGGTCTCAAAAATGATGTGCAGGAAGAAAATATTACAACTTTTATTTATATTCATCTAATGGGCTAAAAAGAAAGTACACTTAAAATATATATATAATTGACAGTGACATCCCCACTTGGTCCATGTGTCGCTTAAGGTATAAGCTGTATCCTGAGGGGAGAATATAAATTCCACACCTCAAAGGGGTTGACAGCTGCACCCTCACACATCCATTCAAGCACACTGCACCCTAGTGTGGCTCACATATGCTTGGCTATGTGTGTTTATGAATTTGATATCATGAAGAGTAGACTTTGTATAATGCTTAAATTATAATGTCATAAGGTGTGACCGTATAAATCTGTTTTGTGTGTTGTTTTTATTTTTGTTTTTTGTGCAACATAGTTCCCTTATTATCTTTTGGCAAAGAACCTAAATGAGTAACAGTTTTCTTTCACTAAATTACCAGTGTTCCAAATTTGCTGACCTTTTTTGTGATGACAAGTAGCTGTCGATAGAATGCCACCTAACAGAGATCCTCAAAAAAGATAAAGACACTTACTGTCTTCTTTCAAGGTAGAGGTGACATTCTAAAAATGAGTGAGAAAGTGATTGTTTTTGCTTTGTTTTCTTTTATTTTTAATCCTGGTATGGGAAAAGAATGTTGAAAAATGGGTGTTTGGAAGTGTTTATATTATTGTTGTCAAAAATGATATGTCTCAGACATAAACTCATATCTTCCACTTAATAAAAATTGAATCAGAACTCTCTAACCTAATTTAAGATCTTCCAAATAAGAGTTTCAGTGGTTTTTTAAAAACCATTTGATGAAAATATTAAAATAAAATCCCTTCTGATTCATTCCAAAAAGAATCCGATTTTGACATCAGGAAAAGGGAGAACTTATTAAATATTTACAATGCAAGTGAACAAGAAATTTTTTGAGTGAAACTCAGAAATTAATGCCATGATTTAGAAAGTGTAGCCAATGATGCACCTCCTGTTGGATCCACAGATCTTTTGAGAAATACTTTGCAGCAATGTTTTGATGGTCATCAAAACCAAGTATCAAAATAAAATAAACACAACTAGACCTTTAATTTCTGCAACATAAGGCATTAAACCCAAATTTTATTTAATTAATGAAGTATACTCCCATCATATCACAATGCTCAGTGTTATTAATAATTTAGTGAGCCCGTGAATACAGATTCCTGTTTAATTAATACATATAATTTAAATATTTAAATATGCGTATTCACTTGATCGTATTCTTTGTATAATGTCTGTTTTGTTAAATGGTGTGTAGTGTGCATAATACCTAGTACTATATTACATACATGTATACACACACACATACGTACACACATGTATAAAGAAAGAGGGAGAGAAAGCCAAAAAATATGCAAGAATGCCCCTGGGTCACACACATGAAATCCAGAATATCTGGCTATAGCTTTTGAACGACAGCTTGAAATAGGGACTCTGAGGATGGGACATTTCTATAACCGTAGTTTTAAACTCAAAGCTCGGCTTCTAACAATGTGTTTGATGAATGAAAATTCCAGTATGGCTAGAGGTTTGAATTGTCCTCAGATAATAATAAGCATCCATGAGTTCTTTCAAAAATGTTTTAATCCAACCATGTATACACAGAGCAGTGAAATAAAATTGCAGAATATTTACCTTTATAAAAAATTTTCTATTTCTGTTAGACCTGAGGAAAGGAGCCTGATGTTTCTATTGTGAACCACTAGATGGCAATAGCTCTACATTACTCTCAACCTCACTTCCTAGGGATCCTAGTGGTCTTGGAGTTGGCATTTGGAATAAATATTGTCTCTGCAGATATTTGCCAAGAAAAGGCATATCTGCTTTAGGAACTCTGAGATTGATATTATTAACGCAAGTGCATTTCTGTGCTTGTATCTTGTTGCATATATCTATGGCTACTGCAAGTTATCCACCAATTTGATTATCCTGGAGCTGTAAATTATTATAGCAAAATCAATAAAGAATTTATTTTAAGACATAGGAGTCCATAAAGGTCTGCATATGGAAAGTTTAAGATAATTGCAGTGCTTTTATGTATGCTAACCTAACCTCATGGCTTTGGAATTACTGAATAAGATTCATGCTCATGCACAGCTACAAATACAGATAAAGGCGGCAAAAGTGAGAGTTCGCTCTTGCTTCTCTTCCTGGCTATTGCTGTGTATTCACAAATAAGCCACCTAACTGTGACTGAGAGCTGTCCAGTTCCTCTTCCATGGAATATGGATCTACAAGGAGCACCTGCAAAATGCATGAGGTTTTGGACAGAAAAAATGACAGAATTGGAGACAGAGTCATGACTGGGCAGCATGGAACGCTCTTTGGCTCAATACCTTGAGGAAACGGATACTGTGTAATTTTATATTGAAATAGGAACAAAATGTAAATTAACATTTCGTGGGGCTGTTTTGTTTGAGTTTACTCATGTAGCCATAGTGGGGTGGTGGAAAGAAACCATACTCAGAGTCCTGGAGTTGGTGTAATCACTAACTAGTTTGAACTAAAGCCCCCACAGATGAGACATATGAGATCTTTTAAGATTTCTTTGTTTTCTATGACTTTATCAACTATTAGTTCTAAATGACTCAAAAATTGGGAAAAGAAACAGGTGGAATTAAATTTTTAAAACACCTCTTGACCTTTGAATTTGTATCTTTTTATTTCTCAAATACTTTTAGCTCTGACAGTTTCAGAAATGCGATTTTGTTTTAGCATCTTTCTCTGCCCTGAAAACTGCCTCCTGTCCTCTTCCAATTTTTAAAGCTTTCTGATGGCAATAAAAAGAGAGTGAGAGAGCACTAAAATGTAGACACCCTGAATATTAATTTTTTTAATTAAACAAGTATTGGTGAGAAAGAAACAAAAAGTCACAGTTTTCTGTAATTTATCTAAGACATTTGGCTGTTTATATGGAGTATAACACAAGTGACTAATCTCTCTCAGGCTTTTTGCATTTATTTAACCTAAATTCCATCTCAATCTAGTTCTCATGGATTTCTTCCAGAGAGAATACCAAAGGATTGTTCTGGGACTGAATCTTCTTTTGACTGCCTACAACCAATTGACCAATGTGGTGTCTCAAAACAACAGTCATTCATTCGTTCAACAGGCTCACACAGAGTATCCAAATATTGTGTTCTCACATAATTGTCTAGAGCTAGAAGGAAGAAAATGGCAAAGGGGTCTTCTTCTAGTGTGCCTTTTTTTTTTTTTTTTTTTTTCCAGGGAGGATAATCTTTCCAGGTATCTCATAGCTCACTTTCCTCACATCTCTTTGGCCAGAATTGGGCCTCATACCTCCTCTAGGCTCATCCCTGGGAAAAGTGCATGGGGTTTATAGGAGAAAACATTTGAACTTTGTCTTGAGAAAAACTATCGTCTTGGTATAATACATGCAGAGAATAGAAAAACATATCCATCATTTTCTTTCCAGTGAGTAATTTGTGATCCTCAAAGTACATTGCACAGTTCCCTTTCATGCTACTAGGTTCCTCTGATGATTTTAGAATCAGAGAAAGAAAACAAGTTATTTCATCTGAGAAATCACCCACTGAGCCAAAGCAAATAAAATAAAGTTTGTGATGTTGTAAAGGAAGATAGAGAGTGCAAGAAAACAGGGAATCAAGTGGAAACTGAAATTTTGAAAAAATCAATTGGAGTTAAAAGATCAGTCAAGAAGGCTTCCCTGGTGGCGCAGTGGTTGAGAGTCCACCTGCCGATGCAGGGGACACGGGTTCGTGCCCCGGTCCGGGAAGATCCCACATGCCGCAGAGCAGCTGGGCCCGTGAGCCATGGCCGCTGAGCCTGCGCCTCTGGAGCCTGTGCTCTGCAACGGGAGAGGCCACAACAGTGAGAGGCCCGCGTACCGCAAAAAAAAAAAAAAAAAAAAAAGTCAAGAAAGGAAACAGTAGCGGTAGCTCTGAAGGTTAGGTATTGATAGCACAATCCATGCTGTTCTTAATGGGTCCTTACAGACACACCAATAGAGGTGGTAAATGTTGGTGGCAAAGAGTGCTTAAACTCTAATAAAGACAAGTTTCATCTCGTCACTAAGGAATCTAACTTCCATTTCAGAGAGAAGTAGAAAGGGCATTATTCCATAAATAAGTATCTAGGATATTATGTAGTGCTAACTAGGGAAGTAAAGCTAAAGAATATTTCAAGTGAATTTTGGAAAATTCCTAGCTTTATGAGTTCCATAGGCTTTAACCCAGATAAATGAGTTTAATTCCAAAACTCTGCCATTTAATAGCTGGGATACCTTAAGTCACTTATTTTAATGAGCCTCAGTGTCCTTACTTGTAAAATGGTGCCGATAACAGTATCCTGCAACAAAGAACTGCTGTGACGATCAAATGAGATAATGATGCAACACCCAGCACAGGTTCTAGTGTAGAGCAAGTGCTCAGCAAATAGAAGTTCCCTCCTTTCTCTAGAGCAGTGCCTAGCCTACACCAACCTGGCTGCATCAGTCAGGTTCCAATCAGGAGACAGAAACTACACAGCGATTTGTACAAGTTTAATAAAAAGAATATTAACAATAACAGGAGATTTGAGTAACAAGGGAGGAGTTAATAAAGAAGTAAAGAGAACTCTAAAGAACATAGGAAAGGTAGATATAAGGAGTAGTTACTACCACGTAGGGGTATGACAGAGCATCCAATATATTAGAGCCCCCCTTCCACCCCTCCCCCCATGGCTGAGATCCAGATCTTGTTGAAGAGGGCATGGCCATGACCCACTGGATGGCAGAAAAGTAACTGTGGCGATGCACCTGTGGAAGCCACTGGAAGTCCGTACTCTACAGTGCTGAGAAAATTATGCACAGGGAATTATCTTGCCAGAGGCATTCCACTGCCAAACCACCAGAGAGGGTGCTGGAGGAAGCTGTTGGTCATAGGTGCTGCTCGCCACCGTGCACTGTGGGAGCTGGTGTTGGAGGAGACATCTGGGCTGAAGATTCCTGTTGCCGGAGAAACCACAATGCTGCAGGAGCCGGGACTGGAGTTGTGTGCAGTGAAGGAATCAGGCACTGAAGAAGCTACACACACTGCAGGAGCCTATTAGTGGAGCACTCTGAAACCAGAAAAAAGACCCCCTTCCTCCACCATTGATTATCTCCCCAGGACTCTCTATTGACAAACCTTAGCATTGTCCCTTATATCAAAGAAGAAATAAAGAGCCCAACTTCATTCCACAGATCAGGCAATAAAGAGTAGATTTGTAGTTGAGAGGCAATAAAATGATGAAGGCACACTGGCTAACCTAGTTTCCTCTTTGGGGTGCATCAGTGTGGAATCATTCCCTGAATTTATTCAGAGGACTCAGTGAGTGTGAATGGCCAGAGACAGGCTGGCTAGGGAAGGGCCATCTAGGGATACTGACTGCAACAGGCAGGGGAGGAGACTTGAGTTTCTTTCTCTCCACATCAATCCTAGCTCCCTCACCTTCCCATGAAGAAGAAACTGCTAATCTTATTCATCAAATTCTAGGCCATAGATTCATCCATATTTGCTAATGGGCAAGAATACTGTGCCAAAAATATCAGGAATCCACATTATATTTTTTCTCTTTCACTTTTTCTCCTTTATGGTGCTCTTGGGAGGAACTCTGTTACCTCTAATTTTTTCCACAGAACCTCCTGAGAGTCCTGGTCAGTGTGTCGGGTCCCTTGTACCATGTGGTTGGTCATTAGGTGGTAATACTCCAAAATTTGAATTTAGGCTGGTTGCAGGCAAAAAGCTGCAGACCTCTAACTCAGCTTTGCCAACATTTTGTATTAGGAGTAATTAGGTACTTACCCAATAATAATGAACTAATATTTGTTTCCCATTGGCTTTGTTCCCTGTGTCTATCTCCCTGTAGAGTTTTCAGGGATGAGTTATGATTTGCAGAACAGGATTCAGGCATTCGTACATTTTCATAAACACCTTCAAAATTCCATCTTAATTTCTAACAACTGCCATCTTGTTTTTGCAAACAAATGTCTAAAGTGGTTGGCATTTCTTAAGTACTTGTTATATACTTACAATCATAAATACAGAAATATTTATGTAGCAATTTATAGTCTTCAACAGAAATATTTATATAACAACTTTACAAACAACTTCACATGTTTCCTTAGGCCATCTTCACAATTTCTTTATGACATTGTTATTTTTACTCTTATTTTATACCTAAGAAAACTGAAGTTGAGAGGCTAAATATATTTCTCAGTATCACATCATTTTAATAAGGCAGAGTTGGGATCTAGGCACAGGTGTTCTAATTCTTAATCCTATGTTCTTTCAAATAAATAAATACATTTTTTAAAATTCCTGGCACTACTATTTATGGAATAGTAGGTGTTCCATAAATGTTGACTTTACAAGTCCCTGCCCTCTACTTGTGCTAGCTGCTTTCTTTGTGCAGGAAGTAGATCTGTTAAGGCAGCTTATTTTCAGCTCCTATTGCTATGGTAATGCTAATTATTTAACATCTTGTTCTAAAGGCCAAGATCCCAATGGAGATAATACACAGGGCTCCTGCTATAATGAGCATGGCTTCCGGTGGTGGGAAAGAATACATTTTGATCTCTTCCTACAGTATTACAAAGTTATTTTGCCATTTGTAATTTTTGTTTCTTGGGAAACAAGATAAATTCCCCCAAGTATGTGCCCATGCTGTTTAAACCTCCACACTTGTTTTTAAAGTTCTCAGGAAATGTAACTCTAAAACAGCTTTTTGGACAGCAGGGTCAATTGTTGTAGATAGATTCATTTAGTAAAAAACAGAGAACATCTGATGCTTTTAAAAGGAGATTTTCCCAAAATACTTACTGTTGGGGATTAAGAGCTTTTGAACAATCAGTGTTTACCCACTATTATTGCCAGACTACATTTAAACAGTTCCCAATTCATTCAGGATATATGGCCCACAAAATGTACTTCCTTGGCAATGTAGGAAACTTGCATTAGTGTTCTATAGAGAAATAGAAAATGAGGAGGCAACATGCTCTTTTCTTCCTCTCTGTTACCTCTATCAGTGGTACAGCATCCCCAGATGCTCTTCGATTCTGGTAACACTTCTTCCCTTTTGTCCTCTAACCTTTGGGGAGGTATCTGGTTTTGCAGGTATTAATTTCTGGACAATATTCCTTCCCCTACTTTACTCTTCCAGGACTCCTACTCATTTTTGCTCTTCCAACTTTCCAGTGCTAGGGTAACCAATTCCTTCGTTCAAAGCTCCCAAAAGGTTTCTATTTTCCTGATTGAACCTAATTGATAGAGGAAACAAATCAATATGTTGATTTTGAAATGCATCAAGGTCTTAAAAGGAGTTAAAGGGTAGAATAAGATATTCTTTAGATATTGTTATCAAAGCCTTCTTAAAAGTGAATATCTGAGTTACAGTCTAAAGTATGAGAAGGAGATAATAGTAAGGAGATCTGAAGGAAGTGTGTTTCAGCCAGAGGGGACCTTCTTTGGATGATAATTAGTGGTAGTTTGGATTAGACGGGTGGCATTGGAGGTGAAGTGGGTGGATTCAAGATGTATTTTCAAATAAAATGAAAAAGAATTGTTCATGAAAAAATTAAAAATTGGGGTAAGATAAGAGCAATAAGAGATGATGTGGTAGGCTGAATAACAGACCCCAAACATATTCAGGTTCTAATCCTTGGAACCTGTGACTATAACTTCATTTGACAAAAGAGAGTGCAGATGTGATTAAGTTTAGCATCTTGAGATGGAGAGGATTAGCCTGAATTACCTGGATGGGTCCTAAATGGAATCATATGTGTCCTTATCAGAAGGAGATTTGATAGGGCAGAGAAGGAAACCATGTGACCAAAGCACGGGGAGGAAGAGTCAGGGAGAAGATGCTATACACTGGCGTTAAAGATGGAGGATGGGTCACAAGCCAGAGAATAAAGGCAGCGTTTAGAAGCTGGAAAAGGCAAGGAAACAAATTCTCCCTAAAGCCTCTGGAGGAAATGCAGCCCTGCTGACACCTTGACTGTGGCCCAGCGAAATCCATTTTGGACTTCTAACTTCTAGAATGATAAGAAAATTAATCTGTGTTTTTTTTAAAGCCACCATGTTTGTGGTAATTTGTTAGAGCAGCCCTGGGAAACCAATATAGATGACTCCCAGAATCTCATTTTGAGCAACAGGGTAAGTGTGATACTATTTACTCAAATGAGAAATATTGGGAAATGAGCAAACATGTTTGAAGAGTGGGAAGTATCAAAGAAATATCAAGAGATCATTCTGAACTTGCTAGTCTTAAGATCTACGAGTAACCCAAATGTGAAATGATTAGTTGGCTCTTCCATATTTCCTACGTGAAGCTGGCCGAATTTCCTGGGTCAATTGATTGTGGGTTTCCATCACATTTGGGAAATAGTCAACCTTATCTCTTCAAGTGTTTGTTCTGCTCCATTATCTCTCTTCTCCTTTTCTGGAACACCCATTCCAATGTTAGACTTCTTGATATTACTTGACAAGCCACTGAAGCTCTGTTCATTTTTTTTTTTTTCCATTTAAAAATAATCTGCGTCTGAGCTTGGAAATTTCTATTTACCTATCTTCAGTTTCACTGATACATTTCTTCTGAAAGCACTTCTTATTTTAATTTCAGATATTGTAGTTTTCAGTTCTTGGGTAGCCATTTGGTTCAATTTTAGTTTCCATATATTTTCTGAAATGTATCTTTACTCATCAATCCATTTTTCTTATTAACTCTTTAATATATCTATAGTAGTCATTTTAAACTTATTGTTTGCTAATTCCAACATCTGCTATGTCTGTGTCCACTTTTATTGGCTGATTTTTCTTTTGAATATAGATGTCAGTTTCCTGCCTCTTTCCATTTCTAGTAATTTTATTTTACATTGAATAATATTTTGCAGAGACTTTGGATTCTGTAACTTTCCTCTGGAAAATGTTAATTTTAATTTAGCAAGCAATTAAGTTGCTGGTGGACCAACTTGATCCTAAGGTTTTGTTTTTAGTTTTGTTAGAGTGATTGTAATTGAATTTTTCGCTCAGTTCAGGGCATAGACTTTAGTCCTGGGAATGGTCTTTACTACTCTAAGTTGTGGCCCTTCTGAAGTATCAGTTACAAACCCTAGATTTAATTCCTCTAATTAGGCAGAACTCGAATTCCAAACTGCACCTCCCAAACACCAGGCAGCTACTAAAATTCCTGTTCAGTGTTTTAGCTTTACAACTGTTGTTTTCTACTAAGTTCATTAGAATCTCACTCTACACATGTGCAGCTGAATTTTGGAAGAGTTCACACACAGATTTGGGGATCACGCCTTCTGTGGTTTCATCCTTTCATGCACTTACCTATCCTCGTCAGTTTCTAGCAGCCCCAAACTTTGACCTCAGACTTCTGTTTTCTGCTTGAACTGTATCTCCTGTGCACAGGGCAGACTGGAGAGTGCTATCATGGGAAAAGCCAGTTAAATGTGGATCTCACCCAGTGTGTTTCCAATCTGGAAAGTGTAATATCAGCTCCAGTTTCTGCCTGCTCTCAGTTGATATGAAGAGACGTAGAAATAGACATAGATATGCTTCTTTGTCCAGAGTTTATAATTGTTATTGTCAGGAAACAGTCCAATATAAACTGCCGTACTATCATCAGAATCCTGGCAGTTGGTTGAATCTTGATTTCAGGAAAGAATTCTGGAGCTAATATAGAAATTTATATTTATCAATAGGAGAAACATCTAGTAAAGTGCTTCTAATTATTGGTTTCACATTACAGTAACCTGACAGTTTTTAATCTATTTGGCCAGATACCCCAAAATCAAATAAATCAGACTTTCTGGAGGTTGGACCCAGGGGTCATTAGTTGTTAAACCTCCTCAGGTGATTAAAATATGCGTTTAGAGTTGAGAACCTCTAATCTTGAAGATAAGCAGGGTAAGAGAAGAAGTAGATTCAGATTTGACAACCAGTATTATTCAGAAAAGGGACTGAGAAGGAACAACCAGAGGAGGGTAGTATCATGAAAGCCAGGAGAGGAGAGTGTTTCTCTAAGCAGGGAAAAGTCATCAAATGTGTTAAATGCTGCTTACACTTTCAGTTGAGGACAGAAAAGCAATAGTATTTTGCAACATGGTATTTGTTGGTGATAAACATATCAAAACAAATGCAAGAGTTTTTAATATTAATTGTGATCAAAGTAGATGAGCAGTATTGGGATACACATACTATGTTTCAGATGTGGATACAAAGAAAACCTTATTTCTGTAACTGCTCTCATCCACCTCATCGTCTATTGTTGCATAGTCATGAAAAAACAAAACTGCCCCCATAGCTCTCTCTCTTCTAGTTTGAAAGTCTCTTTCAAGTCAAGTCAGCCTCTTTGAGATTCTTAGTCATGACCACAAGTTGAATCAATTCTGCCCTTTTCCCTCTCCCTTTTCTATGTATATGTGGGAGGGGCTGGAGAGACATAAGTTCTTGGGTAGCACACATACTATCTGCGGTGTTAGGGTTAAGAACGATGGATGTCCTATGAGTCTTCACTAGATTCCTTATATGCATCCATCACCAACCAAGTCATTGGGCGAGATACTATGCTTGCCAGCTTCCTTATTCTTGTACCTGCTTTTGAAGTCTGGGGTCACAACTAGAATCTCTGACCTTGAAGTCTCCCAAATCTGTATTCCGTCCTCCAAGCTTCAAGCCTCTATTGCTTTACAGTTTCCTTATTTTTCCTCATTGTACATCTGAAACCAAGCTAACGTTTTTAAATAAGGACTTATTAAAGATGAAACTGAAAGTAATGATAAAAGGGAATATAGCAAGTAACATGTAAGTTGTTAACTCATAGAACAAAATATTAAAGCATATTTATATTAGAAGTCCCAATTAAAGAGATCAAGACTTAGAGAGGTATCTACTAGGAGTTATGCCTCTATATTCTGCCTTGATAATTCATCATTTCCTGTTATCTTCCTGGTCCCTTATCTTAGGAACTGCCTGTTCCAAAAATAACTGACTCTGATAATAGCCTTTCAGGGAGATCACCTCTTCATACAATCTATCAGAATGTAATAGTTATAATAGAATATAATAATTCCAATACCCACAACAGATGAACACAGTATCAAGTGGCTCATTTTCTTAAGTTGCAAATATAAAAATATTGAAGTGTTAAATTAAAAAATGACTGAAAACAAAGTTATTGACATGAAAATTTTGAATATATTAATATGTTTAAAAGCAAAACATACATTATAATTTGAATAGTATAATTCATTAGTTTGAAAACACAATGCACATTTTTTCAAGGATTCAGAGAATGTTTGTAAAAATTATCTCTTGCTTCAAAGGAAACACATAGAGAATCTGGGACTCTAAGTGATCTGTCTCAGCATTCACTGTTGCTGAATGTCTACTTCTTGTCCCTATTTCTGGGGACTGTATTTGCAGGTAGGTTTTTATAAGGCTGATAGGTGTGGGTACTCCAGGTGCTAACTGTGGAGCTGAGACAAACAATACAAGCCGTAGTTGACTACATGGCCCAAGGTCTACACCTGAGAAAACTTCTTAAGTATGAGTCTAGGGGATAAGTGAATGAATATAATAAGAGGCAAAAGAATCAAGGAATGCAGAGAAACAAGTTCAAACAATTATAGTGAATTGAAATTATCTAGAACGTTACTACTGAAAATGTGGTCCCTAGACCAGCATCAACAACATTATCTAGGAGCATGTTAGAAATTCAAAATCTCAGACCCCATCAAAGACTTACTGAATCAGAATCTGCATTTTAATAAGACCTCCAGATGATTTGAAGACACAGAGTTCAACAACTGATCTAGGATATAGCTGAAAAAGCAAAGCTAAATTATGTTGAGCCTAGGGTTATAATTCAATTCTTTTTTTATATTAATTTTTATTGGAGTATAGTTGCTTTACAATGTTGTGTTAGTTTCTGCTGTACAGCAAAGTGAATCAGTTATACGTATACATACATCCACTTTTTTTTAGATTTCCTTCCCATTTATGTCACCACATAGCATTGAGTAGAGTTCTCTGTGCCGTACAGTAGGTTCTCATTTGTTATCAGTTTTATACATAGTAGTGTATATATGTCAATCCCAGTCTCCCAGTTCATCCCACCCCCTCCTTCCCCGCCTTGGTAACCATAAGTTTGTTCTCCACATCTGTGACTCTATTTCTGCTTTGCAAATAAGTTCATCTGTACCATATAATTCAATTCTTCATCATTATAAAGCTAACTTGGGTAGTATTATGATATCAAGGAGTGGGAAGTAAAGCCAGAGATGGAAATTCTACTTATTTCAAGTATAAAAAAACTAATGCAATAATTTGGCCTCAGTGTGGCATGTAGTGGTTCAAGGTCAGAGGCAGTAGACGATAAATGTTTACTGGGGGAATGCAAGTCACATAGGAATGAATTTACATTAACTCAAATTCCAGTTATGGAATGTTTGACCTGAAATGCCGCTCCTCTGATGAGAGTCAGTGCTTCTCCTTTGGTTAAGATGGAAGGAAATGAAACTCATTGAGTTACAAAGGTCCAGGAATAGCAGTGATAGCTCAAAATAAACATTAAATGCTAGTTCAAATATTTGTAGGTAACGGGGATTGAAATTGAAAGCACACTTGGTTAATTATCTAGGGTCTTAAATCCTGAGTTTTATCACACCTAATAAATGAGACTTGAATGAATTGAAAGTCTAATATGACAGCTCCTAAAATCTTACCTTCAAAACAATAGTCAATGTTAAACATCAGGGAAGTTAAATTGAGGCTTGGAGTTGCTTCTCCCTACATAGCTTTTCATAGTCTGACAATTTTCTCCCACTGAATTGACCTTGGTAAAAATTTATTTGCTCATAATTCTGGCTTCTTGATTTCCGTATATTCTTTCATCAAGTATTTATTAAACATCTTTTATGTATCAGATAATGAGCTAGGTTCCTGGAATACAGAACTAAGGCCAGTTCCTGACCTTTGGGGAGTCAGAAGTCAGGGATGCATCTACATTAATAGGAAAATATCCTTAATAGTGGCATAAACAGCTAATTATGGAGAAGAAGAGGGACTGGTGGAAGACTAGAGGGCCAGAGAATATAACTATAGTGAAAAAAAGATTTAATGTGTATAACCTTTATCAATGAAAAACATGATTAACACTGAATGTCTCTTGATAATTTCAGGAACCATGTGAAATAGGTATTCATCTGCTTTTGCAAATGAAGAATCTGAGCCTGAAGGAAGATTAGCAACTTACTCAGGATTTTACAGGCAAGTGGGGACTCAAATGAGAAACCGGGTTTTATAACACTGGAATTCCAGGCCTTCCGCCTAACTAACCCATGACCCATGACTATTCTAAGTAATAACATATCCAGGAGTAACATTTTAGGATACTTCAGGATCCTTATCCATTAGCTATGAATGTGGTCCTGCTGAAGGATATATCACCTGACTGATTGATTTGGTGTGTTTGGGTGCTGTAATAATTTAGACAGGTCCCTCTCACCACCTTGCTTTTCTTTATCTCTCTGAAAGCTAGTCATTTGTTAAAAAAATAACCACCTTCCAATACTCAGGTAAAGATAGCTGAGTGCTTGGATTCCACTGCTAGAATTTTAAAGTAAGCTTAGCATGTTATTTAAGGTTTATTTATAAGGCATGCCTCTACCACGTACAAAATGGTACATTGGGGCTTGTGTGAAAAAACATTTCTGATAACCTAGTTGCCCAGGACTACCCCAAATAAACTAAATCAGAATCCCTGGTAGTTGGACCCAAGCATCAGTAGTTGTTAAACCTCCCCAGGTAATTTTAGTGTGCATATGGACAGGATGACTGACTCTAATGTAATGTAAAATGGCTACTGCAAAGACAACGGCTAATTGCTAGTCACTACTTAGCCTAAGCCAAGTAACATGCTAAACTCTTTAATAGGATGGTCTCATTTTCACAACAATCCAATGAGGAGAGTGGTATTGTTACCCATTATCTCCATTTCTTTACATGAGAGAAATGAGGCTTTCTCTGGGGCTCGTTAGTGTGTCCAAGGTCAGTGGTGAACCCCAAATTTCTGATTCCAGATTCCAGGTCCTAGCCACTAGACTATACTGACTTCCTATAATAAAGCTAAATAGAAGAGAGATGCTTTTGAGGACTCTTTTCTAAAAATTAAATTTGGAGACAGTTGGGGTAAATTTAGTTCAATACTTGAGCACATTATTCTTTGTCCAGTGAAGAAAAGAGAATGAGTAGAGAAAGATGAAAAATTATTTCCAAATGAATTAATATCCCGTGTTTTACTTCCTTTGAAATTGAGAGAAGTGTTTTGATGCAGACCTATGGATTAAAAGATATACCTAAGCAGCCTCTGAGGTTAGCATAGCCCACAGCTAGTATCTGGAAGGAGGCCTCTGTAGCAGATACCAAGGCGGATACACAGGAGAGCATCTGGTGCCAGCAGAGGGGGCAGCATCTTGTAGAGGGTGGTGATGACATATTTAAGACCATTTAAAAATCAAAACGGAGTAACTATGGTTCAGGCATCCAAAATGGAGCTGGGTGGCCATTGTGGATGTGGTTTCAGACACATTCCTGCATCACTGAGAACTTGAATTTTTTCTGAACTGTATCAGACTCAAGAATACCACCAGCCAGTTTTCAAAACAATATCTGCTAGCAGCTGCTAGCTGCATCCTGTAGTTTCAAAGTTTCCTCCACCCTTTGCAACTATGTAACCATTTTAGAGGCCAACCAATCCTTGCTTAACAAGCAATCTTGCCAGCTCCAATCCTAATTCTTGACAAACAATTTACGTAACCTTGTAGGTTATTTTGCCTTTATAAGCTTCCCTTATTTTGTAGTCTGGTGGAACACAATTCAAGTGCTTCTTGAAGCTGTGTCTCCCAGGCTGCAATCCTAACAAACCGCAATCAGGTCTCTCTTTCTGAAATTTTGGTTAATGATAGAGTAGGTGTATTCAGTGGGGTTCTGGAATGTCAGAAAAGTATGAGACCTGAGTTGCAGAGCAATGCACATCTCCAAGTTTCATATGCTGAGGAATTATCAATGCATAAATGTAGACTGCCTGCTTAATGTTTGTTTTATGTGAGGCCCTATAGCATATTGGTCACCATATATACATAGCATAGAACCTGAGCTAGGTTCAAATCTTGCCACTAAAATGGAGTATTAATATTAATATTATAGGGTTATTGTGAGAATTACAAAATACGGTGTGTGAAATATATGTTTGGTCTTCATCCCCATTTCTGGCATGCAGTTCCTAAAACACTTGGAATTTCCTAAGTGGTAAGAACAATGAAGGTGTCTTTCATTAGGTTGATAAGGTGATTTTTGGGACTCCCCTAAAGACAGGAGCTGGTTGCCAGGAGAACTAATGTGTGATTAGTAATGTGTGATTAGAGTGTTGAAACTTTCAATCCCTCCCCCCCTGACCTCAAGGGAGGGGAGAAGGGCTAGAGATTGAGTCAATCAGCAATGGCCAGTGATTTGATCAGTCATGCCTGTGTAATGAAGCCTCCATAAAAACCCAACTGGAGGGGTTCTGGAGAGCTCCTGGGTTGGTGAATATCTGGAGATTTGAGGTGAGTGGCATGCTCCAAGAGGGCTTGGAAGCTCAGCACCATTTTCCCATACTTTGTCCTATGCATCATTTCCATCTGTCTGTTCCTGAGTTATATCCTTTTATAAGAAACTGGTGCTCTAGTAAGTAAAATCTTTCTGTGAGTTCTGTGACCTGGTCTAGGAAGTTAAAATCAAGAAGTGGGTCATGGGGACCTCTGATTTATAGCAGTCTGTCAGAATTACAGGTAACAACCTGGACTTGTGACTGACCTCTGAAGTTGGGTAGGAAAGGGGGGACATTCTTGTAGGAATGAGCCCTTGTTACCAAAACTGAACTTGAGTTCACTTGCCTGAAGTGCAGCAAAACCAATCTACTGTCATCAGGTTGTAGTGAAGGAAAGTACAGTATTTATTTGCACAGTGCCAAGCAAGGAGACTAGACAGCTAATGCTCAGGAGATCCAAATTCCCTGATGACTTACATGCAAGGGTTTTTAAAGGCAACATCAGGGGCAAGTGTCACAGGGTACGTGATCAGCACATGGACATTCTTCTGATTGGTTGGTGGCGAGGTAACAAGGTGATGTTTTGGGAATCTTAATCATCAATCTGGTTCCTACCAGTCTGGCATCTATGTGCTTGTGGTTAGCAGTTTTTGTTTAGTGGGAGTCCTGGTTTCTGTAAAACAACTCAAGGATATGAATCATGTTATTATCTATATCCCTTTAGGAGGAACTAGGAGTCTGTGACTCTATTGTTCAAGCTATTATGACTTTTCTTGCTTAATTGCTTTTCCTTTGTTTCTGCATTTTTTCATGTCTCTAGTCGTTACCAGTTTGAGAAAGCCCTAGGATACTAAAGCTTTTTCTACAGATGAGAAGTGGGGACATGGAGAGTCTTGTACCTGGGAGCGCCCTGCAGGGTCCTGCTTGGCTTCACCCTTAACCTGTGAGACCTGATGCTCTCTCTATGTAGATAGTGTCAGAATTGAGTTGAATTGTAGGACACCCAGCTAGTGTTTAAGAATTGTTTATTGGTTGGTTTGGGGAAACCACCCCCCTCAAAGTGGAATTAGGTCCAGAACCCTTTTTATACTGTGTATCTGTAATATATAAGAATATAGTAATCTTAGATATTAGAATATTAGGCCTAAGATATAGTAAGTCTCAATATAGTTTGGTTGTTATTCCTTCTATTATTATTCCATTAAATGAAAAATCAACATAACTAATAATAATAGAATAATTTCCTGTATTTTAGTCAAACCCAGAATTTCTGAGAAAGGAGGGGAGAGATGTATCACTTGACAGTTTTCTTTGGAAAAAAATCAGGAAACTCAGGGAAAATTGCATGAGTATAGATACTATAACTAGACATAATAAGTGTGAGGAGCAGAGTTTAGCGGTTAAGAGAACAGGTGCTGAAGTCACATGATCTACCAGTTATTAGCTTTGTGAGCTTGAACAAATGACTTGATGTCTCTGAACTTCAAATGCATTATCTTTAAAGTGGGAGTAATAATATTAAATAATTTAGAATTATATGTGTTAGTATTTGTAAAGGTATGAGAACAGTGTCTAATATAGTTAGGATATAAGAGTGTATTGAACAAAAGAAATATGATATAGAGATGCAAGCTTGTCAGTATGCTTCAAGGGAAGATGTGGTTAATTCTGAACTTTTGATAGAAGTGGCATTTTAGGTAGCCTTGCATATTATTACTGTAAGGTTTTTGCCTTGTACTACAGTGTTTGGTGAGTTGGGATGATCTTTTTGGATGATTCCTACTGCCTATACTAGACGTAAGCCTAAATGACCTCCAATATAAATGGTAAGGGACCTTGTCTCTATGACAAAGACAAGTCCAGAGCTAAATACATGATAGAAATAAACATAAGACAACTAGAAATCATTTGCCATTTGAATGAAGAGGAGAGTATTTACGTTCCCCTGCCAACCAATGCTCATGTCACTAACCCAGGCTCTTTCAGGATAGGAAAACTTGGCATTCTTATTCTTCCAGCTTTGTGGAAGGAAAGGAGATTCTACAAAGATACAGAATCTCATGGCCCAGGTACTATGGTCGACTGTGTATCCTAACTCATTCTTAGGGAAACAGTGACAGTGGGGTACAGAGGGGAGCCTGAGCAGGCTGTAGAGCTCAACTTTCCTCTACTTTTGATTCTTGCTTTTTACTCGTCTTACCAGCTTAGTTCCAGTGGTTAGCTAGAGACATCGTTGAAACACTTAGGAGAGGAAAAAGATCAGTGGATTATCAGAAAACACCTTCTTACACCTTCATGTGGCTCCATTATTTTTAACAAGTCACATGCAGTCACACTGTCGGGAAGTCTGGGCAACTAATTTAGGCAATGCGAATGCAGTGACGAGGGCAAAACAGATGTGGGTCCTGCTCTCAGGGAGCAACTGAATAAATTGGACTTCATATTGTGCTGGAGTCAAATCAGAGAGGAGTTTAAAAAAACAAGACTGCTGCAGAAAAACAAAATTGTCTCCGTCTAAAAAGAGATTTCACCACATAATAAATAATCATGAATTAATAAAAACAAGATTAGCAAGATCACTTTACAAAGTCAGAGAGGAAATTTAAATTTTAATACAAATATAATTTTAAGTGAAGAAATATAACTTCTAATCAGATATGCTTGACAAAATTAAGTGTTTAAACTTTTACATTTAAAACATGTAGTCAGACATTCATACATCTCAGAAAGTCTTATTTTGTTGTAGTAATTATTGATAAATACAGAAAAGATCTCTTAACATTGACAAGAAACAAATCATGCACAATATCATCTTTCAAAAAGCAATTTTCCATCTGGCTAGCATCTTCATTTGTATTCCTGTGGTTGTAAGATGTATATATTCTTGTTCCTTCAATTTCCTGTCTTGCTGAAGAAGAAAATTTCAACAGAGTGTTTGTATTCAAGTACATATGTCCATAAATATGATTTAACCCACATTTTTGCAACTAATGTATATCAATGTAATTAAAATTTCCTAATTTTTATTTCCACAAAGTTTATAGTCTGGCAGGGACCAGTTAGACTGGCAGACCATCCCCTTAGGCCATCATGAAAACCCCTGTTGATATTGTCCCCCAAAACCTCTAATATGGGTCAGTACAGGAATTAATTGAGTGACACCCCAAGAGCATACTCTATATTAGAAGAAATTATCCAAGTTTCTATTTCCCCTTCTCCTACCTATTCACCAGACAAGCTTATACAAGGTGTGTCAGCTAATAGCAGAGCCCAAATAACACAAAGCCACCAATTTAAAATCCCCCAATTTTGCAACCAAATTTGTACATTTTAACAATATTAACCCTTCATGTTATTATATAAACCTCTTTTCACCACAGGGAAATTTGATAGCTGAAATGATATCTTATCTCCCTTTTTACAGATAAATTAAAGTCCTAGCTTATGTCTAAAAGCATTTTCTCTCTTGCATTTTCTTCTTATTTTACTGAGGTTCAGTCAAAGGAGAGCTCACTTAGATGTCTTGGCAGAGAAATAGGATTTCTTCTTCATTAGTAACGCCCTGTTGAAGGCCTACATTCTCCCACTGGATGTAGATGTCCAGAAATGGATGTCTTCCAACTAGAAAACTTTCCTATGTTCTTGTAAAGTTCCAGAGGAACCACAAGACACATAGGAACATTATAGCACCAGTCCCACACTTTCTCCACAAATACTCAGGACCCATGTGGCATTGGAAGCCCCTAAATTCCAAGCAAATTCCCACAAATAAAAGCATTTTCCAAGCAAAAGCGGTGTCTCTAAAACACAAAAGATGTTACAAGACAGACGTACATTCTATTACAAATAAAAGATAACTTCAAAGACTTTGTAATAACTGGTAGAACTGAAAAGGAAAAATAAAAAATTTTAAGAAAGAAAACTTTCTTGGATTATTTAGCTTCTCCAGAGTTTCCATCAAGTTCCTGAGTCTAGTGTCTGTGAATTTAACCCTCACATGTGAGAAATCTCACTTAGAGCTCATTGTAACACTCTGCCTCTTATATTCTGAGGTGAACAATGGAAGAAAAGAAGAAAATAATAACAACAAGAAAAAACCCCTGCCCTGCATACATAAATTAGGAGAGGTTTATTAAAATATCCTTATCTTCTTAAATATATATATAAGTAATACTCAAAGACTTCTTTTTTTTGTTGCTACCTTTTCTCCTTTTTATTTAGTCCATTGATCTTAATTCGTATTTCCCCTTTAGACCAGAGTTCTTGGAATCCCAAGTTTTAATTGAGTGTGGTCTCTGACTAGGGCCAGAATTTCCACTCTCTTGTGAGCTGAGAATTTCAGACTTAAAACAAAGACTGGTATAGTTTATGGCCTTACATTTCCTACTTCCCCAAATTCTTGTTTCTCTCTCTCAAATTTTCCATTCTTAGAAGAGCCACCGTATTCCTTAGCCATTTGCTGGCATTTATGTTAGTATGTAACAATAGCTGCATCAGCAGTCCCCAACTCCTGAATTCCTTAGACCTTGGATGCTCCCTCCCAGGAAAGATTTCTTCCTGAGTTCACATTTGTCCCTGCTAGAGAAATAGACTTATGAACTAGAGATGGAATTCCTTTTGCTTTCCAAACCTGTACCTTTGGGCCCAGTGCAAGTGTTTATATATACTCCTCCCCAAACCTACCTTCCGAAACCTTCTCTATCCAGTTGCAGCCGAAAGACTCCTTGCATCTTCAGTTTATTGTCTACAGAATGAAATCTGACTATACTGACTCTAGAAATCCATTTCCTTTTTACTTTGGTGTCTCTCAACACCCTTTTGAAAAGGCCAGTTGAGATTTTAACACTTCAACGTGCTTCTTAATTTGATCCATTTCTCCTTGACTGTGTATAAAACTAACGTATGCTGAGTTTGAATGTCTTCCTTCCTTTCTTTTACTATTTCCCACAGCTCATGTTTTAACTGCAAAATCAAAACCTCTTACAAGTGGATTTCCTTGCCCCTAAGTTTCTGATAGTTTTCTTATACAATGGAAACTCAGTTTTCTGTTGCCAGCCTTCTTACCTGCTGCTTGTAGTTATCCCTTAGTCTATTAGCAATTCTGATAGCAGAGTCACTGTGTTGTTTCCTTCTTAGCAATTGAATTTCTGATAAATGCATTTTTTTTTCACCTCAGTGCAAGGAGATAGTACAACTTTTATATACTAGTGATTCCCATTTCTCCTTATCTTTACAGATGAACTTCAGAAAAGAACTGTGCTAGAACTCATATTCAGAAAACTGGGTCCCCCCAAATCTATCCTATTATCAAGATTTAGTAATAAGTGGGTCCCTTAGAACTTGGCTGGCGATAGAGGGGAAAAACAAGACAAAAAGATCCTGGCATAAATACATCAATCTGAAAGTAAAAGATCTCTATACAGGGGTCCTGATAATTTTGAAGTGAATTTTCCATGATACTGGAAATGAATATGAACACCTAAACCACAATAATCAGAAGAGTGGCAAAGAGTATGTGTTCATAAAAACCCATTTTTTTCTCCTCCTGGGATCATAATAAAACTACCTTTGCTAGCCTCCTCTTCAGTTAATGAAGTCTGATCCTTGGGATATGAGTGAAAGTCACGTGTACCACATCCAGGCCTGGCTCATAAAAGCCTTCAGTATGACCCTCCACATGTGCTTGTCTCTTTGCTTATCTGCCATCCAAAGACAGAGGATTCAGTTGAGGCCTCGAAGGCCCTAGGAACAGTGAGGCACACAATAGGAGGAGCCTGGGTTCCTGAGAGACTCTGTGGAGCAGAGCACTCACCCTTCTCCTCCATCCTATTTGATTTTGAGGGAGTGAAAAATAAAATTCTATTTTACTAGTCCACTGAGATGTGGAAATTGTTTTATCAGATAGCCTGCCCTGAATAATACAATAAAGTGAAAATTAATATAAGAACTGTTTTCTGTGTGGAAAGGATAGATTTATTCAGCATTTTCTGACTCAAAACTCAAGTAGCAGTGTCCTGAAATCAAAGCCACTTTAAGATAAAGTGAGTCTCCAGAACTCTTTTTTTTCTTTTATTTCCTTATTTATTAAAAAAACTACCTAGTGATAACTTAGAATTCTTTTTTTTTTCTTGGAAGATTTTGCCTTTACCTTTTTTCTTGTTTACTGTATATAGTTTATCTCATTTTAACTTTATTTTCTTGCTATGCTGCACATGTAGGAGTCACCCAATCAAAACTAAAGGTATAAAATTGAATATAATAAAATGTTGAGAGCTCAGAAGCTAAAAATACTCTCCAAGCAAATATCTCTAAGAAGCTAATGGTTAAACTGGAGGTTCAGGTTTACTTGTCTCTCTGATGGTGTTCAAAGTGGTGAGGGGGTTGTGAAAATGTCAAAAAGTCACTGAATTAGAAAAGGATTATCAAATATTGCAATAGGAAAAGGAGCTTTTCCCTACTTAGGTCTTGTTCAGAAGATCTACTTTGGATCCAGACCAAAGAGGACTGTGGCTTAGCTCCCAAAGTTTAGAGTCACATAAAAAAACAATAAAATTTTGTTTTTATTTTGGTACTTTACATCTCAACATTTTGCCCTTTATTTAATGGATATTCTCATTTGTTCCACCAAAAGATATTGAGTGTAAGTTATGTGTCTTTTAGGATGCCGAAGAGAAGTAGTAGGTATCCAAGTTTTTACTGGCTACCTGTTACCAAAAGTTTGAAGAGAGCACTAATGTGAATGGATAACAAAACTATGTGAAGAAATGCTTTACTATTTCCTGGGGCTTTGTCCTTAAGCTCTAATATGGAGCCTAAATTGCAATGAGATTGACTAGAGTGCAGAACTCTGATGACCCCACAGGCTGAGATTAGGGAGGCTTAATTTTTCTCCTTTCAGATAGGCTTTACTCTCTTTCTAACATGTATCTCAGTATGCCTGAGTGGGTGGATACAGGATGAACCTATTCTCTTGTGGTCCATGACTTAATGCAACCTCCCCACATATAAAGAACTAAGATGGAACCTGACATGACTCAGCTCAGAAGCAAATTACTTTATCTTCTTAACCCCAAAGGTTTACCCTCTGGCACTGTAATCTAGTTAAAGAGAAGTTAATGGCCCCTCAACAGAACAACCTCTTCCTAGGAGTGGAATAAAGAAAAAAAGCAATAGTTTCCAAGTTAATTTACTTTTTGAATCAATAGACATAGTGCATAGTGATAGGAACCTTTTATCAAGTTGAGTAGCGAGGTTTTTGAGAAGAGGGGCAGATGTTGAGAGAAAAAATGACTTGAATGTTGGCAGGTAAATATTTTGATTTCATTTCCCCAAATGAAAAACTCTTCTAAACAATATTTTAATGCCACTGGATTAAATCAGGATAGAAGCTTGAAGAGGAACATAGATAAAACACAACACTTAGAACCGAAAGATCTGGGCTGCTGACTTTACTTTCCTGGGTTTTGTTTGATTTTGAGTATTTTAAAACTAATTTATAATCTTTGGTTTTCTAAGTGATCTTGCATATGTATATAGCTATGCTTTTGTGGATATCAAAATAATTGGAGATCTTATTTCCAGTTGATGATATACTGGACATTATTTTCTACATTCTTGATAATATCCCACATTGCTCTAGTGGAGACTTCTGGCTATACTACATAGAATGTCACCAACAATCACAGGGAAGGAGTCCAATTTAAAATATATATATAAGATAAAAGTCTAGATGTCACAGGAATCCATGAATTATGTCTGTAGGTTTATTTTCAATCCAGGAAAATAATCAAGGCTTTGAATTTATAGATTATTAACTCACATTATACACACACACATACACACACAAACAAATTTCAGATGCATGTGATCTGTTAAGAAAACAAAATAAATGTGAGACATGCAGCTGAATACCACACATTCAGACTCCTATTTCATAGCCTAAGTTGAAGTAACCATCTAGGAATTACATTTCCCAACCTTCCTTGCCTCTAGGTAGTGCCACGTGAATGAGTTTTCTGACCAATTAAAAGTGTGCAAAACTAATACAAGCCTATAAAAACCAACCAAATCCATTCTCCCCTCTCTCTTTCCTCATCATCTGATTGAATGTCGACCCTCAGGGCAACCTTGGAAGTCAAGTGCTGAATCTGAGTGATGGGTATTTGGCTGTTCATTGTAATATTTTTAAAACGTTTTCATTTTTTAAATTTGTTCTCACCTCCAGTTTGGACCCAGTTTGGGAAGGCTATCTTCAGTGGGAAAGTAGCCATGCTTCACTCCTCCTCTAGTTCCCTAACTTATATCCCTTCTCTCCCATATTGCTAACCGCGGTTTCTGACATATCTAAGATTCACGTAGACAGGACAGGATGGGTGAGGCAGATAGAACAGAAAATTTCTTCTTGACTAGTATTATTCCAAGCTGTTATCAAATTCTCTATATGGTAGGGGAATAAGGACTACCTTTTTCTTTTTTGAAGTGTTGCATGTGGTCTTTAGTGCCCTCTTATGCATAGTTTCCTTTCAGAGGAAGTCTCATCTCCCCTCCAACTGGTTTTGGGGGCTATTTCTAAGACAAATTTATGGCAGTGCTCTCTTTAACAAACCATGTCTGGTCTGTTGAAACCTGGCCCTTAGGTCTAATGTCATTAGAAAGTATACGTCCTTCCTTACGGAATCCTCCCTTTCAATGTTATGGGTTACCTCAGGCAGCCTCTTGTATTTTAGATTTCGCAAGTGGGAGTCATACACAAGTCCACTATGTCCTCCAAATTGGTGGGGTCATATATAAATCTCTCTCAATGCTTACCTGATGCTACTATCACTAGGCTTCAGTTGATGTCTGAGTACCTTCCCCTTCTCCACAGGAAACAGGGACTCACAGCACACAGAGGAAAATTAGCTCCATTGAAAGTTTTTTCCAAATATACTTTACTTTTGGTTTTCCAATTCCTTTTCAATATCTTGACATAGGTGAGAAAAAAAAAAGGGTATATCTAACTTGTGTTATATGTGGGGTGAAATACTGTATGCTGAGAGTGGGAACCAAGGGTATAAATTAAATTTACAAAAGAGTCAAGTAATTCACTAATTAGTGCTAGGAAAAGTGACTATCCATATATTTTTGTTTTTAAGTTATTTTTTTGATGTGGACCATTTTTAAAGTCTTTATAGAATGTGTTACAATATTGCTTCTGTTTCTATGTTTTGGTTTTTTAGCCATGAGGCATGTGGGATCTTAGCTCCCCCACCAGGGATCAAACCCACACCCCCTGCATTGGAAGGTGAAGTCTTAACCACTGGACCACCAGGGAGGTCCCACTATCCATATATTTTTAAAAATCTCTCTATAAAGTAATATTTTCCAGATGGATAAGACATGCAAAATTAAGTTATAAAACTTTTATAAGAAAACATAGAAAAATGTCTTCATGACACTAGAGTGTGGAAGGATTTCTTAAATGTTTCAAAAATGACAAAAATAAATAAGTTGAAAAGTATCATTATTAAAAATATCTGTATTTAGCAACCCACACCACTGGGAGAAGGCATTTTTAGTAAATATAACCAGTAAAGGATTAAATGGACACACACACTTAAATATATATTTCATTAATTAGTAAGAAATATAGAATAAAACAGTATTTAGAAAGAAGGAAGCAATAACAAATCTAAGAATGTAGAGAGAAGGGAGTTCTCATACATTATTGGTGAGACTATTAATTGAAACCATCTCTTTGGTAAACAAAGTTGAAGATGTGCATATTAGCAAGTCCCCATTTAGGTATATACTTTGGCTCTTTGCAGTCTTGTTTATTGTAGCTGAAAATAGGCCTCATCTTTATTATTTACTGATGGAGGTAGATTAATTAATTATTATGAACTGACATAATGGAGTCCCATACAACTTAAAATGAATAAACTGAATATAAATTAACCAACAAGGATAATTTCCAAAAACTAAAAATGTTTAGAGAAGAAAAAAAAGATGTGTTCTTATCTTCAATGCATGGTTTTCATCCTGGAGTACCTCGCCACTCTATCCTCCTTCTCTCTCTTTTGAAGAGCCCCTATCATAGGATTTAGATATGTTTCAAAGAGTCTGTTTTCTGGATTCAACCATGAATAGAGAGTTCTTGGGATTACAGTGATCTTGAAGGCATTTGAATCTGTGAAAATCTCTGCCTTTTAAAATAATGACTTTAATTTGTTCACTGAAGGAGTCTGTCCAGTGAGCTTTCTAGGCTCATCACAGCTTTTTGTCTTACTAACTTGCCTTTGCCAATTTATCTCTACTCCTTTCCTTAGGAATGGTCTCATTTCTCTTGCCCTAACTTCAGAGATGTCCTCTGCTTTTCAACCCTTTTGTCCTACTGAACATGTTTGTTTTTATCAGCAAGCTTCTTGTGATTTGAGCACTAGCTATCTCATGACCTCTTTCCTATAATTATCTTAAGCCTCTTCCTTGGGGATTATTTTGAATCCTGTACCCCAGAAGGTTGAAAACAGAATAAACTAGAAGCATCAGATCTGTTGACTAAATAAGTTCAGCTGCTCCTAATAATTCCCACATTGGATTACCCCTGTCTTTAAGAGAAGTAAGGTTTGGTCATCTTTCCCAGACACAATCCAATATGTCATCTCTCAGCTGGTAAACTGAGAAACTAGTAAACTAGTCTCCATTAAGATGAGAAGAAATGTGAGTTATTTTATATCTTACAGTTATCAGAGTACATGCTTAGAAAAAGTACATAAGAAGCTTTTTCTGAAGATCTTAAATGCCTTCATAGTCAACGGAAAAAAATTGTTTAGATTTTGCATTTCACTAAAGAGTAGAAGTTTTCTTGATTTCTAAGAACGTATTTTGCAATTTGAGAAACTTCTTTAGATTGCTCTGATTTGAGCTAAAAACTTCCTTAAGCCTTTAAGACCAGTTAAATAAGGTGAAAGGAGGCATCTGGTGACTTAATGAAACCAGACAATCAATCTGAGTTGAAAAGACTTTTCTTTCCACTCTTCTCTTTAATGCTTTCCTCTTGATTTTTGAATAATGTCTTTTCCCAAATCAAGTGTCTTCATGTTCAGAAAAACTGAAAACTTCCAGCAGATATTCAAATATTTGGTTTGCATAACTGCTAAACGTTCCAAATATTGGAAACATCTAGACAACTGTTCCTGGGTATCTTTTGTTACTCCCAAATCAACGTCTATCCACATATATATGTTTTTGTGAAATTTTTTCTGTTTCTCTCTTGTATGTCAATTCCTTTGTGAGATGACTGACAGTGTCAATATTCATACATTAATTTTGAGAAAATATAACAGCACAATGATTGTGCTGTTTTCCAACAGGAACCTGGACAAATGAACATAGAAGCATGGTGCATAAGACAATCACTGTCCTTCTTATCCACTCATAGCCATAGGCTGTACAATGTTAATCATCAGAGCATAATCATAACCTGAATTTTTAAGGACACAGAGCTTCCTGTAGCATTAAAATTAAAGTTTTGAGAAAAGATAACAATTACTTTGAATCTACCTTGATTATTTAATATTAGTAAATACAATAGTTAACAAATAATGAATTGTCCTTTACTAATAATCGCAGTGGAGTGGTTGGGAGCCTGGTAAAGCATGAGAATATATTATTTACTTACATATATTCTGACTTCTTCTCTAAATAATTTATTGTGTTTTTATATGAGAATGTTTAGAAATATGCCATTAGCAAGCTGACTGCAGCTCTGCTCCAAATTATTTTTGTTCTGGGAACCAGACTGAAGGAACAAATGCAATCTGGGCATACAACAAAGGAAAAAAATATATATAGTATACTGTTTACTGAGTTTTAAAACTTTAGTGGAAGTGACAATCATAACGTTTGCTCTCATTTCATTGGTCAAAGAAACTGACATAGATAAGGAACATATCGATGGAATATGAAACATAATCCTCCTCCAGGGAGGGCTACTGAAGGAAGAAGAAAAAATCCAACCCATCGCACCCTTCATGAGCTTATTTTAATCAGTCTGTCAGCTAAAAGTACTCCCTAGTATCTTTCACAACTTGCTGTTTCCTAATGTGTTGTGTTTGCATGTGATCTGAAAATTTAAATCTGCCAGAATCCTTCGTTTTGATTTTCCTTCTGGCAATTTCCTACTCATTCTTTAAGAACTATAAGACCTGTAAAGGCCCTCTTAGCATCAAGAAACTATGTGGTATATTTAGAGTTACTTTTATTGAGAAATTTCTCATAAGTACGTAACTCTTTTCATTACTTTCATCATAGCCACAGCTGTATATGTCAATGAATATCCAGTGCTTGTGCAGTCACAGCCTCCAAAGTTGAAGCCTCCTGAGTTGGAAATAATACCACATTTGTTTTATTATAAGTGGTGCAGGGCAATTAAAAAGACCGATAGAGAGATACCTGTTTTTGCTTCCATTTAAAGGCAGATATGTTTATTTCTTGAGTTCCCTAATGTGGGGAACAAACCCATCACCACACCTCATCAGGCAGAAGATTTCCTCACAGGCCATGTGGGCTGAGTATCAAAAGATCACTTTGTAATTAGCATATTATTTGGTATATTGATATGTTATTTGGCATATTCAAAACATATCACTTGGTATATTACTCTTTTTCTTACATGTAGTAACCCCCAAATGGTTTTTCTGTCTCCTTAATGTAATAGTTGCCCCTTATGTCCCATCTTTAGTTCAGCAGTCTTGTTCTTCCATGAAATTAGTTTGGTGGTCTCCAGACCATCCTTCATCCCATAGCAGAGAGACCACTGTGACTGCAATAAAGTTCTGCTATTATAGAAGACTATAGGGCACAGAGTTGGAGACACAAATGGAAATAACATTTTAAGATCAGAACACTCTTGCTCTTCTCCCATACTTCTGGGAATTTCTCAGGCTCTGTGTCTCTGGGGACTTTAGTTAGTCCTAGAGTTTCATAAACCTGAGCCTATCTGAGGTTTATGAGGCTCTTGTGGTTTTCTATATTGTAAGGAGCAGTGAGAACTAGCTGCTAATAAAACCCATAGCTTTTTTTTTTTTTTGGTTTTTCTTTTTTTTTTAATAAAATCACAATTCTTTTTATATTTATTACATGTTAAAGTGATAATATTTAGGTTATATTGGGTTAAATAAAATATATTGTTAAATTAAAAATACAGGTTTAGGGCTTCCCTGGTGGCGCAGTGGTTGAGAGTCCACCTGCCGATGCAGGGGACATGGGTTTGTGCCCCGGTCCGGGAAGATCCCACATGCCACGGAGCGGCTAGGCCCATGAACCATGGCCACTGAGCCTGCGCGTCTGGAGCCTGTGCTCCGCAACGGGAGAGCCCACAACAGTGAGAGGCCCATGTACCGCAAAAAAAAAAAAAAAAAAAAAAAAAAAAAAAAAAAATATATATATATATATATATAGGTTTGTTGAATATATGATAAATGTGTTAAAGTATGAAATTTGAAAGCCTAAAAGAACTCTAGAAAGATCCAGTCTAGAGGATGCTAAATTACATTGCTGAACATCAGAATCACCCTGGCAGATTTTTAAATTATGGATGCTGGAGTCGAAGCTGCAGAGAAATTTTGTGGATCTGAAGTAGGGTGCAGATGACTCAGTCATCAGATCCAAGCCTCTCTTTACATTTTATCAGTCTCTTCTATCATCTTCCCACAGTATTCAATTCAGGAAGCTACAGAGAGCAAGTGCATATAAATGTGATTGAATGACATCTAGTATACATTCAGAATCCATTTTTTGCTGACAGTACATCCCATGCTTGTTTTGTAAGAAGATAGACACCTAGGATATTCTTTCAGCATGTAACATTTAAGTCAACTTCTTTGCTTTTGATGGGCATGTCTGATTCCTACCTACTGGTTCCCACCTAGGTTGCAGAGTTAGAGAGTAAGCTGAATATCACCCCCTACCACCCCCACCAAGAAATAAAAATCTCTAAAAGGAGCTTCTGTTTAACCTGCTTAACTAAAAAATAATGCTCATGAATATCCTGGGATATTTCTCAACCCCTCATCCCAATAAAAATTTTAATTTTCTAATTCAATGTAATAAATAATCTTGAGCACTACTATACGCCAGATACTCTGCTAGGTGATGGATTATGTGACCTTAATTGCACTGATGAGAGCATACAAGATCACAGCAGAAGACTGAGCTAGTTATTATCCTATCAGCATCCTTGCCCCTCACACTCAGCTTAATTATGTGCCCCTAACACGTTCAGGGATGCAACTTCAATGCCTCGGTACACTTTACTTCCAGAGCCTTTCTCTCTGTTTAAGGTTGCATTGAACAAATACCACTTTTTACTCTGCCCTCTGATTTCTGCTTGTTTTCTTTGCTCAGGACGCTTTTTCTCCCTCAGTTCTGCTTATGAAATCTAAAACACTTTTAACTAATTTCTGGATTTTTTTGTCTTTTGAAAGTAGTTACATTCAATTCTCAAATAGTTACTTAGAAGAGAATACCACCACCTCCTTTGTAAAAAGAATATGAATTAAATTTAAAGTTTCTGCCACACAGATTCAAGTAGTCATGTTGCAAACACCACTGACTATCCAAAAGCAGTCTAGTTAATTCTTAGGTGCCATACTGACTGGTTCCAGGACAAACTTGTTTTTGTTCCATACCCTTGCCGTTGTTGGTGTCTTGCCTTCACTGTTGGCCAAGAGACATCATGCTTGATCTTATGTGAATTTGGTCAGTACTGTTTACTTTGTTGTCACATCAACATAATCAATGTATTACGTGTGTTGTTGGTACCAATCATTTTGAATTTAATTGCTTTTCACGATGTCTTCAAAAAGATTGTTACAATTTACCAATTAAATAAAAAGTGTATGTATGCACGATGTCCTGGACACAGAACAGCATGATATATGACTATAGTCTAAGTGTAAAAAAAAAAAAAAATCTGAAAGTATTCTTTAAATGAGTAGCAAATATTCTAAATGAAAAGAAAATCATGCCATAGTTTCATTGGTAGGAGATTTTTTTCTCTTTTAGTGGTATATAAAATGATGTGTTTCACAGTCAGTTTTTTTTTCGAGGAGGCATTGTACCTGGCAAAACATTACATTCCCAGCTTTACTTACTGCCTGACATGGCCAAGTGACTTAGTTCTACACATTGAGATATGACTACAAGTCATTGGGTTGAGATTTTGGAAAAAAAAAAAAAAGAGAGAAAAATAACTCCTTTAAATGGGCAAACTTCACTGGCAGAGGCTGTCTTCCATCCTCCTCACTGGAATGAGGACTTGACACTGGAACTTGAGGACACTTCTTAAGATCATGTGACCTGGAATACATGATAAGGATGATAGAAATATAGGGGCAACCTGAGTATTTTATGAATTTATGGGACAAAGGTACCAGCCCTGGACTTCCTACCTGCAAACTCCCTGGTATATGGGAAAAATCAAATCTTGAATTTTTACTGGTTTTCAGGGATTTGTAACTCACACCTGATCACAAATTTTGTTGCTACACATAGATTCAAATGCATAACATGAAATTTATGAAACTTCAGTAACACCCCAATGAAAGCATTTCTAAATAATTCAGTAAGAATCGTTTTGCAGGATGTTTTATTTATATAAGTAATTCATATTCATTGTATTAGAATATGTAGATGAATAAAATGAAAATAAATTGTCATCATCTAAATTCCCAACATTAGATTACTAATTAACGTTTTCCAATGTAAATAATAAATATAAACAAATAAATATTAGATTCAAACTTTTACAAAGATATGTCAAAATATATATGCTGGAATCAAAGTGAAGAATTTAAGGGTGTTCATTGTACTATTGTTCCCATTTTTAAGTAGGTTTAAAATTTTTCAGGTTAGAGATTATGTATACACATGTATAGATGTATATGTATAAAACTTCTTCGTATATTTTCCAGAACATTTGGTCGCCAAATACCATAGTTGGAGAAACTTTGGCACTTCCTTCAATGCTTCTTTGGGCAAACTCAGGATTCCAGCATCGAGAACCAAATATTTGAGTCTCTATTTCACTGAGCCTAGTCCCATAACTATCTTTACCCAGAGAGTTGAAGAAATTCTTTTATTTATTCCCCTTCCCCCAACCTAGAAATAATATCCCTCAAACATACACTCACTGCCCAACTTAAAAACTGAAATGAAAATTCTGACAATGCAGAGGTGTGTTATATTATAGAACTAATTAGGATCCTTTGAATTTGAAAGAAAAAGGGAACCTGCTGTATTGAAACAGAATTATCAGAAAATGCCTGCTCTGAAGCATATTCACATTTGGTAAGTGAAATGGCTTTCAATATGTTGTTCGGGAATCCCACAGCAGATCATTAATGAGCTAGTCCCCATAACTGATTACAAGTCCCTTCTAGCAAGGGATGTAATTATAGTCTTAGATGTTTCGATTTTCATGAATAGAAGTTTGTCCTCCCTTGGTGCCTTTTATCCATGCTCAAGAGTTCTTTGCAATTATTAGGTCATTAGTCCTAGTGGATTTTTTAATTTAATTGTAAATTAGTAGACCCTACAGAGTTAAATATAAAACAAACAGAATGTTAATACCCCATTTCATGAATATATATACCAATGGCTAAACATTTATTATCTAAACATATACATTAATAATACCAGCATTGATTTCAACTCTCCTCTAAAGCACAGTTCCTTGCTTCACACATATTACTACTGTGTAGAATTTATCCCAACCTGAAAGCTCCTTTTTTTTCCTTTTTTTATACACCATTCCAAAGTTTAGCTTTTTGTAGAATTTATTTTTTATTGGAGTACAGTTGCTTCACAATGTTGTGTTAGTTTCTGCTGTACAGTGAAGTGAATCAGCTGTATGTATACATATATCCCCTCCCTCTTGGACCTCCCTCCTGCACCACATCCCACCCGTCTGGGTCATCACAGAGCACCGAGCTGAGCTCCCTGTGCTATACAGCAGGTTCGCACTAGCTAGCTGTTTTACACATGGTAGTGTATTTATGTCAAACCTAATCTCTCAATTCATCCCCCCTTCCCCTTCCCTGCCCCATGTCCACACGTCCATTCTCTATGTCTGCGTTTCTATTCCTGTCCTGCAAATAGGTTCTTCTGTACCATTTTTCTAGATTCCACCTATATGCATCAATATACGATATTTGTTTTTCTCTTTCTGACTTACCTCACTCTGTATGACAGACTCTAGGTCCATCCACATCTCTGCAAATTTCATTTCTTTTTATGGCTGAGTAATCGACATTTCATGGCCAAGAGGTACATGAAAAGATGCTCAACATCACTAATTATTAGAGAAATGCAAATCAAACCTACAATGAGGTGTCACCTCACATCGGCCAGAATGGCCATCATCAAAAAATCTACAAACAATAAATGCTTGTAAAAGAGGGTGTGGAGAAAAGGGAGCCCTCTTGCACTGTTTGTAGAATTTCTATATATGCTCATATCACTACTTTGGTATATTAGTATAGTAAAATCTCTCTCATACTTTATGGACAAACATTTTGATCAAATACTCTGATTACTGAAATATCGTTGTAACTATTTTTCAAGGATCTTACATTGTCATTGCTTCCATTAACACCTTCAACCTGGGAAGGAAATCATGGACATTTCCAGTGTTTCTAAGGGCCTGAGAAACACTTGACCTTGTGCAGAAGAGAAAATATCAGGTGTAACTGAAAGACTGAAAGAGGACAAATATTTATCACATCGATAAATAGAGAAGTGAACTCTGTTCCCCCTGAAATTGATAGAAGATAGGGAACTGTATCATTGACAGCTGAAATTTATTCTACCCAATTTCCATTCATCCTCCAACTCTAACATCCCCCTGAGACTCACCCCCTCCCTCAGTCTGTTCCAGTGCTGTCATTCCATTCCTGGTATGGCGGGCCTGCATGTGACTCAAGCCTGGCCAGAGTATTGCTTTCACTTGACCGTGGTGATTGGTGCATGTATTGGTTTCCTGGTACTGACATAGCAAAGTACCACAGACTCGGTGGCTTGAGCAATAGAAAGTTATTATCTTACAGTCTTACAGTTCCAAAATGAAGGTGTCGACAGGGTTAGTTCCTTCTGGAAACTGTGAAGGAGAATCTGTTCCATGCCTCTCAGCTGGCTTCTGGTGTTTTTCTGGCAATCTTTGGCATTTCTTGGATTCTTCTGCATCATCCCAATCTCTGCCTTCACGTGGCATCTTCCTTGTGTGCCAGTGTATCTGCAAATTTCCCCTTTATAGGAAAATAGGACACCAGTCATTTGGATTAGGGACTTACCCTACTCCCATATGACCTCACCTTAACTAATTAAATCTGCAGTGACCCTATTTCCAAACAGGGTCGCGATCACACGTCCTGGGGGTGGGGAGGGGTTAGGACTTCAACATATGAATTTGAAGGGGACACAATTCAATCCATGAGTCCAATATAAATGCATAAGCTAATGAGACTCAGTGAAGTGCAATAAGAATTTCACTGTGAATCCTAAGAAATACTCTCAGACTTTTTCCTGCACAGAAGCATGAAGGGACAGGAGCTGCTGCAGTCACATTATAGCTGCTGGGTGGGAGTGAGGTTCTGCAGAAAATGTATCTAATGTTGTAGAAGCAAAGCCAAGAAATGAAGGTAGAAACATCTATTTGCTTCTTGTTGAACACTGGGTAAAACCATATCTGAAGTCAAATACCCCCTTAACTGTTCAGTTTTATGAATGAAAATATTCCCCCCTTTTTGTTAAACCTGTCTTAGTATCACTTTCTTCCCATCGCCACAGAAATAGAGTCGTAATTAATATGATTAAAGAGTGGGATTAGAGATGGGATATTCATGTGAACTGCAAAAAGAAGGGTGAGGGAATGAATAATTCCTTTCTGCTTTTCTGTTTTTGTATTCTTTTAGATCAAACTCAACTTGATGAGTTCCTGCACAGTAATATGTAATGCCTTGAAAGCATAAGTGAATCTAATTATTCTGTTTCTATGAAATATTGAATCCCTTCACATAACAGCAATACAGAAAGGCACAATTTCCTGTAACAACAAATCTCCCAGCAAAGAATCAAGGTACATGTTCCCAGATCCTGGGTCCATGCCTTGCTGGGAATAAAGAGACAATCAAGCTGAGGGCAAGAGGATTAGCACAGATCACAGGTCAAATGCAGACAGTCAATGACATTGAAAAGTGGTCTTCCATCAGAGACAATGTCCAAACAGTGGAATTAGAAAGTTCGTGGGGGTGGGATGGGAACCTGACTTTCTAAGTGCATAGTGGTGATGATGGCATGTCAGGCAAAGTCGCATCATCTCTTAGAAATATTTAGGAGCAGGGACGAAGGGGAGCAAGGCCTATCTTCCAGAAGCACGGCAGACAATAACAAGTCAGGCACATGTGCTGTGTCGGGTTCTTCCACATGTATCATTCACCATGAATCTTCAAAATACTTTAAGCCCTCCACCACTTACTTTACTTGTATGCCCTAGGAACCCAAGGAGCCTGGTTTCAGAGCACCAGTAGTCTTCTTATTGTCTCTAGTGGTGTTTGATAGTGAGGTAATTCTAGTCAGGGAGGAGACTTATGCCAAAATTATCATGGAGGTGCCTGGTACCCTAACTATAATTTCCATATCTTGTTCGTTTTCTAAGGGTGTACCATACACTTGAAGCTAAATTAGCTTCTCACTGGTTACAGGTGAAATACAAAGCAATGCTCAATAGGAACAGAAAGGAGAAAGCTTGAATGGGGGGTAAGAAATTAACAGTATAAGGAGCAAGGGAGATGACACTGTACAGAGAGTGCCAATGTAACGGTATGTAAGGAGCATAACTTCATGCTGTTTTTGGTAATTTGGAGAACTCTGGAACTATTTCAATGCATAAATAAGGGTACTCAGCCTTGGAACCTCACACATCTAAGCTGCAGGCTCACGGCAGAACAGTAGCCTCCCGATACATGCATGACTGTATAGGACAACTTCTGTGCCTCGTCCTGGTCTTCCTGGCCCAAGTTTTAAGCCAGCTGTTGTTGTAACAACCAGCTTCACACACATATGGGATCTGAGAGCACCTCAGCTTTGCCTGTCCGCATGCCTTCTGTTCTGTGCTCCAGGTCTTTGACATTGTGGTATGGGATACTTGTAGCAACTGGGTGGCACTCACACTTGTGCAGACTGGAATGCCTTGGAATAAGCATCTGATGGGGCAGTCCTTGACTACTGGGAGATGGGAGCTGGTACATGAATGGCTTTCTCTTTTTTCCTTCCAATGAGCAATTTGGAGGCACATTCTACATTGCTCCTCAGAAGATTCCAACATAATCTAGCCCCAGTGCCCACAGCTGTGACCAACTCAAGAACACCCCTTGTACTGTTCCCTGGCATTACACCTCACCCTCTGCCACCACCAATTACCTGCATTCAAGTTCTTATCTCAGACTCTAATTTCTGGGTGGAACCCACACTACCAAAATGACCTTCTGGGTTCGCTGTATGTTTTACAGCTAGAATCCCATTGTGGTTCAAGGGACTTAACACTTATAAATTCCCAAATCTTTTTACAGTAGAGGATGCAAAAAAGAGTTGCTGATGTGCGAGAAGCAACAGGCCACAAATCAAAGCTGGCAATTGAGAGTATCAAGCGTTGTGATTTGGGTTCATATTTTAAATCTTCACTGTTTTCTCTATAATGTAGGTCCTGATCAGAAGCCACCCGGTTCTGAACTGGTATCATGGTTGCAATAGCTGTGGATGGTAAAAGTTCCTGTCTTTGCCTTTTCCACAGGGGCCTCCAGAGTGAACTTTGTGAACTACTTGTTAAGTCAGACCAATTCAAATTCTCTAAATTTGGTACTCGGCTTCACATTTATGTAGATTTGCTTTTTGGAGTATGTGGAAGAATTAGAGTGGGGATAGCAAGTGATGGTAGGAAGTACGTAACTATCTAAAATATTTTATTCCTAAACTTGATTACACATAAAAATAACCTGGAGAAAAAATTTTTTGAAAATATGAATTCTTGAGCTCCACCCCAAAGGTCCTGACTCCATTGATCTAGACAGAGATCCTGAGATCTATATTCTTAAAAGCTTCCTGAGAGATTCTGATACATGGCCAAATTAGGGAAATAGTGATCTAAATAATTCATGAAGGATTTTAAGAGAATTTGTTACCTAAAACTATAAATTTTTCTACCACAGGGCTGGAAGCTTAGGCATTTTCTGAATCACATTTCCTTACTTTTTAATGAGAAAAAGTATTAACTTCTTGATTTGGGAAGAGGAGTTTAGAATTTCATTTTCAAAATAAAAGGTCTAATTTCATATGTTTTGATCTTTCTGAAAATTTACACTTAGAGGTAATTTTTTACATACTTTCATTTAGAGGCATCTATAGACAAGCTTAGTTTTAAAGAAATTATGTATAGGTGTAACCACATAATAGAAAGTGTACACAGGTAATTATAATACTTCATCAACTAATTAGCATTAACTAACTATACAATTAAGATTTTGATTGAAAAAGGCAATTAAGTTGAATATAATGTCAAAACAGAAATGCACCTGAAATATGGTGCAAACTGCAAATTATAGTACGCATGTTTCACCTTCACCTTCTTTTTGTTGCAATTCATGGGGATACCAATTATACTTAGACATATACGTGGACTTATAGAAATCATCCTGTATCTTGAGACTGCTGAGTATGTGCTGAACCATTGATATAATTTATGAAACCATCTAATCTGAACTGCCTGAATGAGAAATTTGGATATCTCACTTGGCTATTATCTGATATTCAGAAAGTCTCAATAGAATATATTTAAAAAGATGTGAATATTTGACTAGTATTAAACTGCAATAAACTATAATAAGGGTCTTTGAGAAATTGGAGTCAAGCTAGCAGTTTAATAAGAAATTTACTTTTCTGAAAGCCAACTTTATGCTGAGTCTTGGATCCCTCCAAGAGCAGTGCTTCAAGTTCAGTCTCTTATCTAATCTTATTTTGCCTGTGACTGCTGCGTTTACATCTGAGAATCCCTTATTATGAGTCTTAGAAATAGAACATTTGATTATGAGTCATTAGTGGAGTTTAGGGCCCTCAAGGGAGTAGACAGTCTTGGATTTTGAGTTGCAGAAGCAAAGCATGGTCCAGAAAGCTTCTGTACTAATCATAGGGCATGTTGTAGGATACTCGAATACTGGTGTAAAATAAAAGAAAAGGAGAAATAAGATCCATAGTAAAAGTGCCTCTGAAACAAAGGATGAATGATGACCATGCATTTTGGCCACTGTGGAAAAAGCAGGATTTTTGACAAGCCTTTTTTCCACCCTCCTTATTTTTATTTCCTTTTCCTTCTTTTCTCCTCCACCTCCTCTGCTTCCTGCTCCTCTTCATTCTTCATCTTTGTCTTCTTCTCCTTTGAATTAAGGGGAGGAAGGGGGTTTTCTATGCTTTGTACAGTGGGTCACTTTGGAATGCTCCTAAATGAGAAATTTGTCTTTCATTTTTCTTTGCAAGCTGCTTATGCTATTGTGTCTAGACTCTAGATCATACTGCCAGTGAGAGCCAATTAAGAACATCTATGTTAATATCAAGGCCACCAAGTGCACGATTATCAGACTATGCTTATGCTTTAGCCATACATAGAACTCTACAAACAGTGGCGGGCTGGTCAGACAAGCCCCTGGGGCTGGGGGTGAGGCTTCTGATTTAAGGTATGTGCTGATTTCTGTGGTTTAAAGTACTCTCACAGTAGCTGATTTCAAGATATCAGCATGATGAATTGAATTTAGAGTTAGGGAAGAGAGCCACTTTGCACTCTGCTTGTTTTGTGAATCAGCTGTATCTTTTCTAAAGCCCAGAGTGAACTACTAGGTGATTGATGTGGGACAATTTAAGTTTAAATGTAAAGAGCATGTGTCACTATAGGAAAGAAAAGGGAAATTCTAATGTAAAAATTGCTTGGGAAGCTTTTTATGAGAGTTAACTAAAACTGGGGGAGCTATAATAAGCTCCCTACTGAAAGAGCAGGGAAACTGGACTCAAATTTCCTGGGACTGTCATTTCTGGTCTCCAAGATTAGGCACTATCAGTGCCTTCTATCAACCAGTGTTCCTTTATGTATAACCAGTAGTTACCTGCTACATCATTTACTGTAGAATATTTTGCCACCTTCTTTCTTCATGTTAAGGATTTATCTAGCTTTGGATGCCATCTGACTTATTGAGGAATAAATAGGGAGGTCTCCAGGTAATACATCAGTACCCAGATGTTCAGAGAGTTCATATCCATCTGGAAATATTTCAATGCTCAGCTCAGTAAAAGTTGCCTAAGATTTTCCAAGCCCAATAGCTGTCTATTTTCTCTACATTATACCAGACTTGAAGGGGCTACAGCTTCTAAAGTGGGACAGGGGAATGGGAAGCGTTCCCATTAGAATTAGAATCACAAAAATTTGGTCAAACTCATTTGTGATCACAAGTTAGGTTTTCTATTTAAGAAGTTGATAATATCGATTATTTAGTCATAAACTCTTTTATATGAATATCCATTAGATGGATACCTTCATGAGAGCTAAAAGTAAGTTTTTTTCACCTAAACTTATGCTGCCCCTTATCACTGTTTCCCCTAGATATGATTCATTATATCATAGGACAATGGAAAATAGAATGCAACGCCTCTTAACTATTTAAATGTGTCATGAGACCAAAAGCATATTTTAGGTGATTTGAAGTAGATTCATAATCTGAACAAAATAAATTAGTGCTGTGTTGATTTTAGTATCAGAAATCTTTTGGTTCAATGATGTTTCTAATTACTCAGCCATAAAAAGAAACGAAGTTGAACTATTTGTAGTAAGGTGGATGGATCTAGAGTCTGTCATACAGAGTGAAGTAAGTAAGAAAGAGAAAAACAAATACCGTATGCTAACACATATATATGGAATAAAAAAAAAATGGTTCTGATGAACCTAGGGGCAGGACAGGAATAAAGACGCAGAGGTAGAGAATGGACTTGAGGACATGGGGAGGGGAAAGGGTAAGCTGGGATGAAGTGAGAGAGTAGCACTGACATATATACACTATCAAATGTAAAATAGATAACTAGTGGGAAGCAGCTGCATCTCACGGGGAGATCAGCTCGGTGCTTTGTGACCACCTAGAGGGGTGGGACAGGGAGGGTGGGAGGGAGACGCAAGAGGGAGGTGATATGGGCATATTTGTATACATATAGCTGATTCACTTTGTTATATAGCAGAAACTAACACACCATTGTAAAGCAATTATACTCCAATAAAGATGTTAAAAAAAAAAGCCTGTATAGTAACATGAAAATATGTGTGTTAGAATATTATAAAAAATTATAAGAATCCAAATTATATGTAATTATTCACAGACCTATGCATAGACTGTAGAAAATACACTGTATTATTAATATATAGCAAAACTATGGATAGTTAATATTATTTTTTATTTTCTAAATTGTACATAATAGCAGTACATTACATAAAAATTTTAAAATAAATTTATAAATAATCACTCAGTTCATAATTAAAACAATTACCAAAAGAAAATCAAAATCTTTAAAAATTTTGGCTTTATCTCTATATGGGAAGAATATCTTAATTTCTTTTTATGCTCGTTAACTTTCAAATCCTAGATCAAGAATTTAAAGCCTGCCTTTAAAATTTCTCACAAAAAAAGATTTATAGAGTTTTAGAAGTGAACAGACACTACTCCCTGTGATTTTTATTCATCTTCCAAATTGAAACCTTCCAAACCTTTTTCGTCCGTGAGTCAAAGTTTCTAATGACTTAATTTTTCAGGAAAAGTAGGGCAAAGTTTGATGGTCAAAGGACATCTTCAGAAATCAAGTGAGGTCAGAGATCACTGAGCAGATCCATACCATCTGGGAGGCCAGAGCCAACAGAGACGGTTAAATCTTGAAAACACAATTTACCAGAGGCTTTGAAAGTTCTCTGAGGGTCTCTTATTGCTTTAGGCATTTCAATTTTAATTTTATCCCAGGTTAAATGAAGTTATTGTTATTTTAAATTATAAAATATGTGCTTGTTTTGGAGGATACAAAATATGGGAAGAGAGAAAGATGAATAAAGACAACATTCTTGCCCCATGAAGGCAAAAATGGCTAACATTTGGTTGTGTTTCCTTTCAGTATTTTTCCATGAATACTTTTGCTCAAGGGTAATATACAAATATTACCATATGCACAATTTAAGTTCCTATTTGGCTTCTTAACAGCCTAACATAAAAATCGCTCCACATTACTTCTGGAAACACTAAATAAGTTTAAATTGTTGGATCAAAAATAGGAAATTACACAGTAGAGTAAGGTGGGGACTGAGAGTCATGGGGTTCAATCCCCAACATGTCCGTGTTTGGAAGTACAAATATGGTACCAGTTTCTGTGGCTGGCAGGGAGGATAGAATAGGTGGACCAGAATGAGTTGGTGCAAACAAATCACCTAATAAGGGTGTTAAAATACAGGTTTCCTAACTCTAGATACAAATATTCTGATTCAGCAACCTTAAGGTAAGACTCAGGGGTCCGCATTTTTAATAAGGACCTTGGGTGATTGTATTGCAGGAGATTCTGGGACCACCCATTGAAAATCAATGGATTAGATCACATTTTGTTTTCAAAAATTGTTATGGAGGAGTTGGAAAAGTCCATAGACAATAGAGGACATGCAGGAAAAATACTAAAGTTACCAGCACTGCCTCTCTTGAGTCCAGGAAACCCAGAATAAGTAGCTCCCTAGGCGTAGCTGGCCAAAGGGCTACAGCCACACTCCTCAAGGCCCACAGTCTTTTCCAAGCTGTGTCAAGCATTCTTTACTTTCATAGCATCCTTGCTTTTCCTGTCTCTTCCCTTCATGAATGCTTCCCGTGACCTTTCAAGTCTCAAGTTTAGTTAATGGTAGAGTTCATACTGGAATGTAGGTCTCTTGACTCTTTTCCAGGGATGTTCCTGCTTGCACCATCCTTCAAATCCTAAATTTCAGGGTTCCCAAGCAATATCTCTTTCAGGAAGCCTTTCCCAGTTCTTCAGTCTTTTCTGTGTTTCTACAGTAACTCCCCACACTCCTGTGAGCTTACTTCTTTCATTATGTTTATAATACAATTAGTTCACTTACCATCCTTCCCTACTAGACTGAGTTATCCTAGTGCCAAGCATAGTCCTTGGCACAGAATATATACACAATAATGTTTAATTAATTAACAAATTTTAAGGCATTTATGGTTAAAAGGACATAGCAAATCTACATGGTATGTTTTCCTCTCCTTGGTTAAGCTCTGTGTTCTTTCAGTTGCCAATATTTTGAAGTTTCATCTCTTGTTTAGGCAGCATTTATAGTAATTCATCTTTTCTGAAATAGGAGGAGTGTATCATTTCACTCTATTATACATACATCTTGAGGTAGGATTTCTTTTTAAATTTATTTATTTCAATTGGTTGGCCTGATTTCCATCAGAGGTTTCATTTTAAGTTGTTATTTTATCCTCTGATCAGAATTACTACTCTGTAAAGGAAAGGAATAAAGTGTTCAAAGAAGATAGTTATGTCTATTGGCACGATATTAAAATGCAAATGCAAAGCAAACTGGAAGAAGTCAAGCTGCCAAATAATCTGGATCATTTCTGAGTCCAGGAGAAAAATTGAAATTACTCCTTTTCTCTATAGCAAGCCATTGCAAGCCTCTACATGCTTATTCTTTGAAAGAAAAACAAAACTAACTACAGAAGTGAACCGGAGGATATTCATTCTTCATGCTAGGTTACCCAATAAGAGCACCCACTGACACTTTCTAACATATTTTCAAAAATAAACTTTTATTTGAAAATATATTTATAATGCAAATTATTTCTGAATCATTTTGGGTTTCAAGGAAACCCCAGCCCCACCTTCTTAGCCCCCAAACTGTCTCCAGATACCTTTCACACCTGTCAATAGACCTATATATTGACCCTGTTTTGTTTACCTGTTGGTAGTCATTACCTTTAGGGATTCCCTTCACCTAAGACTCTCTGAGAGTTGTACAGAATCCGTCCAGCTCCTCGCTTTCTTGTAAAACTTGGACATAAGGCTTCATAATTGAAGAATTTCCTTGCTAACCCTCATCTCAATATGTTGTCTGACTCTCTATTACCTCTCTAATTTTATCCCTTCCATTCTGCCTTTGCCTTACTCCGTTCTAGCTTCTTTGATCTCCTTGATGGTCCAAAGCCACCGAACACTCCTGACCCAGGGCCATCATCCTGTCATCTTTGCTTGCAATGCTACTCCTTTTCCCCTGGAACTCAGCTTAGCCTACCTCCTCACTTCCTTTGGGGTCTTTATTCAAATGTCAGCTAAGCAAAGAGGCTGCATTCTCTATTTCTTCATTCTGCTTCATTATTTTTTTTCACAGCATTTATCACTCATTGACACGTTTGGCTGTTTAAAGTCAATTACTGTGAACCTGACTATGCTAACATGAGAACAACGACTGTTTTCTTTATGGCTCATGCGCCAGCACCTAAAAAAAGTGCCTGGCACATAATAGGTGCTTAAAAATATTTATTAAATAAATGAGTGATTACTATGGGGAAATAGTGAGGCAATTTTTGAAAAGGATAAGTGACAAAAGTTCTGAGGTTTTAAAAGAGCATTTAAAATAAAGTTCCTGATCTTCATACCTTAACTCCTTTGGAGACAGTTATTAGAACTAGTGATGTTTATAGGCTCAGTTTTCATTTCTGAGAGGAATCCCGTCATTGCTGTCTCCTTTTTCACACCCTTGACTTTAAAACAGAACTCCGTTTTCTGTAGGAATGCAGGTTTGTGTCAAAAAATTATATATAAAAATGGCATCATAAGTACATTCTGTTTTTCTTTTTTGTTTTTATTTTTAGGGCCTAGAATTTATTCCTTGTCCTTGTTTTCTCCAGTCTTATAAATCTCTTTTCTTGGTTTTCATAAACGATCATGTTTTACAATAAAAGTAAATATATGAAATTTAAAAGTAGTACATTACAAACTATTTGGAAAATTGGAAAGAGAAGAAAAATCACTCTTAATTCTACTGTACCACAACAGCTATTGGTTATATTTTGATGATTCCCTTCTAGACTTTTTTCTACCCATATATATTTTTTTGAATTTTATTTATTTTTTATATAGCAGGTTCTTATTAGTTATCCATTTTATGCATATTAGTGTATTTATGTCAATCCCAATCTCCCACTTCATCATACCACCACCGCCCCACCACTTTTCCCCATATTCTGTTTTATAACTTCATGTTACATAAGACTAATACAAGAGTACCCATTTCTATCAAAAAATAACCTTCACAGTGTAGCTTTGAAGGATAAAATAATTCTCTTGATAAATCCCCAATAATGAGACATTTAAGTTATGTCTAATTATTTTTTAGTTTCCTAAACTATACTGAGATGTTCATTTGTGTGGAGAAATCTGTAAATTCATCCATAGATACTTCTATTGGCTAACTTCTAGATGTAGAATTGTAATCTCAAAAAGCATGGCTATTTTTAAAGCTTTAGAAGTACACTCACAAATTCCCTTCCAGAAAGACTGTAGCAATTTACCAGCAGTGCAAGAGAGTGACTATTTATGGTGTCTGTGTTAGTTAGGGTTCTCCAGAGAAACAGAGCTAATAGGATATAAAAGGAGATTTATTATGAGAAATTGACTCACACAATTATGGAGACTGAGAAGTCCCACAACCTGCCATGTATAAACTGGAAACCCAGGAAAGCCGGTGATGGGATTCCCTCTGAATCGAAGGCCTGAGAATGCGGGGAGCTCATGACGTAAATCCCAATTTGAGGGCAGAAAAAGAGATGAAATATCCCATCACAAACAATAGGCAGAAAAGGGGGCAAATTCCTCCTTCTTCAGCCTTTTTGTTCTATTCAGGCCCTCACCGGATTAGGTGATGCCCACCCACATTAGGTAGGGCAATCTACTAAGTCAACGATTCAGATGCTAATTTTGTCCAGAAACACTCTCACAGACACACCCAAATATAATGTTTAATCAAATATCTTGGCATCCCCTGATCCAGACAGGTTGACATATAAACTTAACTATCACAGATCCACCCCTTGTCAACTTGGCACTCATATCCATCTCTTTAAGCCATACTTAATTTCCATATAAAAACAGTAACAAGGTTATAATTCCACCTAACATGGTACAACTTGCATGCAACTGAAAGCCTAACCCTTTTGCCAGAAGAGGAGCTCTTGAAAAAGAACACGCTCATTAACCTAGACTTTTCCACAGAATTCAAGGAAGCCAAATTGAGGTGAGACAGAATTGTCCCTTTGGACCTCGTGATTAAGGTGTTTACATGCGCACACAACCCCTACCAGTTAGTTGCATGTCTTTAAAACCTACTATAACTCTAAAGGCCTTTGTGTCTTGTGTCCCAGTAGTAACAATCCCTTCTTGGACTTCCCAGACACGTACGTGAGTCAGGTGCAGCTTGGGGACCTGGCCAGCACCGGGATGCTGCCAGTGGACATCCCCGTACAGGAAGGTATCCGGAGCTGCACTGCTCTCGACCTGTAGGGAAAAAGAATTGCAATCTGAAAAAGGGACTCATGAGAATATTTGCTGCTTCTATCGGGGCATTGAATCCAGGAACTATGAAGAACATCTCAAGCAGTAAATATTTATCATAGCATACTTCCCTCATCTGTGTATCTAGTGGCCATGGCACAGTGTACATTTTTGCTGCCAAAGATCCAAAAGAATAAACAGTCTAGTTTGGCATCAGCCAGTTTCCTTCCAAAATACTTCATTTCCAAATGGAGTTTTCCCAAATTTCAGGTTCCCTCAGCTGATCACCCCATTGAAGTGCTGGGTGTGTCTCTCAGACCCCTCTGGGGCTAACGCTGGCACACTGTGGACCTGTGGGTAAAAGGCAGGAAGGGATTGCCCCAATGACCTTTGGCCTCAAAGCCATATGAAGTCTTTTCCTTTCCTAAGGAAGGCTTTCCATTTATTAAGAGAATAATTACCAGGGCATAAGTAGATACTTAAGTGGCTTTGAACAACTTGTACCTGACTGTTGGTTTGTTATCTTATCACAGTTCAACTGTGAAATTTAGCTCTAGCAGTTCCACTGCATCCTTTACATTTAAAATTTGAGGGGACTCCATATAAACTTAGGAGCTGGGTTGAGAAAAGGGTGAACAAATTGAAATTTGTTTTTGGCAACAGATTCCCTCCTTTTTACTGGGCCTACAGTGAAGAAATGAGCAAATTGGCAAATGTTCTTACAGTGTAACAAGATTTAAATAGGATAATAATACCAGCAGCTCACCTTAGAAATGGAGAAAAATTCCTTCGCCAGTCTGAACATGAAGAAAAAAGACACAATTATGCTAGAAAACACAATGTGAACATTTCCCCTTGTGTAAATTGAATGTTGGGATTTTTCCGTGCCTGTAACATTGTTTGGTTATGTGTGCACACATGCTGCATGCCACCGTCCCCTGTTTCTGTGTTGGAGTTGTTACAATCGACGCGAAACACCAGACCCCCAACAGTGAGAGCCCAAGCATGTTGTAGTGTCACTGTGGGGAGTAGCCATCCTTCCTAGGGGGCTTGACTGGGTCTCTTAAACAGGAAGAGTCAGCTTTATTCAGGGTTAAGACTCAATTCTCTGTTATGTGTAGGGATCAAAGCAATGCATAGACTTTAAAAATTAGTCATTTAATTTAGAGTATATGAAGGAAAATATTCTATACCTCTTTCAACAAAGTGATACAGGAGAAAGTGTCCTCTGGTGATTTCTGTCGGTGTTGAGAATAATGCTTTAGTCTGTCATTTCTACTTATGTTTCCCGACATCTTTTTCTCTCCCCAACGTTTATAAGAGCTACACACTAATATTTTGAAAATGAAAGGCACATTTTAACATTGGGTAACTACAATAAGTTATGGGCTCTATATTGTTAAGTACTATTTGAAGCATATATTTAGTTTTCTTAAATTCTTGATAAAGAAATTTAATTTTGTGTTTTTGATTTCAGGTTGCAAATATTTAGAATCAGTACAACAGCAAATTCTCAGTTTTGCAACAAACATGACAAAGAGACTAAAGCGTGAACATAATATGGTAATTATGCACTTCGTGGTCTTGATCTTAACCCAGGTGTCCTTAATAGGCTCCCACTGGCAGCATGATATAGAGTCCAGATCAACAGCTTAACCAGCTTGCTAAAAAAAAAAAAAAGAAAGCCCAGACTTCCCCATTAGGGGCATTCCTGAGCATCCTAAAGCATCTATAATACAAAGAAAATTCCCTTCCTCCCTTAATTCAAAAGAAGGAAATTGGGCTTCCCTGGTGGCGCAGTGGTTGAGAGTCCGCCTGCCGATGCAGGGAACACGGGTTCGTGCCCGGTCCGGGAAGATCCCACATGCCGCGGAGCGGCTGGGCCCGTGAGCCATGGCCGCTGAGCCTGCGCGTCCAGAGCCTGTGTTCCGCAACGGGAGGGGCCACAACAGTGAAAGGCCCGCGTACCGCAAAAAAAAAAAAAAAGAAGGAGATGAAGAAGACCAATACCCCAGTAGAAAACTGGTAATAAGACATAGAAAAGCAATTCACAGAATATGGTTGTCCAATAAGTATTATGAAACAAGCCTCACTTCACATATAATAAGGAAAAATAATTATTAATTATATATTATGTTTTGCCTGTCAAGCTGTGCACTTCTTAGTGCAACTACAAATTAGTAAAAACTGCGCAAAAAGCAGTTTGGCAATAAGTGGCAAAAACTTTAAAAGTGTAACTTATACTTTGACCCAACATTTCTATTCTAGGATTCTGCCCTTAGAAAGTCACCAGAGCTGTGGAGATGTGAAAAGTGATTCATGTACAAGAATGAACATTGCAGAGTTCTTAAACTATAGAAAATTAGAAGCAATGTTAATGCCCACTTGTAAGTTAATAGTTGCATCATTTATGAAATAACCTTATAGTGCAATATTATACAGCTATTAAAATATTGTTTTCAGAGGACATTGAATATTATAGGAAAACACTTATGGCATAATTTAAATGAATAGAAATAAGTGATAAATATATAATATTATATATGTGTGTATGAAAGGAGTGTGTGAAATATTTATGATAGTTATTTCTAGGTCTTACCTTTATGAATAATTTTAATTTTCTCCTTTATACTTTGTCAGTGTTTTACTATAAACATACAATCCATTTTTAACAGAAAAGCACTGTTTTATTTTAACACCTAATAACTTCAAGGGAAAAAAATCCGTGAAACACTATTAATACATTTCACTTCCAAAATATATTTCATTTTGATAAAGTTTTTGTTTTCAATTCCAAACTTGTGCTTTAAATTTACCTTTGTGGAATAAAATTCTCAGTTTTAGGAAGTGACATTTTAGCACTTGTTATTCTATTGGAAAATTTTACCAGACTAACCCTCAGTTCAAACTAGTAGTGATTGATGGGTACATATGTTGAGTAATGCACACGGAGTTTTCACAGGAACAGAAACATTTGTAGAGATTGATAGAGCAATTCTTTTCAGACAATATCACTTTACTTTTCTAGACATTCACACTAAAACAAAAAAAGCAGTTTTCTTAGTTTGATCTTTTCACTTCTTCATTTGTTTTGTGCAGGCATGTCTTCTGAACTTTTTTTTTTTTTGCGGTACGCGGGCCTCTCACCGTTGGGGCCTCTCCCGTTGCGGAGCACAGGCTCCGGACGCACAGGCTCAGTGGCCATGGCTCACGGGCCCAGCCGCTCTGTGGCATGTGGGATCTTCCCGGACCGGGGCACGATCCCGTGTCCCCTGCATCGGCAGGCGGACTCTCCACCACTGCACCACCAGGGAAACCCTCTTCTGAACTTTTGTGTCTGTAAAATAGCACTCTGGATGAAGCAAACATAAAATTCATAAATAAAAAGTTCTTTGATTATATGCACAGTCCTGAGGAAAGCATTTAATTACATCATATCTTAGATTTTACATTTTAGAAATTGGGATAATATTTGCATTATTACTATGGTTTTAAATTTTGTGTCTCAAAGAGGATTCGCATTCTCATTATGTCCAGGAGGCCTTGCAATTGTCCCACCACAACTACCAATCTGATTATGTGCTTCTCTTCTTAGGGATCTTCAAATTCTCCCCCTGGCCTTCAGGATAGTTACAGAGACGTTAGCACTGCTTTGAAGGATTTACAACCTATTTCCTCTGCCCAAACTTCTGTCCCTTCTTCTCGCTACTCCACCTCTACCACTCTTCAAGCTGTATTCCAGCTATCAAGATTTTCCAAAAGAGCTGGCTCTTTCCAAACTCTGTGTCTTAGTTGGCTTTTCCTTTTTCATCAAATATGTGTCCCTAGCTTTTCTGGCTAGCAAGAAAAGCTTCAGCCTGTAAGATTCATCACAGGTGCAATTGTCTTAGTGAAACCTTGCCTGCTTGCCCCAAGATAAATTAGTCCTTCCATCTTTATTCCCACAGCACCCTCCAGACAGCTTCCCTTGTACCATTTATTGATATTATGCTGTTATATACATATATAATTGTTAACTTATGGCTGTGCCTGCCACTGGACTGTGGGCTTTGTGACGATGGGAATGGTGTGTTTCCCATTGCTGGATGTGTTCAAGTCCAGTGCTGGAACCAAAGGATGAGGCAGGCTATAGTAGGAACCCAGCCTTGGGTGGGTGGTTTACCTTGATGACTGTGAGTCCCCTTTTAGTTCTAAGCATATGGAATTCCCATGCCCAACTCACCATTCTCAGTGGGGAAGGGGAAGGAGAAAATTGGGGCTAGGGGCTGGGCAGAGGGTGAAGTTCCTAGTAGCAGTATATCTTTTCCAGTTTTAATCAGCACCTTTAATAAATACATTCCTTTCTCCTCACCATTTCTTGAGATCCCAGGGCTCTGATAAATGAAAAGCAGCTCTCCTGACTATAAAACATTTGAGGAAACTGCTGGGCTGATAATAACTAATGTTATTAAGCATTTGCTATGTGCCAGGCATTCTTCTAAGTGCTTTACATATATTAATGCACTTAATCCTCACAATAACTCCGTGAGTGAGGTATCATTAGTGTAGATGAGGAAAGGCAGGCATAGCTCATAAACCTTGCTTAAATATATATTATGAGTAAGTGGCATAGCTATGATTCACACCCAGGCAATATGATTCAGGTCCCTACAGCTTTCTGCCAGCCATGGTCAAGGGTACATTGTCCTCAGAACTATTGCCACCTTCTCCAATTGTTAGCCTCTTAACACTTAGTTATGGGGCTCAAGGTAGCACTACCAGAACATAGCTGTTTTCTGAAGTAGTTGCCTTCAAAGTCCAGGAAACAGCTTACCAAGTTCATGTCACCTTGTTACCCTCTGCTCCTCTCATTCTTCTTACTCTTCTTACTCTCGTTACTCCGCTTTTCTTTCCTTCACTCCCATTTACACACTGTAGCCAATTGATCTGAAAATATACAAATATGATCATGTTACTCCCCAGCAAAACAGTCCTTCAGTATCACCCACTGCTTTGGGGATGATGTCCAAACAGCTGAGCATAAAATGCAGAGCCTGGGGCTTCCCTGGTGGCACAGTGGTTAAGAATCCGCCTGCCAATGCAGGGGACACGGGTTGGAGCCTTGGTGCGGGAAGGTCCGACATGCTGCGGAGCAACTAAACCCGTGTGCCACAACTACTGAGCCTGCGCTCTAGAGCTCGTGAGCCACAACTACTGAACCCATGCACCACAACTACTGAGCCCACGTGCCTAGAGCCCACGCTCTACAACAAGAGAAACCACTGCAATGAGAGGCCCGTGCACCGCAACGAAGAGTAGCCCCCCCACTCGCCACAGCTAGAGAAAGCCCACAGGCAGCAACGAAGACCCAACACAGCCAAAAATAAATAAAATTAAAAAAAAAAAAAAGCTTTGCATGAGGTGGTCCCACTGTGCTAGTGTCAGAGCTGGGCTTGGTAGAAGCCAGAAGCAAAGTAGGGGATTAGGCCATAAGGAGACCCTGAGGGCAGCTTCAAGATGTGAGGCTTAGCGCATATATATGCCCTAAATGCCCCAGAACTTCTCCAAATCCACGGGGTTCTCTCACACATTACATATGTTGTCCCTTCCCTGACCTTTGCTCCTCTTCCAGATGAATTTGTATTTACTCTAAAGTACTGAGCAAGGCCAGACCACAAAAGGCTGGTCCAGGCTGGAGGAGTAACTGCTGAGACTTGGCTTAATTTGTTTCACGGGATTGGGCAGAGGAAGAAGTTAAACTGAGGTGCAGTTGCAGCAAAGGCCTTAGCTGATGCCATGCTGTATACTTTTCCCATGGTCACTGTAACAAATTACCATAAAATGGGTGGCTTAAAACAGTGCACATATTTTCTCTCCCATTCTGGAAGCCACAGACCTTAAATCGGTATCACTGAGCCAAAATCAAGGCATCTGCAGGGCCATGCTCCTTCTGGAGGTTCTAGGGGAAAATCCACCCCTTGCCTCTTCACGTGGCTGCTGGCATTCTTTGGCTTGCAGCCACATCACTCCAATTTCTGCCTCTGTCTTCACATCACCTTCTCCTCACGTGATTACATTTAGGGCCCACCCTGCTAATGCAAGATCCTCTCTCAATCATTAAACCCTCTGGTTAACCACATCTGTGAAGACCTGGTTTCTATACAAAATAATATTTCCGGGTTCCAGGGATTAGGACTTGATATCTTTGTGGGACTGTTTTTCAGCCTACCACATATGGAGATCTCTGGAACTCAGATTACCCACCAGAATTACCCTCCTTCGGAGGCAATGCAGTTAAGCGTTTGCATACTTGAAATGATAAATCAGGCTGCCCCCGGCAATGGAGGCATTGGGACCCCTTTGGAGGAAGGTGATTTCCAGGGGAAAAAACAGCTTTGAGCCTTCAACAGATAACACTGCTGGCAGCTAGGGTTGAGGGCTTTGGTTCTAAAGGGGTGATCTGGGTGGTGCATCACTACACCTCTTCAACCTACTACCTTTTTATGGCCTGTGACTGTGCCACAGTTGCTGATTTCTGGGGTTTATTTCTTACTGTGTCATGAAGCTTTCTACTGCACTGGCCATTGCCTACCACAAGGGTATAATTTAAATATCACTTTGTCTGTAAACCTTCCGGTATCTTGCCTTTCTCCACCTTCTCCTCCTCTGCAGAATTAGTCTGTCTCTTTTCTGTGTTGCCATGTTACTTTATTCATACCTCTTCTGGTACTTATACCCATTGTGTAATGATTAATATTCACCAGTACGTCTTCCCTTACTAGACTGTTAGCACCTTAAGGGTGGGGTACCTGACTTGTTCCTGTTTGTAATCGTCTCAGTATCTGGCAGACAGTAGGTGCTCATAAATGTTGAATGAATGAACCATTAAATGTAGCTTAAAGCAGCCACTCCCTGTCTCTTCATCAGTTGGTGGAGCAGACAGAACAGCCAACTATGTGAACGAAAGCCATCAAGCATGTCTAATCCAGGTGATTGAGTGCATGTCGGGAGGCAGTAAAGTAAACAATATCTCAAGGGTCACAGCTGTTTCACTCTGCCTTTCAGCCAAGAAATGCCATGATTTACTTTCTGCTCTTGCCAAGGATGAAGAAATAAAGTCATAAAGAGTGAAAGAGTGAGGAATTACTCAGTTTGGATGGACAGGTCAATCTGCTTGCCCACCTGTGGCCAAGCGAGCATGATCAAAGAATAATATACTTTCACCTTCTATCCCACTTCACAGTCTTTATTCTTTAACAAAAAGGAAGGGATATTCAATGAGAAATGTAGTTCCAATCCTGATAACGCGAACAAAGTTGGTTTTATACACAGATGACAGTGGGTATCCCCAACATTGTAGGGACTCTTCCAAAATTTCTGCCTCAGATATACCCCTTCTTGCCTCAGGTTGCTAAATTCTAAAAGCGTTCCTATGTGTATCTATTTCACAGGGGCATTAGGAGGATTTAACAGATTAGGAATTAATGAATGTAGAAACTCCTACGATAGTACACATGGTGTGTACCTAATAAATGTGTTTCTTTTCTTTATTTTCCTGAAACAGTTTAAGTTCAACAAGTCATTTATTAATGTGGAAGGTTTGGAGGAACAAGGTCAATGTGGCAGCTAATATGTGTTTTATTTTGAAATTTTACATTTTTTGAAGTAACATAAGTACATAGTAAAAGTTCAAACAGTATTAAGCAATATTAAATGAAAAAATTTTTTTCTGTCCTCCTCCCCACAAACCTTTTGTTAGTGCATTTATTCTAAACAATATGCTGAAATCTATTTTTCTCAATATATCAGTTTTAAACAGTAGCTATAAACTTTGCCTATGAAAGATTAGGAATTTAATTTATTTATACTACTTCTTCCCTACTAATTTTATTTGTATTGCTACTTAGTTCTTCAATTGGTTTCACTTATAGCTCTAAGTAATATATATAGAGAGATTTACATATAAATCTGTTTCTATTCTTGTCATCATGTAGATTGCTCCTTGATACCTGCCATTTAAATAATAAAATTATAAATTTGCAGAACCTCATACCCAATGGTTTACAGGTAAACTGACTGATTGGTGGGGGAAGGAAGGCTGATTTGTAGCATTTTCCTATTTCTGTGACTGATTTCAAGCTACCAACCTGACTTTACATTCCCTTTTGTAATTATAATCATTTTCAATACTTCTCCTATGGCTTGACTTTTTAACAAAATCAATAAGGTGCACTTGCAAAATTATGATAATGGAAATGTTATTCAATATACAATCAAATACTATGTTTTCCCATAGAGAAAGAAAAGTAATCTTGATAGGAAATAAGTAGATAATCAAATAAACTAGAATTTTCAAGTTCCAATTGTATTTTAGAAAATAATTAAAACCCTCACTCTGAAGGAGAACATGGCTCTTCCAAAATTCAAAAAGAAAATACAAGGTAGCAGGAATAATAGATAACAGAAAATGGGTGCTAACATAGCTTTAATCACAGGAGCATGCTGTTTTGCAACACAATTGGAAGGATATCCAGCAGTTTTAGCATTATTAAGGGTTACCACCGAAAAGAGGACAGAGACGGAAAGTTATTTCCTAACCACATCTAATGACCCCAGAAAGGAAACAAGCAGGAATATGGACCTAGATTCCTAGCAGGACTTTGAGTGATGTGAAACAAAGGGGAGATAGATTTGTGGTGTTTTATAAACATGTAAAATCACGCCTTGCTTCCTGAGAAATTATTAGCCACTGCAGACCTGTTGCTTCTCCAAGTACCTGTAAATACTGAGATGCAAAATTGCCTATCTTCTTTGACTCATTTTACCTGTTGGTCTCCATCATTTGTTGGAACAATAGAAGTTTCTGTGATGATTAAAATTTTTTATTTCTTCACTGCTCAGTTTCATTCATTCAGAAGTAGTCACTAGTTACGTGTGGCTATTGAGCGCTTGAAATGTGACTAGTACAACTAGAAAAGGAATACTTAACTTTATGTAATTTTAACTCCATGTAAAGCTAAAAGCCACATGTGGCTGGTGACCATACTGGCAGTACAATTCTTAAAGAAGCCATGGACTAAGGAAAAACAAAGATTTCTCCATTTCTCCACTGGAGAAATAGTTTGGCCTGGGAGTGAAATATCTGCTCAGCTACTGCTTAGAAAGTTCTTCTTGCCCTGGGGGTCTGGGTCACACAGTGAGGAAGAAATAAGAGTCAGCAATTTGATGACATTAAAACAGTGCTACTGGAGGCTAAATAGTCTAAGCATAAAAATCAAATAGAGTCTTTCATTTCATTCTCTTCATTGCTCAAAATCACAATACAGTTTTTGGTTCATATTTGGACTATGATGTTTTTGCATATATTTCCGTAGTTATTTCTGGAGATTCTAAATGTTTTTGTTTTACCTGGTGGGCAGAAGAACTATATGCCTTCAAAAGCTTCCAATTGCTTTTTTAATGTTACATGTTTAGTGGAATCCACTTTTCACAAAGACACTGTTCTCATACCTTGTGAATTCCTCCACTAATTTAGGCCTCTTGCTTTCTTTACCTGCTGAGCAGCTAGCTGGCATCTTGAGTTTTCTTGTCATATTACTAAGTTCATTTATACATTCAATAAATATTTGTTGAACACCTACTAAATGCCAGATACTGTCATAAACACTGGGAAATCAGCGGTGAACAAAACCAAATCTCTGAACTCATGAAGTTTATATTTCAGTAGGGGAAGAGAGCAGGTAAACAAATAAAACTAATATTCCAGGCAGTTAGTATAAAGAAGACTAAGGGGGATAAAGGATGCCATGAGTGGAGACAGGTATGTCACTATTTTACACAGGTTGGCATGGAAGCTTTTACAATAAGATGGCAGTCAGAACAAAGGTCTAAAAGAAGAAAGAACAAAGTTGTGTGAATATTAGTTAAAGAACGTACCAAGCAGTGGGAACAGCAAATGCAAATGTTCCCAGGTGTGGCTGCTCTTTGTTCATGGACAGGGTTTGTTAATCTGTCCTAATTTGTGGGAATGGGAAAGCACAGACGGAACACCTTAAAGAAGGTTCAGCTCTGGGGCAGGAACACCTTTATTAGAGATTCCCGTTTCTGCCTTTGTTTGGTTGAGATAGAAGATCATGACTGCAGCCTGATTCCCTGTGTGTGTGTGTGTGTGTGTGTGTGTGTGTGTGTCTGTGTGTCTGTGTGTCTGTGTGTCTTTGTGTTAGGGATGGAGGTGTAAGACAACTCACCTGCCTATTGGGACAACAGTTCCCTAACTGCTTAGACTTTTTCATCATAGCCCAGTTGAGTTCTGTGTCCACAACTTCTTCTTCAACTGCAGATTTTCTTTATTTGTGTTGTGGACTATTTTCTTTCTCTGTTATGATTTATCAAACAATCCAAACTTCTTAACATATTATAAAAATTCCTCAATATCTCTTATCACTGATGGCTCCATTCTCAGGCTGGGGCTGTATATAGATTATTCTTTACTTACTAACATTTTAATAGAATTTTGGAAGGAAAGTAAATCCATGTGCTGCCTTAAGCTTGAAGTCAGAATTCTGAGCTGATGTGGCTGGAGCATGAGGGAGAGCAGACTGTATGGGACAGTCCTGAGTGAGCCACCACAGTGAGGAGAATACTGGAGAATCAACTCTTTACTGCTATGTTCTGAGAGCCCTAGTGTATGAAGATTACAGTAACTAGACTATTACAGTTTTGTGATATACTGTATGCTAAAAATCGATGTTATAAGACTGCAAGTCAGGGGCCTCACAGACTGAGTGACTTAGGAAGTGTCCATAGGAGGGTGAGATATAGTTAAGGTCGGGGATATAGACATCAGTATCAGTAATTCAGTGACATCAATATCAGCATGAAATGGATATGTCCCTTGAAATATATCTCAAATGAGAGAACAAGTTCTAAAGAGTCTTGGGTATGTCATTTTAAAAGATTATGTTTTAAAGTCTTCTATTCATTCTTCCAAAAATGGGAAAATCTTGAGGAGGGCTAGCCTAGTGGTTAAAATAAAGACTCCAGTACCAGATTTGGGGGTGGGGGGTGGGGGTTGAAATCTATCTGTTAAATGCAACAGCTTGTTAAATAAGCAGTAGCCTGCAAGCCTGGAAGACTGGGAGCCAGAAGTGGTACTCAGGGATTGCAGCTCAATTAAATGAATGTGTCCTGATCATTAGATGGCAGTCCCAGTGCTGGTCCCTGAGACCAGAGAGACAGTAAATGTATTTTTCCTGTGTATAGGGAGCTTACAACTAAATAGGGAGATGGCATAAAGACATTATTCTTGTGTAACTTTTCTAGATTAAATTCAAAATTAAAGATGTAATATTAAAAATCACATCTTATAAGCTCACCATTAGAATATGAACTCTTTTATAGGTACATTAAACTGTGTTTTTAAATCACATCAGAAGCTATGTATCTCAGCAAGATGCTAGCACATAGTAGAAACTAAATGGAACTGGATTGAAATGCAGGAAACTATCAACAAAATTACTAACAAATTTGATAATAATGTATAATGAAAATATTCTAAACACTAAAAGAGAGGAAGAAATTTAGAGAATTTCTAGTCTATCCTCCACACTTTTTATAAATAGAGAAACTGTGACCTGGAGACTTATCTGGGAAAGACCTAGAATTTAAGGCAAGATGCAAACTTTCAGTCAGAAGTTCTTTTTCACTGAAGTTACAAGACAAAAATCTCAGATAAGGCTCACACGGCCCACACAAAGGCACAGAAATCAATTTTATTATGTCACAGCACCCACCATAATAGCCAGTTATGCTTCTCTTGTCTTCTTTCACTTTAACAATTATCCATTCATTCAAAAATATAAAGAGAAGTATCAATTCCAAGACTCTGTTTTAAATGCTGGAGATATAGCCCTTACCTTCATGGAGTTCATGGTCTAGTAGGGAACACAGATAAAAACAATATAATATTATTGTTATATATAACAGTTATATTAGTATTTCAATCATATGTAATATGTATAAATATATATACAACTATGTACATATAAAATAATGATAGTCCTTTTTCAGGAGAGAAGTGGAATGGAAGGCAAGATCTCAGTTACAAGCTCACTTGAAACTAAAATTTTCCTGCTGTGGTAAACTTAGGCCTATTCAAAACTAGAGTGTGATTATTTCTGAAGACAGAGAGAGAAGGGAGCATTTCATTTTAAAATGAGTATTGATTTTTTTCTTACTAGAACAGAACATACACATTGTGAACAATACAGAAAATTATAAAGAGGAAAGCAAAAATACCTAGTAATCCCATCTCCCCACGTTAGTTACACAGATAACACTGTGGAATATTCCCTTAAAATCTTTCTCCTAATTACATGACATTATTTTTGGAAGATAAAATAATTTAAACTACTTGACATATTGGAGTATTTTAATAGAATACAGTTCTAATATTCCAAAGCTTTTTTGTACTTTCTATTTCACACGAATAAATTACCTATGCTTCTTTGGACTTGCTGAGCAATAACCAGAAGCTACTTTCTCTCTCTTTCGAGTGCACTTCTGTCACTATTTTCCAACCACCTTTCTTCCCTTTTTCTCTCCCCTCTGAGGCTGTGATGATCACATTATTCTGCATCTTTCAGTCTTTAGCTTCCATGTTACCTCGGCTGAGTTGAAATTCTCTCCTAGTAGAAGGTTTATTCATAAAACAATATTAAGAATAAGATAAATAATTGATATTTGAACTTGACCCAGTTGGTCTCTCCTCAGAATAGTAAAACAATTAATGAGAACAAGGATGTAAAGAACTTCTAAATCTCAATTCTACAGAGATATAAAGCACCAATTATTTAAATCTGGGATAAACTTATAATTTTTCTTCAAAGGACAGGTGAATATTCAGATCTACCTCAGTGGGATACTATCTTATGAAGAAATCCAGGTAGAAAAGGAAAAATATCAAGGACTTGGAAATTCTGATGTACACAAAATAGGAGAATTCCAGGAAAGCTGCAATGCTTCAAATAAAAAGTTCTCATTGACTAAAACATTATTCATGATGTTGTGATTAGGATAACCTTAAGTGTAGCACTTTTCAGAGAACTTATCTTTAACAAAATCATAATGCAGGGTTGTTATTAGCTAAAATTATCATATTCTTTATTTCTGTCTGGGCCATGTTTTTAGAACAGTGCTTAACAAAGTGTGTGTTCAACAAAGATTTGTTGAACAAATGGCAGATAAGTGAATGAATACTGGGTTGGTCTTGGAAATGTTGGATTGTAAAATTTAATCTGTTGGAGGCAGAATTATACTGGGCAGTGAAGTTCAGTTACAGGTTTTAGCACTAAGGTGACCCTGATAGTCATTTAAAAGCATGGGAACAAAAGTCGGGAGCAATACTAAATGGTAAACTAAAATTGGGTGACCAGGATTCTGGGAGCAGGAGTGGAGCCAACTTCTGGGGAAAAATAAGACTGTAGGCTCCACGATGTTGAGGGCCACATCAAGTGGTTACACTGTTGCATTTCTAGCAGAGCACAATGCCAGGAACAGAGTAGCAGCTCAGAAATAATATTTGTGAGTTGGTTGAATAATGAACTCTAACCCAGAAGGGTTGGCAAGCAGGCACGTAAGAGTGTATGAATGTGTTGGTATTTGCTCAGAAACATCAGTCACAAGACAGCAAGGAACAATTTTTTATACCTAATGAGTAATTGTTGTTCCACCCATTTTCATAGGTTTAGTCATACGTTCAACAGATTTCACCCTGGGGTATCTCAAATGGCCCACATATCTTCTCACAGAAGTTGACAGAATTGATTCTGGTTACTTGGGGAATATGGATAGATTTCACACAAAAGCAGAAATGGTGTATGGTCTATTTCTTAGCACAGTTTCACCTTCTAAAAGTTCAAGATTTAGGAAGGAAATGAGAGGACCTTCAAGATGCCAGAGGAGTAAGACATGGAGATCACCTTACTCCCCACAAATACATCAAAAATACATCTACATGTGGAACAACTCCTACAGAACACCTAATGAACGCTGGCAGAAGACTTCAGACTTCCAAAGAGTGTCTTGGTGCTCCGGCCGGATTTCAGGCCTGAGCCTCTGAGGTGGGAGAGCCGAGTTCAGGACACTACACCACCAGAGACCGACCAGGCCCATGTAATATCAGTCGGCGAGAGCTCTCCCAGAGATCTCCGTCTCAACGCTAAGACTCAACTCCACTCAACAACCAGCAAACTCCAGTGCTGGACACCCGATGCCAAACAGCTAGCAAGACAGGAACACAACCTCACCCATTAGCAGAGAGGCTGCCTAAAATCATACTAAGTTCACAGACACCCCAAAAGACACCACTGAACACGGTCCTGCCCACCAGAAAGGCAAGATCCAGCCTCATCCACCAGAACACAGGCACCAGTCCCCTCCACCAAGAAGCCTATACAACCCACTGAACCAACCTTACCCACTGGGGGCAGAAACCAAAAACAATGGGAACTACGAACCTGCAGCTAGCAAAAAGGAGACCCCAAACACAGTAAGTTAAGCAAAATGAGAAGACAGAGAAATACACAGCAGATGAAGGAACAAAGTAAAAACCCACTAGACCAAACAAAGGAAGCGGAAATAGGCAGTCTACCTGAAAAAGAATTCAGAGTAATGATAGTAAAGATGATCCAAAATCTTAGAACTAGAATGGATAAAATACTAGAAATGTTTAACAAGGACCTAGAAGAACTAAAGAGCAAACAATGATGAACAGCACAATAAATGAAATTTAAAATTCTCTGGAAGGAATCAATAGCAGAATAACTGAGGCAGAAGAATGGATAAGTGACCTGGAAGATAAAATAGTGGAAATAACTACCGCAGAGCAGAATAAAGAAAAAAGAATGAAGATAATTGAGGACTGTCTCAGAGACCTCTGGGACAACATTAAATGCACCAACATTCAAATTATAGGGGTCCCAGAAGAAGAAGAGAAAAAGAAAGGGACTGAAAAAATATTTGAAAAGATTATAGTTGAAAACTTCCCTAATGTGGGAAAGGAAATAGTCAATCAAGTACAGGAAGCACAGAGTCCCATACAGGATAAATCCAAGGAGAAACACGCCGAGACACATATTAATCAGACTATCAAAAATTAAATACAAAGAAAAAATATTAAAAGCAGCAAGGGAAAAACAACAAATAACATACAAGGGAAACCCCATAAGGTTAAGAGCTGAACTTTCAGCAGAAACTCTGCAAGCCAGAAGGGAGTGGCAGGACATAATTAAAGTGATGAAAGGGAAAAACCTACAACCAAGATTACTCTACCCAGCAAGGATCTCATTCAGATTTGACAGAGAAATTAAAACCTTTACAGACAAGCAAAAGCTAAGAGAATTCAGCACCATCAAACCAGCTTTACAACAAATGCTATAGGAACTTCTCTAGGCAGGAAACACAAGAGATGGAGAAGACCTACAAAAACAAACCCAAAACAATAAAGAAAATGGTAATAGGAACATACATATCAATAATTACCTTAAATGTAAATGGATTAAATGCTCCAACCAAAAGCCATACACTGACTAAATGGACACAAAAACAAGACCTGTATATATGCTGTCTACAAGAGACCCACTTCAGACCTAGGGACACAAACAGACTGAAAGTGAGGGGATGCAAAAAGATATTCCATGCAAATGGAAATCAAAAGAAAGCTGGAGAAGCACTTCTCGTATCAGACAAAATGGACTTTAAAATAAAAAGTATTACAAGAGACAAAGAATGACACTACATACTGATCAAGGGATCAATCCAGGAAGAAGATATAACAGTTGGAAATTTATGCACCTAACATAGGAGCACCTCAAAACAGAAGGCAAATGCTAACAGACATAAAAGGGGAAATCAACAGTACAGGACTTTAACACCCCACTTTCACCAATGGACAGATCATCCAAAATGAAAATAAATAAATGCAAGCTTTAAATGATACATTAAACAAGATGGACTTAATTGATATTTATAGGACATTCCATCCAAAAACAACAGGATACACTTTCTTCTGAAGTGCTCATGGAACATTCTCCAGGATAGATCATATCTTGGGTCACAAATCAAGCCCTGGTAAATTTAAGAAAATTGAAATCATATCAAGTATCTTTTCTGACCACAATGCTATGAGACTAGATATCAATTACAGGAAAAAAACTGTAAAAAATAAGAACGCATGGAGGCTACACAATACACTACTAAGTAACCAAGAGATCACTGAAGAAATCAAAGAGGAAACTAAAAAATACCTAGAAACAAATGACAATGAAAACACGATGACCCAAAACCTATGGGATGCAGCAAAAGCAGTTCTAAGAGGTAAGTTTTTAGCAATACCATCCTACCTCAAGAAACAAGAAACATCTCAAACAACCTAACCTTACACCTAAAGCTATTAGAGAAAGAAGAACAAAAAAACCCCAAAGTTAACAGAAGGTAAGAAATCATAAAGATCATATCAGAAATAAATGAAGGAAATAATAGCAAAGATCAATAAAACTAAAAGCTGGTTCTTTGAGAAGATAAAAGCAAAATTGATAAACCATTAGCCAGACTCATCAAGAAGAAAAGGGAGAAGACTCAAATCAACAGAATTAGAAATGAAAAAGGAGAAGTAACAACTGACATTTCAGATATACAAAGGTTCATGAGAGATTACTACAAGCAACTTTATGCCAATAAAATGGACCACCTGGAAGAAATGGACAAATTCTTAGAAATGCACAACCTTCTGAGACTGAACCTGGAATAAATAGAAAATATAAACAGACCAATCACAAGCACTGAAATTGAAACTGTGATTAAAAATCTTCCAAAAAAAAAAAAAATAGCCCAGGACCAGATGGCTTCACAGGCAAATTCTATCAAACATTTAGAGAAGAGCTAACACCTATCCTTCTCAAACTCTTCCAAAATATAGCAGAGGGAGGAACACTCCCAAACTCATTCTATAAGGCCATCATCACCCTGATACCAAAATCAGACAAAGATGTCACAAAAAAAGAAAACTACAGACCAATATGACTGATGATCATAGGTGCAAAAATCCTCAACAAAATACTGTCAAACAGAATCCAACAACACATTAAAAGGATCATACACCATGATCAAGTGGGGTTTATCCCAAGGATAAATGCAAGGATACTTCAATATGCACAAATCAATCAATGTGATACACCATATTATCAAATTGATGGAGGAAAACCATATGATCATCTCAATAGATGCAGAAAAACCTTTCGACAAAATTCAACACCAATTTATGATAAAAAACCCTCCAGAAAGCAGGCATAGAGGGAACTTACCTCACCATAATAAAGGCCATATATGACAAACCCACAGCCAACATCGTTCTCAATAGTGAAAAACTGAAACCATTTCCACTAAGTTCAGGGACAAGACAAGGTTGCCCACTCTCACCACTCTTATTCAACATAGTTTTGGAAG
>NW_021703782.1:84846819-85122050 GCF_005190385.1 Monodon monoceros | reverse complement strand
ACCTAAATGTAAGGCCAGACACTATCAAACTCTTAGAGGAAAACATAGGCAGAACACTCTATGACATAAATCACAGCAAGATCCTTTTTGACCCACCTCCTAGAGAAATGGAAATAAAAACAAAAATAAACAAATGGAATCTAATGAAACTTCAAAGCTTTTGCACAGCAAAGGAAACCATAAAGAAGAGGAAAAGACAACCCTCAGCATGGGAGAAAATATTTGCAAATGAAGCAACTAACAAAGGGTTATTCTCCAAAATTTACAAGCAGGTCATACAGCTCAATATCAAAAAAACAAACAACCCAATGCAAAAATGGGCAGAAGACCTAAATAGACATTTCTCCAAAGAAGTTATACAGATTGCCAACAAACACATGAAAGGATGCTCAACATCACTAATCATTAGAGAAGTGCAAATCAAAACTACAATGAGGTATCACCTCACACTGGTCAGAACGGCCATCCCCCAAAAATGTAGAAACAATAAATGATGGAGAGGGTGTGGAGAAATGGGAACCCTTTTGCACTGTTGGTGAGAATGTAAATTGATAAAGCCACTATGGAGAACAGTATGGAGGTTCCTCAAAAAACTACAAGTAGAAATACCATATGACCCATCAATCCCACTACTGGGCATATACCCTGAGAAAACCATAATTCAAAAAGAGTCATGTACCACAATGTTCATTGCAGCTCTGTTTACAATAGCCAGGACATGGAAGCAACCTGTGTCCATCAACACATGAATGGATAAAGAAGATGAGGCACATATATACAATGGAATATTATTCGGCTGTAAAAAGAAGTGAAATTGAGTTATTTGTAGTGAGGTGGATGGACCTAGAGTCTGTTATACAGAGTGAAGTAAGTCAGAAAGAGAAAAACAAATGCCATATGCTAACTCATATATATGGAATCTAAAAAAAAAACCATGGTTCTAATGAACCTAGGGGCAGGAGAGGAATAAAGATGCAGACGTAGAGGATGGACTTGAGGACTCGGGGAAGTGGAAGGGCAAGCTGGGACGAAGTCAGAGAGTAGCATTGACATATATACACTACCAAATGTAAAATAGATAGCTAGTGGGAAGCAGCTGCATAGCATAGGGAGATCAGCTCCGTGCTGTGTGACCACCTAGATGGGTGGGATAGGGAGGGCGGGAGGAAGACGCAAGAGGGAGGGGATATGGGGATATATGTATACCTATAGCTGATTCACTTTGTTATACAGCAGAAACTAACAACATTGTAAAGCAATTATACTCCAATAAAGATGTTAAAAAATTTAAAAATAAATAAAATAAAAAATTTTTAAATTTAAAAATTAAAAATAAATGAATAAAAAATGAAGGTAATGGTATAAGAAGTATTTGGTTTTTCCCTTTTTATTTTCTCTTACCTCTGTAGCATTGAGCAGTAGGCTCCAGGGATACTACAAATTCGTATTACTTTCACTTTATTAATTAGTTTTAACAAAAATCTATTTGGTGTTACATCCCATTTGTTAGTTGGGAAAAGTAGAATTTAATTTATTAAGTCCATGCTTTTCAAACTTTATGTGCCTTAGAATCAAAAAATCTTGTTAAAATGCAGATTCTCATTCAGCAGGCTGTTGGTGGGGCCTGGGAGTATGCATTCCTAACAAGCTCCCAGGTGGTACTTTGCAGCTGGTCCACCTACCTTCCTTTAAGAAACAAATAATTAAGAGACACAATCAAGGTCACAAAGCTAAAAATGGTGGGACCAAGATTTGAACTAAGCTCTTCTTACTGTAAATCTGAGACCAGGGAGAATCGAGTTCTACTTTATTTTCCCCAAAGATAAGAGAACAAAGATTAGTGAGAATCTATCACTTTCTAGACAATGTCTCACACGCTGTGGGTAGGAGAGAGAATCCTAATTACTCTGATAGGAATCAGGAGACTGTAATAGGAAACCTACTCTTCTCCCCTTGAGATGGCTTCCAGTAGAACTCCTCCTGGATTTCACTTTCTGTTACCAATACCCGCTCTTGCCAAAGTTGGCAGTGATCTCCTTGATTATAAAAACACAGAACATTTTTAAAAGCTTAACAGCTCAGAAGTATTTGACACTGAGGACCATTCGTTTCTCCTCTCTCTTGCTGTCCATCCTAGTGCTTCACTTGTGTTCTACCTCTTTGGCAGCCTCTTCCCATCCTCCTATGTGGGCTTCTTTCTTCTGCTACTCCTTCATTCTTGCATCTCCTGAATATTGGTTCTTGGACCCAGCCCCCATTTCATTTTGCCCTCTTTCCCTATGTGATCAATGTTTAACCCTCTTAGGGAATTCAACTTTCACCTGCAAGTTTTAACCTCCAGATTATATCTTTAGCTTAGATCTCTATACTCTTCATGTCATATACAAGTACTTATTAAATATCTCTACTTTTGTAACACACAGACACCTCAAATTCCAAAACCAAACTGAATTAACTCATCATTTTTCCTTAAATTATTTTTTTCCATTGGGTCATTTATTTGGTAAATCCATCCACCTGGCTTCCCTCCCACATTTAATCTATCTAATCTTATAGACTGACCCTCCTAAATGGCTCTCAAAATAACTCTCATCTCTCCACCCTCACTGCCTCTGCCTTATTTCAGCTTCCTGATATTTCTCTCCTTGATCACTGACAAACCCTCCTAACTTCCTGCCTTAATTCCTTCTAATCAATTTCCCATCAATAACCATTCTAGAATACTCATATGACTGTGTCACTGTCTTGCTTAAACGACTCCCCTTGTTTTCAGTATAGTTGGTAAGTTCCCAGAGTAACATAAAAGATTCAGGATTCCCTTTTCTACCTTTCCTGCATCATGGTCCATCACTGATCTCCTTCTTCTTACGAGCAAGGCTATAAGCATCCTGGCCTACTTTTCCTTTCTCCATATGGCATGCTTTGTCATAGATCTGTGCCTTTCTACTATCAATCTTTTCAGAGCTCCTAGAACACCAAATGGCATTTGCCAAGCTAACCTCCACACTTCCTCTAAGGTATCGCCCCTTCAAGGAAAGCTTCCATAATTCTTTCAGGCTGGGTATCTATCTCTTGTATGTACTAACACAGCACCTATGTTTATATCTTAGCACTGGCAACACTGTATTGTTTATTTATCTGAGTCCTTTTAGATTATGAGCCATTTGAGGACAGTGAATGTCTTGACGTCTGAATTACCAGCACCATGGACAGTGCCTAGGAAAGCCCGGAAACTCAGTCAGCAATTGCTGATGAGTGTTGTTAGGGAAGGGCCACTTTCTTTTTTTATACTTTAATGTTATTTATTTATTTATTTATTTTAATGTCTTTATTGGAGTATAACTGCTTTACAATGGTGTGTTAGTTTCTGCTTTATATCAAAGTGAATCAGTTATACATGTACATATATCCCCATGTCTCTTCCCTCTTGTGTCTCCCTCCCTCCCATCCTCCCTATCCCACCCCTCTAGGTGGTCACAAAGCACTGAGCTGACCTCCCTGTGCTATGTGGCTGCTTCCCACTAGCCGTCTATTTTACATTTGGTAGTGTATATATGTCCATGGGGAAGGGCCACTTTCTTGATGAATTAGTCAAGGGTGTCCTTTCAATGTCCCTGCCATTTTACAGGAACCATAGATTATAAATCCATAGATTATGGATTTAATTTCTATGAACAGTGCATAACCAGACACATCTGTTAAGAACATTCTATAGTTAAGTACCTTCCTCCTAGCAAATATCATTTCATCATTTACCAGGTCGTCTAATTGTCATGCTGACAAGATTAGACTGGGTCACCTGTCATCTTTGCTTTCACCCAGTAGCATGCTGTTGGTAAAGGGAGTGAATGGATCTCAGACCAGTTGCTTTAACTCTTTTCTCTCTAACTTTATGTCAAGATGGGGTGATTCTCTACTCATAATAGAAAGACAAAATTAAATGCCTTAAATGGAGACATAAATGGAGGTGGTGTTCCTGTGAATTGGTGCTTATTTTTATTTTCCAGAATCTTTTGGGTTAATGCATTTTTACTTTTTGTAACATAAGCAAAATAGTTCAAATTATAAAATTAACACCTGATCATCTTAAAAGATTCAAGCAATATAAAACATTCAGACACCTCATCATTTTAAAAGATTCAAGCAATATAAAACATTCAGAGGAGCAATATCACAAATTACATATACTCCCACATTCCAGTGATAAAGAATTAAAATTTTGATGTATACCTTTCCAAAATAAATGAGATCACATTATGTATGCTATTATGTAATTTTCTTTTTTGAAATTAATTATATCATTCATTTATTTTATAACATGTGTACAAACATGTTGTCAAAATCAAAATTATTGTCATGAAAAAATGTTTTATTTCTCTCCAAGAGATTTCAAAATGCACAGTGGTAGAGTAGAATACTAATTACTAAAATCTATGTTATTTTAAGGCATTATCAAAATTTGGAAATCACCAACCTTATGTTTTTCACATTTTTAGAACAAAACATTTTAATTATGTGAAGAGTTTTGTAGAAAATAAATGTGTTGTTCAATATGCTAGCCATTTGCCACACATGTGGCTACTTAAATTTAAATTAATTAAAATGATATAAAATTAATAATTGAGTTCCGCAGTTGCACTAGCCATGTTTCAAGTGTCAGTAGCCACATATTGCTAATGGCTATAGCATTAGACAGCACGGACATAAAACATTTCCATCATCACAGAAATTTCTGTTGGGGAGTGTTTGTGTAGAGTTCTAATAAATGTGTCACAGTTTAACAAACAATTTGTTGAGCACCAAGTATGTGTCAGATGTCATGTTAGGCACTTTTCACTTTTCCCGTATGTTATTTAATACTCACAAAAAAGGCTGTGGGAAAGATATTGTTATCCAACTTTTCAGGTCCGCCCCCCCGCCAAAAAAAGGAGTCTCATGGAAGGCAACTGATTTGATTGAAAGGGTTGGAAATCAGTTGTAATCTGTCTAACACCACAACATTAGTAGCTGGTCAGTTGGGGCATTGATACATACGCTGATGATTTCCCCTGTCAGAATAGCAAGGAAACCCAGCCCTTTGCGTTCCATGTTGTGAATCAGGAATTTGAGGACATGCATCTCCATCAACTTCATTCTTCTCTGTGGCCACATCTCCTCTAATTGACCTGGACTGTTGGCCTGTGATCCTCAACCACTTCCTTAAGGTCTTAAAATGCAAGCTTCTTGACATTACTTAAAAAACCCATCACAATCTTTTCTGAACCTAACTCTCCTGCATTATCTTTTCCCACTCTCTACTTCCCAGCCTGGGTGACAGCCATGGCAATTAATAATTCCCAAAGGGTCATGTTGCCCATGTCTTCACATATATTGTTCACTTGACCCAAAAGCCTCTTTTACTCTTTTCAACCTGTTTAACCATTGATGATATTTATTACTCAGTGCAAGTCCTGCCTCTCCCAGGATGCTTTACCTTAACCATGGACTATAACTTAGGAGTCCGCCAGCATGTTCATAAGTGCCCTGTTCTTAGCTCTTCCATAAGTCACACTTACCACAGTATAATCATTGGTTAACTGTGTGTTTCTCCATTGACTATAATCTCCTTAAGAGCTAGCCCATTTCTTTTCTTTTTTTTCTTTTTTTTTTGTGGTACGCAGGCCTCTCACTGTTGTGGCCTCTCCCGCTGTGGAGCACAGGCTCCGGATGCGCAGGCTCAGCGGCCATGGCTCACGGGCCCAGCCGATCCGTGGCACGTGGGATCCTCCTGGACCGGGGCACGAACCCGCGTCCCCTGCATCGGCAGGCGGACTCTCAACCACTGCACCACCAGGGAAGCCCTAGCCCATTTCTTAATCTGCCACAATACCAGATATTAAGTATAAATGTTTAACTCCAACTAATGGGACAACTTGTTTTCCAGATAAAAGAATATATTATCCAAAGATAGGGAAGTAGAAGGAGAGAGAATTCTCTCTCAGCAAAATTGACTTCAAAGGATCTGTGTCTCCATCTTTTATTCACATGCCATCTTCTCCAAAAACAGGTCAGGAGAGTCACCTGTCTTTGATGGCCCTGATACCAAATGGTCTCTAGGAATACCTTGGCTGCTTGCTTCAGATTATGGGGAGAAAGAGGACAGGCCCCATAAAGAAGAGCCTGTGGCTACCCAATATGGGGGCAGCACACTTGTCTGATAACTTTGTCCCCCTCTAAGGCTGGAAGTGAAACTCTTTTCATGTGCTTGCAAGGGAGGCTTCTTCCTGCCATCTCCCAACTCCCAGCCACACTGTCTGAATCATCCGAGATGATCACCTCCCGACTCCTTCATTAACTCTCCTCTGTGCCAAACAGAGCTGGCTTGCTGTGGCACCTGCCATAATGTGTCACAAGCTGACAGGCAATCACTTCGTGGAGGGTACTGCTCTGCTACAGAGCACACATCAGACTGACACACTACCTCTCCTTGATGGGGAAGAGCAATTTTACATCCTTAGGTAGAAAAAACTGGTATAAAATGTCAGGCTCCCATAGCAATATGACGTGCATAGGGACATTATAAACACAGGAGTTTTTATAACTGTTATTCACCCTCCTGGCCTTGGGATGTGTGACACATGGTTATGATAATCACTTGCCCTCAGCTTAAGCATATGGATTCATTTATCTGTGCATTTATTCATTCATGTATTCAACAAATTTAGGGGATACTTTCTAAGATCCAGGTACTTGCAGGAGGTGCCAAAGGGACCCAGGGGTAAACAAAACATGGTCCCTGCCATTAAGAACATCTCATTTAAGTAGGAGACACAGGCATATAAACGAGATTCAAATGCACTGAGAACAGGGCTTGTAAGAGAGTCAGACATGAAGTATGTCAGGAAGAGCACGACGGAAGGAGCCATTCATGAAGCCCAAGGGAATCAGGAAAGGTTTCACAGGGGAAACAAAATAGGAACTGAGTTTTGAAGGACAGTGACATTCTCATGGCCTGGGTAGGGACGAACTGGCAATAGCATGTGCAGAGGAGGTAAGTGTAAAGGGGCACGGGCCTCACTGCCCTGTAGCTGGAGCATGAGCTAAGCAAGTGAGAGTCACAGGAGGTGGCATTAAGCAGGTGAGCGTAGTGTGCAGGCCTCTGACTTTCTCAGGTTGGCAATGTACAGTCGTCAGCTATTTAGGCAGGGCTGGGCACAATCAGAGATTTTAAGGTGTGTGCTTCCCGACACTGTGAAATCAGGAGCAATAATGAACTTTTGTATCTTCCCCTTGTATGTTTTTATCTTCCTCTGTCTGTGTTTTCATAATGGCTAAAACACACACAAAAAGGCCTTATGGTTTATGTTTGTGGGTAGCATGGAAAGAGGGGATCCTGGGAGACTGAGTCTCACTCTGCAGGGTAAAGCAGCATAATAAAAAAAGGAAGGAAAGCTGAGAATCTTGGGGTAAGTAGAGTAAGGAAAAGAGAGGGACCAGAGACACAAATCTGGGACAGAGAAGCGGTCAAGTGGCCTTGGAGCTAATTGTCTGATCCCTCTCCCGGGGAGGGTTGACCTGGTGTCAAGGGACTATTGCAGGACAAGGGTCCGGAGGGCACGCACACATAGAGAAAAGTAGAATACATCCTGAATAGCAGACTTATCTGTGCAGGTGGAGGTTGGTGCTTTGCTGGTTGTGCATTTGCTTAGACATGTATGTCCAGTGAAATTTGTTTATGGGGATATAGAGGCAGATGAGAAAGATATTTAGCAATAAGCTGGTCACGTGGGTCTTCCTTTTATCCTCCAAAGGATATGACTAACCCTAAAAGGCAAGGATACTGACTAAGATTACACCAGGTACTCAGCAGAAAAGGCGTTGAGATTAGACGTGAACTAAGTTTAAATCTTAGCTCGACTGCCATGTCTCTGTCTCCCCATTTTTAAAATAGGCATGAAAATACCTTTCAGCATGATTGAAAAGACTAGCTGAAATAATGCATGTAAAATACTCAGCCTGCTGCCAGGCAGTCAAAAATGAAGCTATTCCTTTACACAGTTAGTATATTGTCTATGTAGCATAGTACTGGGCACTCAAGAAACTTAAAAATATCCCTTGGCATGACTTCTCTTGGTTTGCAAGTGCACTGGAAGTTTAATCTTTTGCAAGTATAAGGCTCTTTAGGAGTTACCACCAGTTAGTATTGAAGGAGATAGTCATTTGTCAGTAATATTGACCCAAGGAAAACCAGTCAGGTGTAAAGAAGCATCACTTTGAAATAATGTGACAAATGAGTCTCCATCATTTGAATGAGGAGACAGTAACTGGGTCAGTGCATCTGGTGGGACCACTCTGACACATGGTTAAATAGTCACTACAGTCCTAATAAGCAGGACTCCTTCGTCGTCTGTAGGAGCTAGGGGCTGGGAGTGTGGCCCACAGGAAGAGTGGAGGTGTATGATTTGTGTGCCTCGGCATCAAAACCTGAGGTAGAATGACTCCTTGAGAAATAAATGTAAAGATTTGAAAAATGCAGTAAATAGGTGTCAATGTCCCAACAAAAATATTAGTACATTTTTGAATATTTCTTTGAATATGTTTGTCACTCATCTGTTAGAATTATTCACTGATAAACCTTAAATGTTCATCTCTGAAGGCCAGCAAAATTTATTTAAATTTAACCAAGAGCAGGCGAAATGTTGACATGCTTCTATTCTTCCTTTGGCATTCAAGCTTATGTTTAATTCAGTGTTTCATAATTTGCAATGTAATAAACTTCATGCTCTGAAAAATTTAACAAATATGAAGCAAAGGGAGTATATGTTAAGTATATAATAACATCATTAGCTGCTTAAAAAACTGTTTACGTGTCATGAACTTACACCTGTGTATTAAAAAGGGAGCTAGAACTGAATATTAATATTAGATGCTATAAGAAACAAAAATTTGTATTCAATTTCCAGATCACCATATACAAATTGGAGTTTCTCTGCCTGCCCAACATTGTTCTAGAGACTGTGTGGATGGCACAACCTCCAATCTACTGGTTTCCCTGCTTCCAGCCTTTCTCACCTGTAATCCCTCCAAAGTTATATGAGAATTGCCTTTCGGAGTATGTAATTTCAACCTTCAACTTTAGTTTCTATGGGCCCCCTTTATCCCTCCCTCCCTCCCTCCCTCCCTCCCTCCCTCCCTCCCGTCACCCTCCTTCCTTCCTTCCTTCCTTCCTTCCTTCCTTCCTTCCTTCTCTCTCTTTAGTTTCTATGGTCTTTTTAGTTTTAGTTCTGGTTTGAGTTTGAGTTTTTTATGGTCCTTTAGTTGCTATAGTTTTTATGGTCTCTTTAGTTTCTATGCTCCCCCTTTATCCCTCCCTCCCTCCATCCCTCTTCTTTCTCTCTCTCTCCCCCCTCCTCTTTCCCTCCTCTCTCCTCTCCTCCCCCCTCCTCTGGGGCAGCAGGAAGCTATGAACTCTCTGAGAAGCAGTTGCCATAGCTGTGGTGGCCTCCACCACCCCCACTAGGGATTTGTTAACACATCTCCTCTCTGTTTCTCACAGTCCTAGGAACTTCCTGTAGTTCCTAATCTCTGTATTATCTCATGTTCCTTTTTTCTTTCTCAACTCTTTGAACACTTCTGAAACAAGTACCCTTTAGTAAAGTACATCTATTCAAAATAAATGGTGTAATTGGACGCAGTTTTTCTCATTGGACCCTGATTGACTCAAGGTGCTGCTAACCCCTTTAGTATAGGTGGGGTCAGAGTAACAGTAGCAACACAAAATTTGTTCTTCCCATCATCTCCTCACACAGAGCTGAGCCAGCTGCAACATTCCTCTCCCTCAAGTATAATGAAGGATCCATAGGAAGAGCTCCCATGTGCCAATTCAGTTGAGCAGAGCCTCTGCGTTGCCAAGATTCTTGGGCGTCTGCCATCTCCTATCATGCATCAGCCTCCATCATTGCTCTGCTACCTTCCTGGGCACTGCCACTGGTGCCAAAGCACTGCCGCATGCTCCTCTCCACACTTCATCTTCCTTTCCACCTGGGACCCAAAGCAGCATTATTTGTGTCAGTGGAAATCAGACTCCTCATAAAAATAACTCCATCAACTCTGCTCTAAAAGCGCCATATGGGTTAGAAATAACAGAAAGATGCCAGCACATGGTGGCTTCAGCATGATAGAATTTTATTTCTGTTGATGTATATTCTTGAAGTGAGCAGCCCAGGACTCTGTTCCCTCCTGGTTGATGGACTAGCTCTGCCATCCTCAAAACACGGCTTCTCTCTCCGTTTCCAAGATGGCTACTCCATCACTGCCATTTCCCAGACAGAGGAAAAAGAAAGAGAATATACAGGACAAAGGATTTGCTTAAGGAGATGATTGGAAGTTGTTATAGACACCACTTCTGGATACATCCCAGTAGCTGGAACTAATTACAACAGAGGCTGGGAAATTTGTCTCCAATTAGATAGTCAAATGCCCAGTTAAAACTCTGGGGTTCAGGGTACCACATGCAGGTGTGTGGGTTGTGGTCTGAACAAGAGTGCCCTGCTGAGAGGTGAGGGGAGCTGATACACAACCCATACTCTGCTCACCAAGCCATGAGCCCCAGTCCACCTTCTTTTCACAAAAGTTTCTCTGCTTGTCAAGCCATATGTCCACAGGGCTGTCCCTGCCCAAGGGGGACCTTTTTCTAATTAGTACAGGGTGACAATTTTGACTATGGCAGTCCTGGGGATTCTTTCTGAAATATGTAAGCAGTCTTACATATATATATAGAAACAGTAGGGTTTATATCTAGTCAATGGGGCGGAGGAAGGTGAGAAGAAGTTAGGAATATACACCATCCTTTGGCCTTCAGTGTTTTCTCCCTCCTTATGAACACAGTACAAAAATCTTACTGCTTCAACCCAAAATAGAAGCTCTGATAAAAATTACCTCTTGCAAATTGACTACCCCTCATATCTTCCCCACTATTTCATTTACTTCCTTTACCCTCAGAAGTCTAGGCATAATTATTATTATTTATATGTTACATATAAGGAAACTGGGACTCAGAGATGTTAGGTAACTTGCCCAAGGTCACACAGCTAGTAAGCAATTAGATATGAATTTTGTCCCAGGTCTATCTGACTCCAAATCCATTGCTTATTTTATTGTATCACACTGCCTATTAAGTGACAAGCACTGGTACCTTGTGATAAAAAATGAACTATTTGTAATATGAAACTTTTTAATAGAGAAGTTCCAGGGAATAGGACATCACCAGGGCCACACTGTCATTGTGGTTTACACTTCCCATTAACTCTTTCCAATAAACATTTCATTTAAATTTAATAAAGTAGTTAATAAAGCCATAAAGGTTAATTACTAGTTAAGGGAAAATATGACTTCACATTGGTGAACATGTGAAAAAATGAATCAACTTCGTTTAGCCATAACCCAGGATTATATAGGCAATAAAGCATGATTATGGATTTAACATGTTAATTCCCAGTGGATTTAATAGAGGTGCTATGAGATACATGACCAATCACTAACCCATCTGACAAGCCTCAGGCAGCACTAATCAAGATTAAATCACTTGACCCACATGTGGATGCAATATATCTTTCAAGATGAAATGACTGTAATTTTTCATCATGGAGTTATTATAAATGCCTGTGGATCGGACGAAATGAAGAGAAGGGAAAAGTGGGGGACACAATCTGTGATCTCCAATCTGACACTTCATTTTGGTAGCTACTTTAGAAGAAAATAACCATTTACTTTTATTTTTTCATAAATTTAAGATTCTCTCCAGTTATTGCTGACTCTAATGACTCATGATTTATCTGTAATTTGTAGAACAAATCAATGCATCCACATCCCTTACATTTTTTTTAATGGAACCTTACATTTTTTTAAACTTTTTTCCCTTGCCTTTCCAAAAATAAGCTATTGGCAGTCAGCCCTTTGTGGCACTGATATTCTGTAGTTCAACAACTGTTTCATCAGTGAGAGTTTAATTCTTAAGAAACAGAATCCTGAATATTGATAACACTGTATTTTATTTATCATGGTTTGAACCACCTGGTAACCATAAAAGAAAAGTTCTTATTACTTGAAGAACAAGGATCTAAAAATGATGGACCGTGGGCTAAATCTGGCCCACCAACTATTTTTGTAAATAAAGTTTTATTGGTACATAGTCACACCCTTTCATGTATGTATCATCTTTGGCTGCTGTCATGCTACAATGGCAGAGGTAACTAGTGACAGAGACCATGTTCTCATAAAGGCTAAACTATTTACTATCTGGCCAAGTACAGGAAAAGTTTGCTGGCTCTTAATCAAGACTTTCATTTTTTTTCTGAATTCTAATTTAACTAAAACATGATTATTTTTACAGCCTTCTATTTCTCCCATTCATATTATTCATTTCGGACTTTGGTTTCCAATTTTCCAAAGTCTCACATCAAAACTGCTCCCTACCTCACCTCATAGTGATGAGAATTAAATATAGGAGTGTGTACTCTAATATACAATAGATACTCGAAAATACGAATTCATTGCCCCTACTCCAAGATATTGTTGTTGCTGTTGTTTTAACAGGAGAAGGTACAGTGTGATGGTTAAAAGCATGGGCACTGGCTCCACCCTGCTTGGGGTAAGAGCCCAGCTTTGCCACTCTAACCCTTGGGCAAATGACCCTGGGCAAGTTTCTTAATTCCTCTATGCCTCGGTTTCTTTATCTGTAAAATGGGATCATAATAATATACCTGCCAAGAGTTCTTGGTAAGATTAAAAGAAGTAACACAAACAGTATGTTGAGACTAGTGCTTGGCATGCAGCACACACTATACCTGTGTTAGCCGCTGCCACTGCCGTCATCCTCTTCATCAAAAGAGCTTAGATCATATTGCAAAGAATCACCCCATTTCCTACTGGTTAAACAAATGGATTTACTTTAGGTAAGTGTGAGGTATAAACCAGCTAATATATATGAAGGCTGCTGGCATTGTCCCTGGCACATTGTATGTGCTCAATAATTGATCCTTTCCTCTGCCTCTCTGTTCCCTTTATGGTGGCGTGACCCCGCATATGTCTCCTATTTCATGATTATTCACACTCTAATCCCCAGTCATGCTCATCACATCACAACTGCTCATTTGCCTTCCTCTATTCTCGGCTTCTTCATTTCTTACTGTGGGCCAATTCTTGTGTCCAGACCAACCTGTGTCCTCTTAAATGCCAAGTCTTTTAGTAATAATGGTGATATTAAATAATAGTTACTTGCAAATATATACACATGTATTTATATAGCTCTATGTGCCAGGCACTGTTTTAAGCATTTTACATATATTGTCTCCTTATAACAACCCTTTGAGGTGGTTACTATTAATATCCTCATTTAGAGATGAGGAAATTGAGGAATGGATGTTTTAAAGAACTTGCCATAGGTCATACAGCTAGTAAACATAGAACAAGGATTTGCATCCAGACAGCCTGATTCTGGAGGTTATGCTTTTTGCCACTATGCAGCAGTATACTGCTCCTTTAAATGCTTTTAAAATTCTCTCATTAAATTTGTGTTTCCTAAAGCTTTCTATGTTTGACCTGAGCTTGATTCTAAAGGACTTCATAAACATACTCTGCTAATTCATTTCTGCCTGAGAATTTATGTTCATGTATGTTGTATAGGTAGAATGGTCTGTTTCTTACACATAATATGTAAAAGTTATATATTCCCTACGTATTTCCACAGAGGAACTCATTCAAGTGATTATAAACAATGAATAATTACTTAAATTCATTAATTAGATTGTGTTTCCACTACCTCAATTTTTTTTGCTTGACCTAAAATCTTGTTTATTATAGTTATAGCTGTTGACTAGTATATGATAGCAGACTTGTATTTTAGATAACAATCATAATTTCTAGTTGGAGTTCAGTCCCACAGTTGTTATTTTAAAGAAGTGTTTCTCAAAATAATGTGAATATGAATCACTGGGGTTAATATTAAAATTCAGATTCAGGTTGGAGCCTGAGATTCTGAATTTCTATCAAGCAGTAAGTGTCATTTTGATATAGTACATAGAAAATTTCAGATTAACACATCAGTGATTATCTAAGGGCATCCTTCAGAATCTTTTTGGGATTTACCTTGCTTGGGCACAGTCCACTGACTTTTAGGTTATAATACAGAAAAGTGTTTGGAATGGATTACATTGGATTTCGTGGCAGGGACCCTACTTGAATCCCTGTTTCCTCATGATGGCTGTCACAACTGATATTCTGTTCAACTTATATCTAAAACTTTGTCCTGTATCCTTCATCGTTCATTCATTCATTCATTCAGCATTCAATAAGCACCTAGTATGTGCCAGCCTAGTCCTTGTCTTAAAGAAGTTCTCATTCTTGAGACCGGAGAAGGGGAGGGTAGACTCAGACATGTAAAATAAAAAGTCAAAATAAGTATTTTTGGTGTTACGATAGAAGTTTGTATGAGGGCACAAAGAAAGTAATTATTTGCTTCTAACAGCTCGACATTTGTGAAAATGTCAAGTAAGGTTTCAAAGAGAAGGTGTCCCTTGAATAGAGTCTAGAAAGAAGAGTTTTCTAAGCAACAGTGGAGCAAAGAGCACTCCAAGCTAAGAAGTCAGTATGAAGATGGACAATGGCCTGGCCTGATTGAGGAACCAACCTTCTGCTGGTATCATTGAGTCATGGGTCTTTGGATCATTTGGGAGAAAAAAAGCAAAGAACTTGCTGCAGTTGACAGTAGAGACTGAAAAAGCATTAAAGGGTTAAGCAAGGGAGTGATTGATCATTGCCTTGTATCAGCAGTTAAGCTGCTGCATCTGTTCCTTGCTTGTTTTAACATCCAGGCACTATATTTATGCTGAAGTATACAGCACCTTAGTCTTCTGAGTAACCTGATAAATAAGTGTATATGCGGAATCTTCATATTTCAAAATGTTGTTGTATAGTATTTGGTATGTAAAATAACATTTATAACATATTTGCTATGAAGTCTAACAAAAAAGGTACCTGCTAACTCCCTAAGCAGCTTTACAACTGAACATTACTGAAACTTTTGAAGCTACCTGTGGTCAGATATTTTATGACGTACATTAATACATGATGCATCAATGAGACAAAAGTGCACATGACAGTAATGCCAAACAATGTCCTAAAATTTTCTTTGGGTCACTTAATAATGTGATAAAATTTATCATTACGTAGCTATACAATACTTCTAGTAGTTCACTAGTCACTTTGAAGTGACTATTTAACTTAACTAATAAACCTAAAATATGATACCAATAAACTTATTTACAAAACAGGAACAGACTCACAGACATAGAGAACAGAAGTGGTTGCCAAAATGGTGGAGGGTGGGGTGGGGGGAGAGGTGAATCAGGAGTTTGGGATTAGCAGATAACAAACTATTTTATATATATATATATATATATATATATATGTATGTATAACTGAATCACTTTGCTGCAAAGTAGAAATTAACAGAACATTGTAAGTCAACTGTACTTCAATAAGATAAATTTTTTAAAAAATTAAATCCCAAAATCAAAGATTTATAGAATATTAGAAATTGAAAGAAATCTAAATACTCTAGCAGAGTGTTGCCAAATCCCAATTATATTATAGGCTAAGAAACAATTTAAAATCCACCGTAAATCCCAATAATATGGTTTTTAAAAGACTAGGTGAGTGTGAAGGATGAGTCCAGTCAAAACCACTGACATGAAGCACTATGAGAAGATTCAGATGTAAGGCAGTGCCATTGTTTTACAGAATATTAGATCAATGACTCAAAAGCGATTGCAACAATTTCATTTAACTGAGGTAAAAACTGAATTGCAGAGACATTAACTCACTTAGCCAAGATTATATAGTTCAATAATACTAGACCAATTAGACGAAATGCGTTTATTGAACAGCTACTATATGTATGGAAGACACTGAAATAAGTGTTGTGAAGGGAACCTATTTGTCTAAGGCAGGGAAGATACAATCTGTTCTATGGGTAAGAAATGATGTATGCAGATATAAAGATGTATGTATGTATGTATGTGTTTGTGTGTTTTGTCTTTCAGGACAAAAGGATATAGGAATGGATTGGGGCCAGAGGGTCCTTATATATAAGAGTAGATAATTTGGACTTTATCCTCTATGCAATGGGGAACGAATGGAGAATTTTAGGCAGGGAAATTACTCAGATAAATTTGTATATTAGAAATATACAATATAAATAAATAATTGTATAAATAAAAATTGTATAAATAATGTACAATTTTATAAAATATACTGGGAAACAAGTTGGGAGGATATACTAATAGTTCCAGTGAGCATAGACAGAAGGCCTTTCCTAAGCAGTAGTTGTGGTTATTAATAAATATACATTAGCTAAAATATTCATGATAGAAAGCTATAAGCATTAATAACCCATTTTTTAAAAAACTATTCATATCTGACAATGACTCTCAAATATCTTCAGAAGCCTCATTTCTCCCTACCTGCCTCCCAGTGTCAGTCAAAAGAGCACTAGAGGGCTTCCCTGGTGGCGCAGTGGTTGAGAGTCCGCCTGCCGATGCAGGGGACACGGGTTTGTGCCCCGGTCTGGGAAGATCCCACATGCCGCGGAGCGGCTGGGCCCGTGAGCCATGGCCACTGAGCCTGCGCGTCCGGAGCCTGTGATCCGCAACGGGAGAGGCCACAACAGTGAGAGGCCCGCATACCGCAAAACAAAACAAACAAACAATCAAAGAAACCACTAGAGCCAAGGACAGAGAGAAAAACTGGCCCCGCTGACGCCCCTGCCATAGAAGATACTGGGTGAACTGAAGCATGTGTACTGAAAATCATTCAACTGCCTCCTCCCAGCTGGCTGAGATGAACCCCATTAGCACCAAAAGGACGATTCAGGGTGATAGGCTCTTGGTCCTATAAATAAGTAGAAATGACCCCTTAGTGCCTCACCCTGCGTGGTTATATGAGTATTTCGCATTTTGAATGAATAAGGGCTCTCAGTAGCAGAGAAGACTAGGTGATTGAGGGCCGTAGGTACATTTGAGTTGGACTTGAAAAGCCCAGGCAACCATGACAAGCTATATAAACCCTAAGCATGGGCAGTTAGACCTACAGTTTGGCTCTCAGCTCTGTTCATCGTTATGATATAATCTCTTTGTAACTTGTTTTGCTCATTTGAAAACACAGGCATAATTAAACTAAATTTAGTCACTTATTGTTAAGGTAAAATGACAGTGTTGGTGAGTGTGTTCACTCCAGGGTGTGAAAGATAGGTGATTGAAAAAGACAGCAACAACAAAATATTAAGCAAAAAAGTTAAGCAGTGTCAAGTTGGGTTTAAGATCAGTCACTCTGGAATTAGGGCTGTCTGGGTTTGAATTCAGACTGCAATACTTACTGTCTTTGTGCTCTTTGGCAAGTAACATCATTAAGCCTCAGTTTCCTTCATATTTTTTTTAAACATTTTTATTGGAGTATAATTGCTTTACAGTGGTGTGTTAGTTTCTGCTTTATAACAAAGTGAATCAGTTATACATATACATATATCCCCATATCTCTTCCCTCTTACGACTCCCTCCCTCCCACCCTCCCTGTCTCACCCTTCTAGCTGATCACAAAGCAGCGAGCTGATCTCCCTCTGCTATGCGACTACTTTGCACTAGCTATCTATTTAACATTTGGTAGTGTATATATGTCCATAAATACACTACCACTCTCTCACTTTGTCCCAGCTTACCCTTCCCCCTCCCCGTGTCCTCAAGTCCATTCTCTAGTGGGTCTGCGTCTTTATTCCCATCTTGCCTCTAGATTCTTCATGACCATTTTTTTTTTTTTAGGTTCTATATATATGTGTTAGCATACGGTATTTGTTTTTCTCTTTCTGACTTACTTCACTCTGTATGACAGACTCTAGGTCCATCCACCTCACTACAAATAACTCAATTTCATTTCTTTTTATGGCTGAGTAATATTCCATTGTATATATGTGCCACATCTTCTTTATCCATTCATCTATCGATAGACACTTAGGTTGCTTCCATGTCCTAGCTATTGTAAATAGAGCTGCAATGAACATTCTGGTACATGACTCTTTTGAATTATGGTTTTCTCAGTGTATACGCCCAGTAGTGGGATTGCTGGGTCATATGGTAGTTCTATTTGTAGTTTTTTAAGGAACCTCCATACTCCATAGTGGCTGTATCAGTTTACATTCCCACCAACAGTGTATGAGAGTTCCCTTTTCTCTACACACTCTCCAGCGTTTATTGTTTGTAGATTTTTTGATGACTGCCATTCTTACCAGTGTGAGATGATATCTTACTGTAGTTTTGATTTGCATTTCTCTAACGATTAATGATGTTGAGCATTCTTTCATGTGTTTGTTGTATATCTTCTTTGGAGAAATGTCTATTTATGTCTTCTGCCCATTTATGGATTGGGTTGTTTGTTTTTTGATATTGAGCTGCATGAGCTACTTGTAAACTTTGGTGATTAATCCTTTGTCAATTGCTTCATTTGCAAATATTTCCTCCCATGATGAGGGTTGTCTTTTCATCTTCTTTATGGTTTCCTTTGCTGTGCAAAAGCTTTGAAGTTTCATTAGGTCCCATTTGTTTATTTTTGTTTTATTTCCATTTCTCTAGGAGCTGGGTCAAAAAGGATCTTGCTGTGATTTATGTCATAGAGTGTTCTGCGTATGTTTTCCTCTAAGAGTTTGATAGTGTCTGGCCTTACATTTAGGTCTTTAATCCATTTTGAGTTTATTTTTGTGTATGGTGTTAGAGAGTGTTCTAATTTCATTCTTTTACATGTAGCTGTCCAGTTTTCCCAGCACCACTTATTGAAGAGGCTGTCTTTTCTCCATTGTATATTCTTGCCTTCTTTATCAAAGATAAGGTGACCATATGTGCATGGGTTTATCTCTGGGAATTCTATCCTGTTCCATTGATCTATATTTCTCTTTTTGTGCCAGTACCATACTATCTTGATTACTGTAGCTTTGTAGTATAGTCTGAAGTCCAGGAGTCTGATTCCTCCAGTTCCGTTTTTCTTTCTCAAGATTGCTTTGGCTATTCAGGGTCTTCTGTGTTTCCATACAAATTGTGAACTTTTTTGTTCTAGTTCTGTGAAAAATGCCAGTGGTAGTTTGATAGGGATTTCATTAAATCTGTAGATTGCGTTGGGTAATACAGTCATTTTCACAATGTTGATTCTTCCAATCCAAGAACATAGTATATCTCTCCATCTATTTGTATCATCTTTAATTTCTTTCATCAGTGTCTTATAATTTTCTGCATACAGGTCTTTTGTCTCCTTAGGTAGATTTATTCCTAGGTATTTTATTCTTTTTGTTGCATTAGTAAATGGGAGTGTTTTCTTAATTTCACTTTCGGATTTTTCATCATTAGTGTATAGGAATGCAAGAGATTTCTGTGCATTAATTTTGTATCCTGCTACTTTACCAAATTCATTGATTAGCTCTAGTAGTTTTCTGGTAGCATCTTTAGGATTCTGTATGTATAGTATCATGTCATCTGCAAACAGTGACAGCTTTACTTCTTCTTTTCCAATTTGGATTCCTTTTATTTCCTTTTCTTCTCTGATTGCTGTGGCTAAAACTTCCAAAACTATGTTGAATAAGAGTGGTGAGAGTGGGCAACCTTGTTCCTGATCTTAGTGGAAATGGTTTCAGTTTTTCACCATTGAGGAAGATGTTGGCTGTGGGTTTGTCATATATGGCCTTTATTATGGTGAGGTGAGTTCCCTCTATGCCTACTTTCTGGAGGGTTTTTATCATAAATGGGTGTTGCATTGTGTCAAAAGCTTTCTCTGCATCTATTGAGATGATCATATGGTTTTCTCTTTCAATTTGTTAATATGGTGTATCACATTGATTGATTTGCGTATATTGAAGAATCCTTGCATTTCTGGGATAAACCCCACTTGATCATGGTGTATGATCCCTTAAATGTGCTGTTGGATTCTGTTTGCTAGTATTTTGTTGAGGATTTTTGCATCTATGTTCTTCAGTGATATTGGCCTGTAGTTTTTTTTGTGTGACCTCTTTGTCTGGTTTTGGTATCAGGGTGATGATGGCCTTATAGAATGAGTTTGGGAGTGTTCCTCCCTCTGCTATATTTTGGAAGAGTTTGAGAAGGATAGGTGTTAGCTCTTCTCTAAATGTTTGTTAGAATTTGCTTGTGAAGCCATCTGGTCCTGGGCTTTTTTTTGTTGGAAGATTTTTAATCACAGTTTCAATTTCAGTGCTTGTGATTGGCCTGTTCATATTTTCTATTTCTTCCTAGATCAGTCTCAGAAGGTTGTGCCTTTCTAAGAAGTTGTCCATTTCTTCCAGGTTGTCCATTTTATTGGCATATAGTTGCTTGTAGTAATCTCTCATGATCCTTTGTATTTTTGCAGTGTCAGTTGTTACTTCTCCTTTTTCATTTCTAATTGTATTGATTTGAGTCTTCTCCCTTTTTTTCTTGATGAGTCTGGCTAATGGTTTATCAATTTTGTTTATCTTCTCAAATAACCACCTTTTAGTTTCATTGATCTTTGCTATCGTTTCCTTCATTTCTTTTTCATTTATTTCTGATCTGATCTTTATGATTTCTTTCCTTCAACTAACTTGGGGTTTTTTTTCTTCTTCCTTCTCTAATTGCTTTAGGTGTAAGGTTAGGTTGTTCATTTGAGATGTTTCTTGTTTCTTAAGGTAGGATTGTATTGCTGTAAACTTCCCTCTTATAACTGCTTTTGCTGCATCCTATAGGTTTTGGGTCATTGTGTTTTCATTTTCATTTGTTTCTAGGTATTTTTTAGTTTCCTCTTTGATTTCTTCAGTGATCACTTCGTTATTAAGTAGTGTATTGTTTAGCCTCCATGTGTTTGTATTTTTTACAGATTTTTTCCTGTAATTGATATCTAGTCTCATAGTGTTGTGGTCAATAAAGATACTTTATATGATTTCAATTTTCTTAAATTTACCAAGGCTTGATTTGTGACCCAAGATATGATCTATCCTGGAGAATGTTCCATGAGCACTTCAGAAGTAAGTTTATTCTGTTGTTTTTGGATGGAATGTTCTATAAATATCAATAGGGAAGTTTTCAACTATAATCTCTTGAAATATTTTCTCAGTCCCTTTCCTTTTCTCTTCTTCTTCTGGTACCCCTATAATTCGAATGTTGGTGCCTTTAATGTTTCCCCAGAGGTCTCTGAGACTGTCCTCAATTCTTTTCATTCTTTTTTCTTTATCCTGCTCTGCAGTAATTATTTCCACTATTTTATCTTCCAGGTCACTTATCCGTTCTTCTGCCTCAGTTATTCTGCTATTGATCCCTTTTAGAGAATTTTTAATTTCATTTATTGGGTTGTTCATGATTGTTTGTTTGCTCTTTGGTTCTTCTAGGTCCTTGTTAAACGTTTCTTTTATTTTCTCCATTCTATTTCCAAGATTTTGGATCATCTTTACTATCATTATTCTGAATTCTTTTTCAGGTAGACTGCCTATTTCCTCTTCGTTTTTTAGATCTGGTGGGTTTTTACCTTGCTCCTTCATCTGCTGTGTGTTTTTCTGTCTTATCATTGTGCTTATCTTAACTGTGTTTGCGGTCTCCTTTTTGCAGGCTGCATATTCGTAGTTCCCATTGTTTTTGGTGTCTGCCCCCAGTGGCTAAGGTTCGTTCTGTGGGTTGTGTAGGCTTCCTGGTGGAGGGGACTAGTGCCTGTGTTCTGGTGGATGAGGCTGGATCTTGTCTTTCTGGTGGGCAGGTCCACGTCTGGTGGTGGGTTTTGGGGTGTCTGTGGCCTTATTATGATTTTAGGCAGCCTCTCTGCTAATGGGTGGGTTTGTGTTCCTGTCTTGCTAGTTGTTTGGCATAGGGTGTCCAGCACTGTAGCTTGCTGGTCGTTGAGTGGAGCTGGGTCTTGGCATTGAGATGGAGATCTGTGGCGGATTTTCGCCGTTTGATATTACATGGAGCTGGGAGGTGTCTGGTGGACCAATGTCTTGAACTTGGCTCTCCCACCTCAGAGGCACAGCACTGATGCCTGGCTGAGGACCAAGAGCCTGTCCTCCACATGGCTCAGAATAAAAGGGAGAAAAAAAGAGAGAAAGAAAAAGTTAAAATAAAATAAAAGTTATTAAAATAAAAAACAAAAAATAATAATTAAAAAAATTTCTTAAGTTATTAAAAAAGAAGAAAGAAGGAAATAAGAGAACAACTAAACCAAAAAACCAATCCACCAGTGTTAACAAGTGCTGAGAAGTATACAAAAAAAAAAAAAAAAAAACACCAAACAAACAGAACCCTAGGACAAATGGTAAAAAGCAAAACTATACAGACAAAATCACACACAGAAGCATACACATACACAGTCACAAAAAGAGAAAAAGGGGGAAAAATCTATATCTGTATCTTTATTTGTATGGATATATATATATATCGTTGCTCCCAAAGTCCACCTCCTCAATTTGGGATGATTCGTTGTCTATTCAGGTATTCCACAGATGCAGGGTACATTAAGTTGACTGTGGAGGTTTAATCCGTTGCTCCTGAGGCTGCTGGGAGAGATTTCCCTTTCTCTTCGTTAGCACTGTTTCTGGGATTCAGCTTTGGATTTGGCCCCACCTCTGCATGTAGGTCGCCTGAGGGCGTCTGTTCTTCCACGCAGACAGGACGGGGTTAAAGGAGCAGCTGATTCGGGGTCTCTGGCTCACTCAGGCCGGGGGGATGGAGGGGTACAGATGCGAGGCGAGCCTGCTGCGGCAGAGGCCGGCTTGACGTTGCAGCAGCCTGAGGCGCGCCATGCGTTCTCCCGGGGAGGTTGTCCCTGGATCCCGGGACCCTGGCAGTGGCGGGCTGCACAGGCTCCCGAGAGGGGAGGTGGGGATAGTGACCTGTGCTGCACACAGACTTCTTGGTGGCGGCAGCAGCAGCCTTAGCGTCTCATGCCCGTCTCTGGGGTCTGTGCTGATAGCCGCAGCTCGTGCCCGTCTCTGTAGCTCCTTTAAGCGGCGCTCTGAAACCCCTCTCCTCGCGCACCAGCAAACAAAGGCAAGAAAAAGTCTCTTGCCTCTTCGGCAGGTCCAGACCTTTTCCCGGACTCCCTCCCAGCTAGCTGTGGCATACTAGCCCCCTTCAGGCCATGTTCACGCCGCCAACCCCAGTCCTCTCCCTGCGCTCCAACGGAAGCCGGAGCCTCAGCCCCCAGCCGCGCCCGCCCCAGCGGATGAGCAGACAAGCCTCTCGAGCTGGTGAGTGCCGGTCAGCCCTGATCCTCTGTGCGGGAATCCCTCCGCTTTGCCCTCCGCACCCCTGTTGCTGTGCTCTCCTCCGCAGCTCCAAAGCTTTCCCCGTTCGCCACCCGCGGTCTCCGCCCACGAAGGGGCTTCCTAGTGTGTGGAAACCTTTCCTCCTTCACAGCTCCCTCCCACTGGTGCAGGTCCCGTCCCTTTTCTTTTGTCTGTGTTTTTTCTTTTTTCTTTTGCCCTACCCAGGTATGTGGGGAGTCTTGCCTTTTGGGAGGTCTGAGGTCTTCTGCCAGCGTTCAGTAGGTGTTCTGTAGGAGTTGTTCCGCATGTAGATGTATTTCTGATGTATTTGTGGGGAGGAAGGTGATCTCCGTGTCTTACTCTTCCGCCATCTTGAAGCTCCTCCCCTTCATCTTTAAAATGTAGATTCAAATAATATCTCATAGAGTTTGTGTGTGTGTGTCACAAATAGTTAACTTTCAATACTAATTATTATTACTGTATTATCATTGACATTTTTCCCATCCAAGAAAAGTTGTGCTGTATAAAGGTATGATATTTTTGGTTCATTAACAGGTTTCTGTGACTTGTTAATAAATCTTGGAATCTTTGAGTTAAATGGAAATTTACAAAACATCCAGTCAGATTTCTTATAGGGTTCCAGCCATGCATGGACACTTCCAAAGACGAGAGCTCCTTCCCTTATTGGTCTCTTGATCTACCATATGTCCACTCATTGGAACCATAACTCTCATAGGACAGGTTTTCTTTGATCAAGCAAAATTCACCACCCCCTGTAAATTTCTCCCTAAATAAAGCCAAATTCCTTTCCTAAATGACCCAGAGGTATATACTTGCCTAGAGAACATCCATTCATGTATTTGAAGATATTTAGATATCTATTTTGGTTTTCCCTACACAGAGAATTTCTCTACATATTTGAACGCAGCCTAACATTATTGGTTCATAACTACACTTTTGACCACAATAACAGTTTTACTTTATTTTTTAATGTTAACTACAGGCATGCCTCAGAGATATTGCAGGTTTGGTTCCAGACCACTGCAATAAAGCAAATAGCACAATAAAGCAAGTCACACAATGTTCTTGGTCTCCTAGTGAATATAAAAGTCATATTTATAGTATACTGTAGTTTATTATATGTGCAATAGCATTATGTCTAAAAACACAATGTACATACCTTAATTAAAAATAACTTATTGCTAAACAATGCTAACCATCATCTGAGCCTTCAGTGAATTGTAATTTTTTTGCTAATAGAGGGTCTTGTGTCAGTGCTGATGGATCAGGGTGGATGCTGGAGGCAGGGGCAGCCGGGGCAATTTCTTAACATAAGACAACAGTGAAGTTTGCCCCATCAGTGGACTCTTCCTTTCATGAGTGATTTCTCTGTAGCATGCAATGCTGTTTGATAGCATTTTACTAAAAGTAGAACTTCTTTCAAAACTGAAGTCAGTCCTCTCAAACCCTGCAGCTGCTTTGTCAACTAAGTTACATTCTAAATCTTTTGTTGTCATTTCAATAATCTTCAGAGCATCTTCACCAGGAGTGGATCCCACCTCAAGAAACCACTTTTTAGCTCATGCGTAAGAAGCTACTCTTCATTTATTAAGGTTTTATCATGAGATTACATCAATTCAATCACATATTCAGGCTCCACCCCTCATTCTAGTTCTTTTGCTATTTCCACCACATCTGCAGTTACTTTCTCCACTGAAGTCTTGAACCCCTCAGAGTCACCCATGAAGGCTGGAATCAGCTTCTTCCAAACTCCTGTTAATGTTGATAATTTGACCTCTTCCTATGACTCAAAAATGTTCTTTTTTAAAATTGAAGTATAGTTATACTAGTTTGAGGTATACAACATAGTGATTCAATATTTTTATAGATTACACATGATACAAAGTTATTATAAAATATTGATTATATTCTCTGTGCTGTACATTACATCCCTGTGACTTATTTACTTTGTAACTGCCAATTCTTACCTCTGAATCCCCTTCACCTATTTCACCCCTCCTCCTCCCCCTCTCCTCTCTGGTAACCATTTGTTTGTTCTCTGTGAGTCTTTCTGTTTTGTTATATTTGCTCATTTGTTTTGTTTTTTAGATTCCACATATAAGTGAAAACACATTATTTGTATTCCTTTAAGGATAAATGTTCCTAATGGCATCTAGAATGGTAGATCCTTTCCAGGTTTTCAATTGACTTTGCCCAGATCCATTAGAGGAATCATTCTCTATGGCAGCTGTAGCCTTATGAAATGTAGTTTTTAAATGATAAGATTCAAAAGTCAAAATTATTACTTGATCCATGGACTGCAGAATGAATGGCAGGCATGAAAGCACATTAATCTCATTGTACATCTCCATCAAAGCTCTTGGGTAACCAGGTGCATTGTCAGTGGGCAGCAATATTTTGAAAGGAATCTTTCTGAGCAGTGGGTCTTGACAATGGGCTTATAATATTCAGTAAACCATGTTGTAAACAGATGTGCTGTTATTCAGGCTTTGTTGTTCCATTTATACAGCACAGGAAGAATAGATTTAGCATAAGTCTTAACTGCCCTAGGATTTTCAGGATGGTAAATGAGCATTGGCCTCAACTAAAAGTCACCAGCTACATTAGCCCCTAACAAGAGAGTCAGTCTTGAAGCTTTGAAGCCAGCCATTGACTTCTCCTCTCTAGCTGTGAAAGTCCTAGAAGGCATCTTCTTCCAATATAAAGCTGTTTTGCCTACATTGCAAATCTATTGTTTAGTGTAGCACCTTCATTAATTATTTTACCTAGATATTCTGGATAACTTGCCGCAACTTCTACATCAGCACTTGCTGCTTCCTCTTGCACGTTTATGTTATGGAGACAGCTTCTTTCCTTAAACCTCATGAACCTCTGCTACCTACAGACTTTTCTTCTGTAGCTTCCTTACCTCTCTCAGCCTTCATAGAATTGAAGAGACTTAGGGCTTTTCTCTGCATTAGGCATTGGCTTAAAGGAATGTTGTGGCTGGTTTGATCTTCTATCCAGACCACTAAAAGTTTCTCCAAATTAGCAATAAGGCTGTTTTGCTTTCTTATCATTGTTGTGTTCTCTGGAGTAGCACTTTTAATTTCCTTTAAGAAGTTTACATTTGCATTCACCACTTAGCTAACTATTTGGTGCAAGAGGTCTAGCTTTTGGCCTATCTCGGCGCTAAGCTTAATCATTTCTAGCTTTTGGCTTAAAGTAAAAGGTGGGAACTCCTTTTTTCACTTGGACACTTAGAGGCCATTTTAGGGTTATTAACTGGTTTACTTTTAGTACTGTATCTCAGGAAATAGGGAGGCCTGAGTAAAGGGAGAGAGACAGGAAACAGCTGGTCAGTGGAGCAGTCAGAACACACATTTAACAGTTAAGTTCATGGTCTTACAGAGCCTGGTTCATGGCACCCCAAAACAATTACAGTATTAACATCAAAGATCACTGATGACAGGTCACCATAGCAAAAATAATAATAATGAAAAAGTTTGAAATATTGAGAGAATTACCAAAATGTGACACAGAGACACGAAGTGAGCAAGTGCTATTAGAAAATTATGCCAATAGACTTGCTTGATGTAGGTTGCCACAAACCTTCAATTTTTAAAAAATATAATATCTGTGGAGTGCAAAGTGAAGCACAATAAAACAAAATCTGCCTGTGCAGCTAAATTGTGGTGACCTTGAACCACTACAATTGATTTCCTGTTCCTAATCTCAGGACTTTGCATATATTCCCATGAATCTTTACCATGAAAGTTGTAGCTCATGGTTGACAGTGGACTGCTCAAATAACTTGATGAAAGTGTGGATTAAAAAAAAGAAATATAATGTTTACAACTGAATGTACTGAAACACATTTATATTTTTATAAATATGTGTTTACACAGGTTTTCTAAGATTTTTGTAAGAACATGTCTTGATTAATTTTCAATGGGAGTTATTAAAACAAAATGGTATTTTAGAAAATTAATTTGAATTTTGAGTCCTGTGCTACAATTAGGTGCTTCATCGTTGTGCCTCTGGGCTGTGGACCCAGAAAAGCCAGGTTTCTTACTGTTCACAACTTGGCATCAGCCTCCCTTCTCAGTCTATCTCTCTGAATTTTCCAGTCACCCTGGAGGAAGAGTGCTGGAAATTTTTATTTTTCTTCTTTTTTTCTCTAAGTTGCTTATTTTTTCTTGATAGCCCTTGCCAACACATTCACCTGGAAAACTCCTACTCACTCTTCAAGACCATATTCATATCACTTCTCCATGAAGCCCTCGGAAACCTCCCCAAGGGAATTGTTGCTCCCTGTCTATTCTCTCACTGATTTCCATTGTGCTACTTCCCAGTGAAGAGCTTGATTACAAGTAATTGGAAATTCCACTTAATAAGAGCGGCACAGAGGAAATGTATTGACTCAAAAAACCTAAATAGGGTTAAAAAATAAAACTGTGTGAAAAGCAAAAGGGCAGCTCAGTTTCTAGAAGATCCAGGTCCTGACTCCAAGACTCTCATGACTTATCTTGCTTGTACTTGCTAGCTTTCTCCTCACTTACCTCAAACTGATTTTCTTCACAAATTGAGAAATACAGCTCTTAATAGTACCCAAATTTAAAATTTCACCATTTGCTACTAGAGAGGGATAATGACCCTATTTATCAGAACCAGCGCAAGAGATCTCAGGGAAGTACCATGACTTGACTACCAACGGACTCATCACTTGTGTGACCAGAGGGACAAATACTATGATTAGCTTTTGCCTTAAGTGTAGTTGCCGTTGCTGGACGAGGTTTTGGTGGGTAGGGAATCAGAGTTATCTAAAATCCTGGCACTTTTTAAGGAAGACATCCAGCTCTCAGGGCATGTGAAGGCACAGTTTTCAGGGTGGGGAGGCAGGAAGGTAGTACCGAATATCCCACAGATGTTCAGTGTTTTCTACTTATTTGCATCTATTTTCACAACTAGATTTGAAATCCTTGAACGCAATAACTATATCTTAAGACAGTGACCCTGCTGCCTCATTTTCTAGGAACTAAAACTTGGAATATGAATAAACTTGGAATATATACATATATATACACATATATGTGTGTGTTTTATAATACTTAATATGCATAACTTGTGTTTAGTAACATATACTCCTATTGTTTCTATAGTGTTTGCAACTCTTGGCAGCCAGTCTTCATAGTTAAATCTGACAACTAAAATATAAGTCAAATATTTTAATAATTCTGTTCATAAGACAAAAGCAGACAAAAATAATATTTACATATATGACCAATTTAATAATATGCATTTGTCTCCAAAAGGAGCCTTGAATTTAATTATTGGGCTTTTAGTTCCAGTCATAAAGTGATGGGATGAATCTTTTTGGTGATCTTTTTCAGATTGTATTCATACTTTCAAAGATTCTTGGTGGCTAGTTGAGTAGAGTGACTGGCCTTTCAAAACAATTTTCACCTCTGTGTTTCTGATACTTTGTCTCCTTTCTGTTCATTTTTGGCCTGGTGATGTTTCTCAAGACTTGGATTCTCCTTTTTCTTTTGGATTTACCTCCTGCAGGAAGGTGCACACTCAGAAAGACTACTCTTTTGCCTCACATCATTCAGATCCCCCATTTCATCACTGACTTCCTCTGTGGTTTGTGTTTCTAAACACTGACACTTGTTTCTTCTATGCCTAACTGCTCTGGTTTTTCTAGCTCTAGGAAATGTGGTTTTGGACTTCATCTCTTCTTTACTTGGGGATATGTGTTTCTCCCTCTGTAGGCATGTGGGACTGTTACAGTGGCTTCCAGATTGGGAAGAAGCTTCACTTTTAGAAGGACACTTGGGTCTCTTCCCAGCCGTTGAAGGAAGCTTCATGTATTGTACGGTGGCTGAAGATGGTCTCCCACAGTCTGATTCATAGCCATGCGCCTTCTTTTCTCTTGAGGGCTCACAGCATATATTCGGGGTGAAGTATTCTCTTCTGTGGCTTCCTCTCAGAGAGAGATTACTTGAATCTCTGCTTACAGATCTCTTTGTAAGTCCAGCACACCAGGATTTGGATCTCTGAGTTCTGGAACTTGATGGCCTTTGGATTCCCCTACTGCAGTGTGAACCAACTTCTGCAAACTGGGAGGGTTGTCTGCACTTAATCCTCTTTTTTCTGAAAGAGCTCAGCTTCCTACCATCTCTCTTAGAAGTAAAGGCAGTTTCTGAAATGCAACTCCAGGAAGGGTCCCTTTTTCTGGATTTGCAATTTATTAAGGATATTTGTCTGGGCAATCTTCTCTGAAAGGTCTTCGGTGGAGAATCTGCAAATTTGTTTTTTTCTTCTTTTTTCTGGAAATTGATCTGCTGGCCAACGTTGAAAACCTTTTCTTCTCTTAGGCTGTCCTTCCATGGCTGCCCCTGATTAAAAATTGCTGGGGAACTGAAGGTGCGTACAGTTGTTTCACTCTTTCCCATATCCTGGGCATGACCAGGAAACAACTTTATCCCTTCTGTCTTCTTCTCTTTAACATTTTTTTTGCAATTCAGTAAGCCTGGGCCCCTCTCCCTTGGTGTAGCCCAATTCAGGAGCATGCTATAGGTATAAGTTATACCTTTGTGATCTCCTGGTTCTGACTTATCTTTGATCCAAGCATGCATTTTGCTTTTGCTGCTTTATGATGGAGTAATGGGATTTCAGATTTCTTCAAGGAAGTGTTACCGTTTGGAAATGCTTTCAAGGCTGACAGAGGCTTCTGCTCATTTTTCCATTGGCCCCGGGTGTTTGTAGACTTTTATATCATGTTGAGATGCCAGTTCAGTCTGATCCTTAGGCAAAGGCAAAACAGGAGCTGATGCAACAGACCTCTTTTCTACCCAAGGTGAAGCATAAGGAGATTGATAGATGGCTTGTTGGTCATAAGTCTCCATGTTGTAAGGTGAATGAAAAAAACTGATAAATTCATGCAGAAAATGGTGGGTGTCTTGTTGGAGATAAGGTTCTAGGAGGCTAATGAAGGATTCGCTGTCCAGATCAAATTTTGTCATGTGATGGAGAACGGTGGCTAGGATATTCTTCACTGTGTAGCCGTAAGCTCCATAAACAACTGTCAGTTCCCTTTTCAGCCAGCGGACCAGCCGGTGTAGGCAACCAGGGTTTCTCTTGAAATAACTGGCTGACAAGTGTTTTTCGAATCTGTAGCCTTGGACATGTGCCACCCAAATTCCAGAATAATACAGAGCTCTTCTGAACTTCATTACCACCTGGTCTCTAAAGTGACCCACAGACATGGAGTTTGGTTGGAACTTCTTGCTGTCCCCAAACTTTCTCAGTAACTCCTGGACAGTCAGCTCTCTCAACGGTCTGATGTTCCTTGTAATGCCCTCAAGGTTTAGACCAAGATGATTGTTTTCGGAAGTTACTACATAGCTTACTTCTTCTGAGGGAAGAAACACTGAGTCTTCTTTGGTGTCATCCCCTGGCCTGGCAGAACAACACTGTGAAGGAAAGCACTGCACGCTGGACGAAGGCATAGATTTCTTCCTTAGTCTTGAATGTAAAGATTCATTACTGCTCTTGTTGGAATAGGGATTCCAATCGGCCTCATTCTGTATACTCTCCAAACAGTTAGGACACTCACAGTCAGATGAGAAATCTAATTGCATTGCCCTGAACAGATTGTATTTCTCAGTTGTATGTGAGAAAAATCGGTTCAGATCAGTTCCTCATCTGGCATGAAAAATATCTATTAATACCGTTCCATGCATATTTCTGTAATATGTTTTGTCTCTATGGAGTAAATTCTAGAATAAAGTTAAGAAGCAAACTATTCCCTCAGATTAATAAATAATGTTCTCAATAAAACCCAATGTAGACAAGACAATGAGGATTCAAGCACACTAATTTTCTTTCTGTCTCAAATTTGTTATTGCAAACTTGAAAAGCAAATTGGAAATAAACATCAAAATTTAAGTATCACATCCTTTAATCTAGAAATTCTAACTCTAGAGTTTTAATCTAGATATACAGATCTGCAAACATATATATATATATATATATATATATATATATATGGATTTTCTAATAACAAAAAAAACCTGAAAACAATTGAAATATCCACTAGTAGGGAACTTGTTAAATAAATGATGGTTTATCCATAGTATTTAACATTATCTAGCCATTCCAAAAAAATAGGCAAATCTATACATACTAATAGGTAAAGATGGCTGAATATATTGTTAAATGAAAAAATTTATATAGAAGAATGAGAAACTATTATAAAAATCTTGAGAGTAATCTTTAATTTCTGGCAGTATTATGAACTAGACACCTTGAAAAATTGTCCCACTGGGAATAACAAAATAATGCGAGCTATAAGTAAATGTAGCTAATTATAAATATATCTCAACTTAAACTGAGAGGTAATGAGTAAAATTCTCAGAGGCCAAATCAATCAATAAATAAAAGTAGAAATCTAGAGAGAGAAGTGAGCTCTGATACCACTAGTTGCCCGTCTCTGGTATCCTTGATCTTCAGTTAGGAAAGAACTGAGAGCTACAGATGATAGGAGACAAAGAATGGACTCTGCCCAAGTTCGAATGTCTAATGGGAAACCTCTGCATAAATCTGTGCACCCAAAAGTTTACATTCTTACTGAAAAAGTGAATTAGAAAAAAAAAAAAATCACCCCACACAATAGTCAGCAGGAAATCTTAGCTGAGATTTTGTAACCAGAAACAATTAAGTATGTCTGCAGACTAAATTCAAACAATCAGTTTTCCTAAAAACCTCAAAAGGATCATTTATTTTGAGGTTGGTAGTGACCACAGGCAACTGGCAGAGGCAAACGCACATTCTTCCTGGAGGACCATAACAAAGCCAGGTCTCATGACAAATTTCCTCTAAATGAGTTCACAATCAGAAGTCACTAGCAAACAGGAAATAGCCATCATAAGCATGAGTCCACAAAAATAACGGAGAGCAAATTTGACTCCTAAGAGAATCAGAAAACAAAATGAGTATGCTGGATGTGCATGAACTTCATCCCTTCTTTTATGGATGGTTTCAAGCTATTCTTTCCATAAGCAGTGCTTTCACTAAGTCATCATTCATCTTGAAAAGCAAAAATGACAGAAACAAATTACATTATTTAGCAAATATACCTCCTAGAGGACCTGGAAGTGTCCACACGCATTTGAACCTTAGCCACTGGATTTATTTTGTTGTTGGGGATCACTTCTGTTTTGTTTGCCTTAGAGACAGAATTTAGAACACAAGGCAAGTTTTCCATGAAACTTGTTATCTTGTTTCCCAATGGTGTCTCAGGTTACTTTAACATGCAAGCCCTGATTAAGACAGAATTCACATCCATGACTTATAGGTTGCCAGAACTCTTTAATTTTCCAATAGACCAGTCAGAGCCAACACTGTAACATGTGGTCTGACTCAGAAGAGAGCAGGAGCATGAGGTGGAATATAGGTTTTCCTGATGAATGCACTCCCTAAAGAACAGTTGCTATTCTGATATTAATATTTGGATTTAAATTATTTAGTCAGAAAATTGTCACTGTCTCTTTAAATGCAAAATCTGAATAAACCTGTTAGCATATGTGGAAAGTGTTAATCAACATCTTGGTTGTCTCTGTACCAACTTTTTGGTTCAAAATTATTAAAAGTTGTGCTTTTTCAGAACCTTTATTCATCCATAGCTAAATACCAGTCAATATAGACAACGCAATTGGGAAGTCATTCAAAATAAAATGTTTTCCTTTTTATTTTTATTATTTTTTTTGGCTTTACTTTCTGTTATTCTCATTTTAAGTTTAGTCATGCTTACCCAGGCTATTGGACCTCTCTCAGACCCAGGAGAAACAAGTTTAGCTCATGAGCTATTTTGGGGAATTAGATAAGCAAATTTGTGTCAGTGCTCAGCCCCTAACACAGTTTAATAGAATAGCCTTTTTAGTGTTATCTTGAGTAGGTTTCATTATGAATTCCCAAGACAGTGCATTACTTTAAAAAAAAAAAGTGTTTTGTGTGATTTTATAATTCAAAATAGACACCATTTCTTATATACTTGTAACCGTAAGATAATATAGAGCCACATTCCCCGTAACCTTCATACCTATGTCAGCCCTATATGGAGGAAAGAACAGTACAGACATGAGTTCTCTCTACTGTTACCCTGGCCAAATTCACATATGCTCCCTGAGTCTCGGTTTACTTATCTGTAAAATAAGGCTTATAGAAAGACTCAAATGAGATAACAGATGCAAAAAGTACTTTGTAAAATACAATGCTTATTAGTAATAAAGTGCTCTCAGGCGATGCTCTCATCTGTACACTGTGTCTAGCACTGTAAAAATACTTGATAAATACCTGTTGAAGAGTGAGGAGAACTAGAGGAAGGATGAGAGGGAAGAATGGAGAACATAAGAGAAGACCATTCAGGTTTCTCTTCTGGATGCTTTGTATTTCAGTCTATCCATTTTTTTCTGCCATCAATTTCTTCCTTTCCTTTTCTTCTCTTTTTTACTCCTTGGTTCCTAAATACTCAACATTCGAAGAAGTTTAGGAAGGAAGAGGTTGTTGGGAAAGGGATGCACTGGCGTCCAAAGTGAGAGAACTTTAGACTTAGGAAGATCGTAAATTGACAATGGCAGGATGATGCCGAACAAGTTACCTGATGATTAGTAGCCAAGAGATCAGATCCTGTGTTTCCTTACCTGAGTTCTGAGCTAGCTACTTAGAAACCTTAATTTTCTGTTTTTGGGGTGTTTTTTCCCCCCAGGTTCCATGGCTGTAGAGCAGAGTTTCTATCTAAGCACTATTAGGGCCAGATAATTCTTTGTTTTACTTTGTAGAATGTTAAGTACCATTCCTGGTCTCTAACCAATAGATGTCAATATCCCCCACCAAGTATGACAATCATAAATGTCTCAAGATATTGTTAAATGTCCTCTAGGGAGGCAAAATTGCCTCTCATGTTGAGAACCACTGCTGTACCATCTAAAATGATTGCGTTTGGGATAGGGGTTTCCTCACTAGGTCCAGAAGCAGTTCTCCTACCAAGAAGCTGTAGTATGTACATTCATGAGAAGAATCGAGTGTAAATTAGTTGAAAAAGCATGGGTTTTGAAGCCAGAAATTCTGAGTTTGAGTTTTGACTCTTTTCATATGGATTTGTCTTTCATAAACAACTTAGTTAACTTCTCTGATGTTTATGTACTTAATCTATATATTAGAGCATGGAAGTTTTCTTCACAGCATTTACCATCACCTGCATATTATACATTTATATGTCTATTTCCTCTCTGATATTACTATAAGCTCCATGAGGAAAAAAGGATAAAATACTTGGTTTATATACTCCTGTTCCCTCATAACTTAGAATAAGTTTGGCATATAGGAAGGAGTCATATATATTTGCGGAATAAATTTTCTGTGCTCAACACAAAGTCCAGTGTCTAGGACTGGACTATATAGGTGTCAACAATTGTGCTTATAGACAATTCTCATTATTCAGGATAGGTATATTCTATAAAGTCATCACAATCACTGAATTGGTTAACTTTGAACCAATGCTCCTAAGGGAAATACAGGGTTAGATTCTACTGAGCCTCTGGTCACATTTTTATTGATGGAATGATACATATAAACTTGTTTTACTTGTGTCTGTTTAAAAACATCTTATTTAATATATATTATTGATTCATTAACATTGAGCTCTCAGCCAACAGCACTATAATTCCTGCCTGAATGAAGCTCACCTAACACATGTATTTTCTCCATAAGGCACATCACAGTTTTCTTGCACTTAGGAAAACTAGCCAGCATTTCAGCATTACATGTGGAGGTCATTGTAAACATCAAAATCACCAAAAGAAGGGGGAGAAATGCAAAAATATAGCACTAAATAGACCATGAAAAGAAAACTTGTTTTAGTATGAGAGCTGAAGCAGGAAGGCAGAGTGTCACTTTGTTTGACCTCAGCTGGGAACGTGTGGGTTGGGTGACTCAAATTTTTTGCCTTTCTGCCCATGTCCATGAATGACCATGAAAGCACCAGGAGCATTGACTTTGGGGTATAAATAAATTTTAGGGAGTAGGCAAAATAACAAATACAGAATCCACAAATGATGATTGACAAATTTGTGGACAAGGTCAGCTTCTGCAAGGGGATACAAGAGAATTCTTACTAACTTAACTATCAGGCAGAGTAACGAGATCTCATCCCAACCTTTGTATCTCACTCTTTATACCTAACAAATGAATGGAGCTTCTCTTGCCAAGGTGACCCCTTCACAAACACACAAAGGAAAACATTGACTACAAATTCCAAGTACATGTTTTGTTCCAGTCTGTGTTCCTTATGGTCCTTCATCCTCCGTGTATTTGGAGATTTTCCAGCTATCTTTCTGTTATTGATTTCTAGTTTAATTCCACTGTGGTCTAACAGCATACTTTATGTGCTTTCTATGCTTTTAAATTTGTTAAGCTGTGTTTTATGAGCCAGAATGTGATCTGCCGTGGTGAATGTTCCATGTGAACTTGAGAAGAATGTGTATTCTGCTGCTGTTGGATGGAGTGTTCTATAAATGTCAATTAGATCAAGTTGGTTGATAGTGTGGTTCAGGTAAACTATAACTTACTGATTTTCTGCCTGTTTGATCTATCAATTACTGAAAGAGAGGTGGTATTGAAGTCTCTAACCATAATTGTGCATTTGTCTTTTTCTCCTTGCAGTTCTATTAGTTTTTGCTTCATGTCTTTTGATGCTCTGTTGTTAGGTGCATGTGGTGTTCTCAGAGAAATGACCCATTTTTCATTGTATAATGTCCCTCTTTATCTCTGAAAATTCCCTTTTCTCCTTTGTATGAAATTAGTGTAGCTACTTCAGCTTTCTTTTGAATAATGTTAGCATGGTATATCATTCTCCATCCCTTTGTTTTTAATCTAAGTCTTTATATTTAAAGTGGATTTCTTGTAGACAACATATAGTTCAGTCTTGTTTTCATATCCACTCTGACGGTCTCTATCTTTTATTGGTGTATTTAGACCTTTCACATGTAAAATGATTATTGATATAGTTGCTTTAATGTCTACCATGTTTTTAACTGTTTTCTTTTAGTTGCATTTGGTTTTTGTTTCTTTTTGGTACTTTATTTGATTCTCACAAACATGCCATGAGGGAGGTATCTCATGTTAATCCCATTTAGAAGTGCAACAAACAACACTACCTAAATTGACTTAACCAAAGTTACACAGAACAAAAATAACAGAGCCATAATTTGAAACTTGCTAATATTCTTTACTTGACTAAACATTATCTTCTGTATACCCAGTGATTTCAGCAATAAAACTCTGATAAAGCCTCCAAACTAAGTAGAACCATGCCCTCAGAATCATTAAGATCTGCATGCCTCCTCAAGGCTTTCCTCTCTTCAAAACCAACCTGGGAAGGAGATATTAAGAACTTAGAATCTTTGCTCTAGTTAAACCAAAATGCCATGTATTAACCAACAGTTAATAACAAATTCTAATGAGGCTAGCATAAGAACAAAAGTAAAAGGGGAAAAAAAAAAGCTTTGCTTCATTTATGAATAGACTAGAATTATCCATGGAAATCAAGCCTATAGTTTCAGGGTGCCAGGTTTCTTAAAAAGCAAGAAAAAATTTAGCCGTATTCTCAAACCAGGCTGTTCAGTTTTTATTTTTATTGACTGAGGTCATTTAAAATGAATTGTTACAACCTGGCTCCTGAATCACCATCTATTTTTCTATAAAAGTGCCTCTCCCTGCTTCCATGGGGAAGAGAGGAAAGACAGAACTGGACTTGGGCCCAAACCATAATTTTAGTAATTACTAAACCAAGTTGACTGCAGCCATAATTGAGTCATTCAAAGCCAAATGGTAGCACTAATTAGTTTGTCAAATTTGAATAAAAGAGCTTTTTTGGAGAGAACAAGTGGAATGGAGCTAAGGAGCCCCAAACTGTCAGCCATGGAGTGGAAGACCTTTTTCAAGCAGAGAGGGTCTTCCCAGCATCATGGTTCTCTTGTGTGACAGTGATAGATGTTCCTCATTACAGATTATGGCCTTGTCACACTTAAACTAATCTCTCTTCATGTCTTCAGGCCCTGCTCACTCCCCTGGGCAGCAGTTATCAATTTACATGGAAAGGCACCTAGAGAAACACAGAATCTATTTATCACACTTGCTCTGAGTATACTAACAGTGACTTCAACCCAAGCATGGACCCACATTTCAATCGGCTTCACCTCTGCAGCATCATAAATAGTGTCAAGGGGTGTGTTGTTAAGAAAATGGTTGGAAGGAGAATGAGAAATTCATGAAAATTATGCAAGTCAGTGAACTCCACCCTCGGATGACCACCTCAATATGTATAAGAATTCAGCACCGTTTAGACTTCTTAGACTAGACTTTAAAATTCTTACCCTTCCTTTTAACTTCCTGGAGTCACCTGCTTATTTGTGGATTGTGGCTTGCCACTTCAGCATGCTAGCTCCTGGAAGAGAAGCTACATTAGGTTAGGAATACAGAAGCCAGAGAGGCAGAGTTCATAACCGTAAATCCTCTTTCCTCTAACTCCCCCGCCATATCTGCATTCAATTATTTGTTTCATTATAGACATCTCTACTATCTCTGGCTAAATTCTATGTTCCACTGAGATTGGTCAGTGCTATTTCTGCCCAAAGCTGAATTTGCCTCACTATTTCCAGGGAATGTACTTCCTTCCCAAAGTCATAAATTTCTCAAGCTTTGCTAACGATGCAAATGACATTGCTGGTATTCTTTCATGGTCAGAGAGTCAAGTGGGAAAGCAAATCTTTTAGTGTCGGTGGACTCCAGGTTCCAGAGTTCCATCAATTCAAAGGGTTGGAATTCCTCCTGGTTTCTGAATCTAATTTGAACATAATAAGCACCTGTTTATTTTAAATGATTCTGCATGTTTTTTTCCCTCAAAAATATTCCTCTGTTTTGTGGCTACACCAATCAATTTCACACAGTAGTCTAGAACATACTTAGTACTATTTATTTTCAATGATTTTGCATGCCTTTTGTTCATTAAAGATTCTTTTATTTACGTTGACATTTCCTGTCGCTTTCACACAACGGTTATTTGAGTTGATGTATTTTACTCTTCTTGCTAGCAAATTTTCACTAGAATTGCCTAATAAACAGGTGACTGGGCTGCATTTTAATAATCAAAAATGTCATGAATTCTGTCCAAGACGTCAACAAAGGATGGGAAAGGGAGAATCAGCCCATCACACTAAAATCAAGAATTAAAGAAAAAAATTTCACGTGTATATCTCACTAAGTTGATATTACTCATCAAACTATTCACTCATGTATTAAAACTTAAAAGCTGTAGCCAAAGTTATGCTTAAAGACAAATTTTTATAAGCTTTAGTTGAAAAGTCAGAAAAAAGTAAATAAGATTTTAATTTAAGAAATTAACAAAAAGAGCAATCATAGCACAGGGTTCAGCTCGGTGCTTTGTAATCACCTACAGGAGTGGGATAGGGAGGGTGGGAGGAAGGCGCAAGAGGGAGGGGATATGGCGATATATGTATACATATAGCTGATTCACTTTGTTATATAGCAAAAACTAACACAACATTGTAAAGCAATTATACTCCAATAAAGATGTTAAAAAAAAAAGTGAATCACATACATACACAAGCTTGTTTTCCTCAATTCCTTTTTTCTTCCAGTCTTTAAAAACCGTTTTGATAAACTAAAAACATGTTTCCAACACTAAATATCTTTAAAACTTTAAAGGCCAAAACAAAATATGATAGTACAATAAACAAAGACAATGTTTAATCCAAATAGATATATCCTACTTTTTAAAAATTAAAGTGGTTTTCATTGTGATCTGCATAAGTGGTTTAATGGCGTTTTCCAATATTTGTGCAGTCTGAATGTGTCTGCTGACTAAAGTTAATTCTGTTAAATGTTATTTTCCCAAAGTTTTCCTTTTGTAGTTTCTAATTTGGTTTAATTTGGAGGAAGAACATTCGCCATAGGTAAAACGACAATGAAAGATCATATTTTAGTAAAACTTGTATATATGCCACTTTTTTATGATAATTGTTTCAGAAAATTCCAAAAAGAAAATACATAAACAAAGGTGAAATAAAGATGAAAACAAGCAATTCTGAAATAGGAACAAGAAAGATTGGTGAATCAATAAATAAACTGAAGAGATGATATTAAAAAATAATAATGGTAAATGGGAGTATTTCCTTAATTTCTCTTTCAGATTTTTCATCACTAGTGTATAGGAATGCAGAGATTTCTGTGCATTAATTTTGTATCCTGCTACTTTACCAAATTCATTGATTAGCTCTAGTAGTTTTCTGGTAGCATCTTTAGGATTCTGTATGTATAGTATCATGTCATCTGCAAACAGTGACAGTTTTACTTAGAATAAAATACCTAGGAATAAACCTACCTAAGGAGACAAAAGACCTGTATGCAGAAAACTATAAGACACTGATGAAAGAAATTAAAGACAATACAAACAGATGGAGAGATATACTGTGTTCTTGGATTGGAAGAATCAACATTGTGAAAATGACTATACTACCCAAAGCAATCTACAGATTCAATGCAATCCCTATCAAACTACCAATGGCATTTTTCACAGAACTAGAACAAAAAATTTCACAATCTGTATGGAAACACAAAAGACCCCGAATAGCCAAAGCAATCTTGAGAAAGAAAAACAGAGCTGGAGGAGTCAGGCTCCCTGACTTCAGACTGTACTACAAAGCTATAGTAATCAAGACAGTATGGTACTGGCACAAAAACAGAAATATAGATCAATGGAACAGGATAGAAAGCCCAGAGATAAACCCAGGCACATATGGTTACCTTACCTTTGATAAAGGAGACAAGAATATACAATGGAGAAAAGACAGTCGCTTCAATAAGTGGTGCTGGGAAAACTGGACAGCTACATGTAAAAGAATGAAATTAGAACGCTCCCTAACACCATACACAAAATGGATTAAAGACCTAAATGTAAGGCCAGACACTATCAAACTCTTAGAGGAAAATATAGGCAGAACACTCTATGACATAAATCACAGCAAGATCCTTTTTGACCCACCTCCTAGAGAAATGGAGATAAAACAAAAAATAAACAAATGGGACCTAATGAAATTTAAAAGCTTTTGCACAACAAAGGAAACCATAAACGAGAGGAAAAGACAACCCTTATCATGGGAGAAAATATTTGCAAATGAAGCAAGTGATAAAGGATTAATCTCCAAAATTTACAAGCAGCTCATGCAGCTCAGTATCAAACAAACAAATAAACAACCAAAAATGGGCAGAAGACCTAAGTAGACATTTCTCCAAAGAAGATATACAGATTGCCAACAAACACACGAACTGATGCTCAACATCACTAATCATTAGAGAAATGCAAATCAAAACTACAATGAGGTATCACCTCACACCAGTCAGAATGGCCATCATCAAAAAATCTACAAACAATAAGTGCTGGAGAGTGTGTGGAGAAAAGGGAACACTCTTGCACTGTTGGTGGGAATGTAAATTGATACAGCCACTGTGGAGAACAGTATGGAGGTCCTTAAAAAATAAAAATGGAACTACCATACAACCCAGCAATCCCACTACTGAGCATATACCCTGAGAAAACCATATTCAAAAAGAGTCATGTACCACAATGTTCATTGCAGCTCTATTTACAATAGCCAGGACATGGAAGCAACCTAAGTGTCCATTGACAGATGAATGGATAAAGAAGATGTGGCACAAATATACAATGGAATATTACTCAACCATAAAGAGAAATGAAATTGAGTTATTTGTAGTGAGGTGGATGGACCTAGAGTCTGTCATACAGAGTGAAGTAAGTCAGAAAGAGAAAAACAAATACCGTATGCTAACACATATATATGGAATCTAAAGAAAAAAAATGGTTCTGAAGAACCTAGTGGCAGGACAGGAATAAGACGCAGACGTGGAGAATGGACTTGAGGATATGGGGAGGGGTAAGGGTAAGCTGGGATGAAGTGAGAGAGTGGCATGGACATATATACACTACCAAATGTAAAATAGATAGCTAGTGGGAAGCAGCCGTATAGCACAGGGAGATCAGCTTGGTGCTTTGTGACCACCTAGAGGGGTGGGATAGGGAGGGTGGGAGGGAGACACAAGAGGGAGGGGATATGGGGATATATGTATATGTATAGCTGATTCACTTTGTTGTACAGCAGAAGTTATCACAGCATTGTGAAGCAGTCATACTCCAGTAAATATGTTAAAAAAATAATAATAATGAGAAGAGGATATCAAAAACAGGAAAGTTATGTAAAACATTAGAGAAAATATGAACTGCATAGCACATTGCTTATATAATTCATTATCTTGGTAAAGTTTGCTGCAAGCCCATACACCTGCAAATGAGGCCACCTCAATAAAGCAACCCCCACTGAATGTAGACTGGATTTGCCTCATACACTTGCCTTTTTCACGTCCTTCTTATCCTCTCCTATCGCTCTGGCTGAAATTGACGGAAAGACAGTGATTTCACACTGTCCTGAGGAATTCCAGGTGCCTGAGCTTGGATTCCCCACAGTACACAGATAGGAACTGTAGTGTTTCCTGTCCTCTCTATGCCAGGTAACTCAAATGGGAAAAACTGCTCCCTCGAAAATAGCAATATTAGGCTGTGTAAAATAATAAATCTTTTTTTGCTGCATCTGCAATTGGCTACCTAGCTGTGAAAAAAGGAACGTTTTCACAAAGTAATGCACTGTTTTGGACGTTTTTACTATTTCTGTTGGAATTTTTAAACTCTCTCCTTGATTACTTCTACTTTTATCACTCTGATCTATTTCTTGAATTTTAGATGTTTAGAGCTAAAATAAAGCTCAGCGTCTTATGATTGCTTGCATTTGTGCTTTTATGTAATCTGTTTCCTCAGATTAGAGTGATGTTACCTCCATTTCTTTGTTGGCAAACTCTCACTAGATTCTTCAGCATATGTTTCATGGCTCTTTTGAAAGTTCTTCCCTGACCATTCGAGGTCGTTACATGTCACTGAGAAGCCGCTGGGGGTACTGGTTAAGAGGAATAAACTCTGGAGCTAAAATCCATGGGTTTGAATCTCAGCTCCACCACTTACCAGATGTGTGACCTCCACTTACAAGCACCACAGATTCATCATCGGTGAAAAGGAGGTGATAATAGGCCAGAAGGATTCAAAGCGTTAATGTGTGTAAAGTGCTTAGAATAGCGCCTGACACCGAGTAAATGCTACAAGGGACTGATTATATTATGGTGAAAGAATAATTGCAAATTTATTTATCTTCTACTTGAGATTGTGTGCTCTTTGAGAACAGAATATGCCATTCATTTGTTGAAAGAATAAATGAACACCTTTATCTTTTTAACAAACTTACTGAGATATTATTTACGTGCCATAATATTCATCCATTTTAAGTATATAATCCAGTAACTTTTAGTAAATGTACCACGTTTCACACGTAACATCATGATCCAGTTTTAGAGCATTTCTGTCACCTTGTTAACTTATAGTTAATACCCATTCCTATCCCCCTTTTATGACTGAGGAAACAGACACCCAGAGAAATTATTTGACGTTTTTAATGCCATAGAAATGATAAGTGTGAAAAACAGGTCTAGAACTTAATTCTCCTGACGTACTCTAGTTCCCAACTCATTTCATCTACCATACTCTCTGCCAGGATAATCTAACAATAATTAAATCTGAGAATCAGGCATGACACTTTTTCTTTGTCAACAACAATTTATTATCATCGTTGTTATTAGCATTTTCATCATTATCATTGATGACGATTATGGTCTATAACACTCATAGTCTACCTATCCTGGTATTATACAACATAGATTACCTCCTTCAGAGTAGACACTATCACTCATGCCATGTGGCAACTCTAGCCATTCCTGAGTTTCAAACGTGCTCAAAGACTTTACTGTCAGGGCCATGCCATTTTCAATTTTAATGACTATTTGCCCAGCTGCCAACTCAGCAAACTCAATCTGGAATCCTAAAATCTATCAGTACAATGAGTAATGAAAGCTGGAATATGAATTAGAAACCCTAATCCCTATGACAGCGTTGTCGTAGTGAAAATTTTGCTTAACAATAAAAGCATTTTGGAATAGCCAAAGGGAACAAAAGAAAAATCGATATGTTTGCAGTGAAGTCATAAGAGGCTTAGCTTCATTTTCTCTATTAGACTTGATTCTTGGTAGATGTAGCTGCTCTCTGCTAATCAAGAAACCTTTAGATATTAAAGTTCTATGAAGAGTGAAATTGCTTTAGTCCCAGAGCACCACCTTGATTTGCTATGCTGTTGTCAGAGCAATGCAAAAGTGGATTTTCCCGTAAATTCTCTGTGCACCAATAATGTTTTGGTTCATGCTTCAAGTAATGGACTAAATCAGCTCTCACTTGAGGCAGCTGTTCATAACTCACTAATCCAGGATGATTATTTTGTGAAAACAAGCACCTCTGAAAACACTTTAGCAGACATCTACTTAAAAAGAAGATAATGCTGGCAGATCAAAATGAAAATAAAAAGTTGATGTGTAGTCCTTACATTTAGCTAATTAACAGCTTGGCAGTTCTATCATTGAAAACATTGAATTATCACAGGCCAAGATACTGGCCATCAAATTTTTTGTAATGCAGCTGGCACTGAAAGCATCATACAAATAACTTCCAGCAAAAGGCTAATGGAGACAGACACTAATGCCCCAGACCAGCTTGAAAATGGAAACTGGAACCCAAAGCAATTAGACTTTTCATTATGGAAAAAGTAACTGTGGCCATTCAAGGTGACATGGTTAAGATATCCAATTGCTTCTCAAAAATAAATTGCTATCATCTTTTATTCTGTTCTGTACAAGGTTGAACCTTCGCCTTATCAAAAGTGTCTAAGGATATGTATAATATTACACTCCTTCCAACAGTGGAGCAAGAGATGATCAGAATGCTCTACTCATAAGACGGCATTGCTGAAAGCAATGTTTTGCCCTCTCATGTACACCCAGCGTCTTGTGCATACGTTCAGGGATCTCATGGATTCTTGTAACTCCATTCATGGAGGTCCCTATTGTAATGCCTTTGTGGGTATAAAATATGTAACACACAGTAGGAAAACACTATTGCCCAGGAGTTTGTTTTGATGGAAAAATGACCAGAGTGTACACACACAGGCTAATTCAAAAATATATGTTGAGTCCCTAAAGTGGGTCAAATACTGTGCGAGGCGCTGGGATACATGGGTGAGGAAATCACTCTTTGCCCTTGAGGATTTCTTGTTTTAGTGTGGGAGACACATAGGTAGAAAGGGAGAGCCAATATAAACGTTAAATGTTAGGAGAGTGAAATGATCAGGTTATAATCGAGGACGAAAGAAGAACATGGAGAGCAAATCTGGAGGAAGGGATAGAGGGAGAGTTAATGAAGGCTTCATGGAGATCATGCTGGTTTTCCCTACTACAGCACATATGCATTTATTTCTGGAACTTAAAATATGTCACTTTCCCCACGTTGTGAACTGTATAAACTACCTGTCCGTGAGGTCAGGTCCTGTTGCTGAGAAGTAGCTACTTGTTTTCTGTTCTGGGCTGTGTAGGTGGGTTATATGAACCATCTTCTTTGCGATATAAAGAGAAAATTTTCAGGGTTGAGTACTCTCTGGAAATGTCTTTCTTACGAAGAGAAGTTACTGAATACCACTGTGGTAGGCAGAACAATGCTACCTCCCAAAGGTGTCCATTCCTAATCTCCAGAACCTGTGAATATGTCTCCTCTCATGGCAGAAGGGACTTTGTAGCTACAATCAAGTTAAGGATTTTGAAATGGGGAGAATAGCTTGGATTATCCAGGTGGATCCAATGTAATCAAAAGGGTCCTCCTCATAAGTGAAAAAGGGAGGCAGAGGTCAGAGTCCAAGAGAGATTTGAAGATACTGTGTTGCTTGCTAGCTTTGAAGGTGGAGGACTATGCCATGTACAAGGGATGCAGGATGTCTCTAGAAGCTAGAAAAGGTAAGGAACCAGAGTCTCCCCTAGACTGTCCAGAAAGAATGAATCCTCACTAACACCTTAATTTTAAGCCCAGTGAAACCTGTTTTGGACTTCTGACCTGCAGAACTCTAAGCAAATTAAGTTGTGTTGTTTTGAGCCACTAAATTCGTGTAATTTGTTAAAGCAGAAATGGGAAACTAATATAGGTACTGTCAGATGTCGCCGTTAGACACGGCAATCCTGAGTATGGCTCTTCCACTCCACAAGTTCATAGGTAATCTCATAACATGAAGTGAATTAAGGATACACATTACATTTTAGGCAAATGGCAGGTATACAAGGTTACTCAGCTACCTGTAGGAAACTAAGTTTCTATTTGCTGGCCTATTCTACTTCCGTTCTTATGCTTAGGCTGAGGTCTCTCTTTCAGGACTTTGAGTCCTACAGTAATCTTTTCTGGTCAGAATCCCAGTTTTTTTCACAAATGGTAGTTACTAAACACCTAGTAGTCAGCTGTTCTGCCTTAGGCTGTTTCCCTTGAAATATTCCCCTAGCCAGCTAGATCAGATTCACGTAACCAGAGAATTGATTCTTACCTTCCTATATAGACCTTCCTTTCTTCCATTCCCCCCACACCTCCATCCCACGAGCTCTTCCCTTTGTATTCCTCTGTATTTTTTTTTGTCTGTACTTAAAAACATGAGTCTGAGAACTCCATAGCCTTCACCAGACTGCACGAAAAGAGTTCCTGGCACAAAAATGTTTAAAAAAAACCCCAAATACTCAGCCCACATTCTTTTATAACCCTGACCCACTCACAACCCGTGAAGTTGCTGAAGGAGACCCTAGTACTTCGTATGCTGGCTCAGTGTCTCCCACTTGACAATAAGCAAACTACGTCACCCTGATGAATCTCATTTTTCTCATTTGTGAAATAGGAATAATAATAACACATCTAGAGAGTTAAGGTAAATAAATGAAGTAACAGAGGCGCCCATACATGCACACATAGTAGGTACTCAGTAAATGTTAGTTCCCTTTCAGTTTTATTTCCCATGAATTTAAATACCCTTTGACAGTTGATAGAGCAACCACATTTCTGCTAATTCGTTTCTTTGGGGAAATACTGCATTTTCAGTTAGTCACTTACTTGACATTCATGTCAGCCTGGGAAATTCCTGTCTCATCTTCTCTTTCCACAAAGAAGACAATAATAAATTAGCATGCGGAGTGACCCAGACCAGGAGACAAGTTCTCCTCATTCCCAGCTATGTGACCTGAGCAATTAAACCGTTGAGATTCTCAGTTTCTAAAAATTTCCTGAACTCTATTTTTTCCAGTCTTTCTATCATCAAAAACACATTCTATTTTTCATGCAAAGTAATGTTTTTAAAAAGTTTTATTGCCAAAAGCACTATTTATTATAGAATTATTTGTTCATTTTCTTGAAGTTTATTACTCAAATACAAATAAATCTGACAGTCAAAGCTTCTAATCAGCATATGTTAATCAGTGTTACCACACAGAATTAGTATGATTTCAGGCAAAAATCAAAGAAAAGTAGAAATAGATTTCCATAGGTAAATGGAAAATCACTTCTTTTCCATCCCCATTCCCATTACTACATTTCAAATCCCTAAGTGACAGGAATCACCAGGGGACTAGATCATTTCCAAACTTCTTTGTTTCTATATTCTATTAAAATTCACAAACAACCCCAGGTGCGCTTTATCGAATCCATGTCTGCAGTAATTTTAAATTGCCCCTCAATTTTCAATCTTATTAGTGATGAGTGTTTTGTGTGTTTCGAAGTTGTTGAAGAAAGTTAAGAACATTTTTGTTCTCATATATCGGGTTTTAGTTGTAACTATGTTTGCTTTGCCTTTAGACCTTTAAACTGGTGTGCCAAGCAGCCAAATGACCTTAATTACTGTGCTTTGAGGACTTTTTAGAGGCCTACCTAACGAGTATTATTAGGACTCATCGAGGAAAAGTTCTGCATTAAACCTGTGATTTTAAAAGACTTCTATGTTTTTCCAGGGTTGTTTTTTTTTTTTTAATGGATAGGATAACTATAGATACATTTGATGTCTCCTTTTCCTCATCCAACTTTGCATTTGTGCTCAGAGAAAACCGCTCTCTGGAAGTGAATGTGTATCTTTTTAGGCCATGATCTTATAATATTATTGTTTAGAAAAGTCCATAAACCATATGTAATAATTTGTGTGCTTTAAAATTTTAAACAAATGGCATGCATCATACTTTTGTCCTTTTGCAACTTGCTTTTTTATATTTGTGCTGTTGTGATGTATACCAAGAAATATGTTTGGTCTTTGTCGCAGTTCTGGCACAGAACTCCTAAAACCTTCAGAATTTTCTAGGTTCTGAGAGCAACAAGTGTCTTTTGTTATGTTAATGAGGTGACTTTTGGATCCCACCTGGACTGCTTGCCAGAGGAACCAACCATGTGATCAGAGGGTTGGCACTTTGAGTCCCTTCCTCCTAACCTCTGGCGAGGGGAGGGGGCTGGAGTTTGAATCAAACGCCAGAGTCAATGATTTAATCAATCATGCCTAGGTAATGAAGCCTCCATAAAAACCCTAAAGGACAGGGTTCAGAGAGCTTAGGGAACTTGTGGAGACGCTGGGAGGCCACCATGCTTGGAGAGGGCATGGCAGCTCTGCGTTCCTTCCCACATACCTTGCCCTATGTATCTCTTCATCTGGCTGTTGATTCATATCCTTTGATATCCTCTGTAATAAATTGGTAATCTAGTGAGTAAATCGGTTTCTTGAGTTCTATAAGGCGCTCTAGCAATTTAATCCAACCCAAGGAAGGAGTCATGGGAACCTCTGATTTATAGCCAGTCAGTCAGAAGCATAGGTAATAACCTGGGATTTCAACTGGCATCTGAAGCAGAGGGCAGTCTTGTGGGACTGAGCCCTCAACCTGTGAAATCTGATGCTATCTGCAGGTAGACACTGTCAGAATTGAGTTAAAATTGTAGGACACCCAGCTGGTGTCCCCACCATTGCTTGGTGGTATGTGGAGAATTAGGTCCAGGAACCCAAAATAATGTTCAGCTTTGTATTTTTGACATTTATCCATATTGATATTTGTCATTTATTTTTGCTGGAATCACATTCTGTCGCACAAATGTAGTAAATGTTATTCATTCTAATGGAAACCCTAGTGGCTCCTCATTCCCCGAGCAAGTAGACTCCTGGTGGACTGGCCCTATCAGTCTGTAAAACAAAGCCAGACAGGTTTGGATTCTAATATGGACCAAAATAAAGCTCAAGCCAATAACTCCACTGTTCTTCTTACTGGTTTTCTTCTTACTATCTTATTGTCCACAGTTGTCTATTATTATTTTTAGTTCTGTCTCAGCTCATAGAGGCAAGAAAATGAAATGTTTTATATGTATTTAATACGTAGAATGTTGCCAACATATTGAGTATATTCTGTTCTCTGTAAAGGGCAGGGCAGGTCAGGCCTCATTAGCTGTCTATCAAAGGAATGGGAGCCCAAGAAAACGAGGAGGAAGAGGGCCCAGATGCTTCTTAAGCATAGACATTTCTCCTGCAAATTTCCTAACTTAAATCAGCTATAACACTGAATAATTAGGAAATCAAATTTGCATTTCTTACCTGTATTTCTTTGCAACTACTGGCAGTTGTGACCCTGAAGCCCTTGAGTCCTAACCTTTCTTTCACTGAAACAATTGCTTTCTTCATGTGATTTTTAAGTAATGTGAGGTTTCTTAAGAATGCCATTACTGGATTATAGCATACAAAGAGTATTTGGATTTCTTTTTTGGAATTAATAAGCCTTTTCAAACAAGATTCATATTATTTAATAATTTTGGCCATTAAGAAAATGACTTTTATATTTCTCTTCTCCAGTTATTTAATTTTCCAAATATGAATCTTGTGATAGACTCTGATAGAAGGAAATTTAAAGTTAACTCTAAAAATTGATAGTTAGCCAAGCAGAGGGAACTTCTGAACCAACTGCACAGTTACTAGAGATGGTGAACACTGTTCATTCTCTATTGAAAATTACCAAAACAGGAAAGCCAGGCTAAACAGTTATTTAAAAGTCCTCATTTTTACATATTTTAACTGTAAGAAGAATAATACAAACATTGTTTATAAGAAGATAAAATCCAAATTCCAACATAAAAGCAAAACATAAGCTGGGGTCTAAAATAACAATTACCAATGCAGTTGATATGAATGCAAAGTAAAAGAAGTTCTTTCACTCATTATTTGTTTTGTATAATGTTTTAATACATTATATGAGTCATGAGAATAAGTTCTTTTGTCCAATATCATCTGCATTGTTTCCCAGCTCATAAAAACGAGTTTAGTCCTTTTCCTACGTGTTTGCTTAGAGTAGTGTTTTCTTACTTGGTTTGTTTTTGTTTCATTCTGAGTACTTATTAACTGACTTTGAAAGAGAATTGCTTTCCTCCAGTATGTTCTGCAGAAGCCATCAGCCCTTGCCCTCACCACTGGTCTTTTCTGGCATAGCAGTCCTTTTTCTTGTACACTGTTGTGATGAGAGGATGGTTTTAAAGACCTTTTAGTAGGAAGAGTCACTTCCAGCTTGTACCCAGAGCTGAAATGAGATCTCTCATAAAGGATGCCTAGGATTTGCCGTGTAGCACTGATAAGTGTTGCCCTCACATCACACCAAGGGCAGTAGTCTCAGTCCCATTTGGAACATGCAGAACAGACTGCCAAACTTTCTGTGACCTCTACTGGCTTACACAAAGTTTCCAACCTTATGTCACCTTAGAGGACTGGGAGGCTTGATACAGTGTTACTTATTCTTCTATTCTATCCCATGGCTCTACCTCCCAAGTTCACCAAGTCTTGGCAACTATGGAACGTGGCTCCAGCCACTTTTTATCTCAATTTTTCCTGTTCTCTTCTCATAGGAATTGTACTAGTGGAATATTAGATCTTTGACCTAATACAATTTATCGCTTTGTCTTTTTGTTCATGCTAGGATATTTTCTTAAATTTATTTTCTAGTTTCCCTATTTCTTTTTTTTTTTGCGGTACATGGGCCTTTCACTGTTGTGGCCTCTCCTATTGTGGCCTCTCCTGTTGTGGAGTACAGGCTCTGGACGCGCAGGCTCAGCGGCCATGGCTCACGGGCCCAGCTGCTCCGTGGCACGTGGGATCTTCCCGGACCGGGGCACGAACCCGTGTCCCCTGCATTGGCAGGCGGACCCTCAACCACTGCGCAACCAGGGAAGCCCTTCCTATTTCTTATTTCTGCAATTTTGTTTCAGTCTTTCAGAAGTTCTTCTTGTTCTATGACTGTCCCAATTTTATACTATTCTTGTTTTGTAATTTCTTACAGATGTCTCTGTATGTAATATTTAGAATTTCATTAATTTTCGTATTATATGTATTTATTTATATGTATCCCCAGCAATATATAGGTTGAAAATAATAAAGGAGTAAAGGTTTTTCTGTAGTTTTTTTTCCCCTGAATTATCTTCGTTTTTTTTTTAGGATCTTTGTTTGCTTGTTCTTTCCTTTTCATACTGTTCTCTTTTATATGTGTGGTGATTCTTGGTTGTTCACTTCTATTTAAACAGAAGTGTGATGTAGCTGTTGTCCATTGCTGGAGCACTGTCAACACAAGGGTGTTATACATATTACATGATTTCATAGATACAGAGTTTAAAACAGGCAAAACTAATCTCTGGTGTTGAGTCAACATAGCTGTTTACTTTTGATGGTGTAGAGACTGAGAGAGACATGGGAGCTTCTAAGACACTAGGTGTTTTCTATTTCTTGATGTAGGTGCTGGATATAGGAGTACATTCCCTTTGTGAGAATTTGTCAGCTGTAGTCTCGTGATTTGTTCAATCTTAAGTATATATTTACACTTAACTAGAAAGATTTTTGAAAAAAAATATTGATGGGAAACACTTGATAATGAGATACAGGAAGTAGTCAAAAACTGTAGAGAAGGCTAAATAATTAGGGAGTACCTTTCAAGATGTTCTTCATCTAGACATTCTGTTTTTCCCCGTTAAGGCCCTGAGGCTTATCAAAAGCCCTCCTATTGTGCGGGTGAAGGCAGTCATAAGCACTCCAGATGTTTTGTACTGTAGAAGGAAATCACAGCCTCCATTAACACAGGTACAAATGAATTAGGTACAAATGGAAACTAGAAAGAAAGCAAGAAGGTAGGAAGATAAGAAAGCAAATGTCACCTTCTATGGGGAGTCTTACTGAATTCTCTTTTGTGATTTGGAAATCCTCCTTTTGTGTTTCCATACAGTCCTTGTATATCTGTATCATAGAAATTTAAACTTTTACTACAATCGCCCATTAACATGCTCTTCCTGTCCTCTAGAACAGCATTGTATAACAGAAATGTAATGCAAGCTATATATAAAATTTTACATTTTCTAGTAGTCATATCAAAAAAAAGCAAAAAACAAACAAGTACAATTAATTTTAATGATAAAATCTAATCATCTTAGTAATAAATTTTATTTAACATATCCAAATATTTTAGTATGTAATTAACATAATAAAATATGAAGATGTTTTACATTCTTTTTTTTGGACTAAATATTTGAAATCCAGTGTGTATTTTACACTTAAAGCATGTCTCAATTTGGACAAGCCACTTTTCGAGTCTTCAATAGCCACACGTGGCTACTGGCTATCACAGTGGACCATGCAGTTATAGAATGAAACTATGAGGGCAGTGATTATATACGCTCTTCATATCTTTATGAAGATACGTTATAGTTATCTTAACTAACAGAGCACCACCATGTAGTAGGTGCTGAATAAAGTCCTTTTTATCATCTTCAAAGATTCATAAAAATTGGTATAATAATTATAAAAGGTTCTCAGCCTTAATTCATTTACTCTATTTTTTAGGCTTACTATAAACCAGGCCCTGTGCTGGATGCCATAAATTAGCATAGGGTATAAGCCGGAAAATGGATCACAAAGTGATTTAAATGTAGCCAATTAGAATAAGGCGTTACAAATAATCTAGAGAAGAGAGAATGAAAATTAATGCTGGACGTGCCTGAAATTACACTTTTAAATAATGTTTAATGCTAAACATGCTATGATTTTATATTAATTAAAGTGGTTAAAAGCATAAACTCTGGTATCAGACAGAATTGGATTTGAATATACCTCCTACAATTTTTAGCTGAAATGAGGTTTATTCATTGCTAAAACAGGGATAAAATTTATTCTATATCCCAGAGTTCTTGAAAGGATTAAAAGGCTTAGCACGTATACGGCTTTACATTGTGGCTGGCACATAGAAAGCACTTAATAGAAGTTTACTCTTATTATTGTCATATCATAGGGTAGGTCAACATTCTATTAACTATTACCTTGAGGCATCACACTACTTAATTTCAAAATATACTACTAAGCTATAGTAATCAAAACAATAAGGTCCTGGCATAAAGACAGATATATAGACAAATGGAACAGAATAGAGGTCCCACAAATAAACCCATGTACATAAGTTCAACTAATATTTGACTAGAGAGCCAAAGATACTAAAAGGGGAAAGAATACCCTCTTCAATAAGTGGTTTTGGGAAAACTGGATATTCACATGCAAAAGAATGAAACTGGACCCCCATCTTACACCATACACAAAAATCAACTCAACTGGATTAAATAGATTAAAGATTTGAAACAACACCTGAAACTATAAAACTCCTGGAAGAAAACACAGGGGGAAAGCTTCTTGACATTGGTCTTGGACTGTACACTAAAAACAAAGTCAACAAAAGCAAAACTTAAAAAGTGGAATTACGTCAAACTAAAATCTTCCGCACAGCAAAGGAAACCATCAACAAAATAAAAGGACAGTTTATGGAATGGGAGAAAAAGTTTGCAAACCATATCTCTGAAAGGGGGTTAATGTCTAAAATATACAAGGAACCCATATAACTCAATAGCAAAAAAATAACCCATTTTTTTAAATGGGCAAAAGACCTGAATAAGCATACAAATGTCTAAATAAACAATAGGTACGTGAAAAGGTACTCAATGTCACTAATCATCAAGGAAATATAAATCAAAACCACAATGAGATATCATCTGATACCTGTTAGTATGTTTATTATCTAAAAGACAAGAGAACAAATGTTGGTGAGGAATATAGATAAAAGGAAACCCTTGTACGCTGTTGGTGGGATTGTAAGTTGGTGCAGCCACTATGGAAAACAGTACGGAGATTACTCAGCAAATTAAAAATAGAACTATCATATGATCCAGCAATTCTACTTCTGGGTATATACCCAAAGGAAATGAAAACAGGCTATTGAAGAGATATTTACATTCATGTTCACTGCAGTATTATTCACAATAGCCAAGATGTGAAAACCACCTAAGTGGTCATCAATGGTTAAAGATATGAAAGAAAGAAATCCTGTCATTTGTGACAACATGAATGAAACTGGAGGGCATTATGCTAAGTGAAATAAGCCAGGCAGAGAAAGACTAATACTGCATGGTATCACTTATACATGGAATCTCAAAGAAAAAATCAAAGTCATAGAAACAGAGAGTAGAATGGTGGTTGCCAGGGGCTGGAGGTGGAGGAAATAAGGAAAGAATTGTAAGAATACAAATTTTATGAATACATATGAATAACTTCTGAGGATCTAATGTGTAAGATGGTGACTATAATTAATAATACTGTATTATATAATTGGAATTTGCTAAGACAGTAGTACCAAAAAAAAAAAAAAAGGTATATGTGTGAGGTGATGGATGTGTTAATTAACTTGATGGAGGGAATCCTTTCATAAAATATTACATATATCAAATTATCACATTGTATACTTTATATATATACATTATGATTTTATTTCTCTTTTTTCTCTGTTTCTGCATAAGGTGATGCTGAAGCAGCAGCCAATGTTTGCATTGTTATGACTTCCAAAACTTATGTTTTGTAGTGCTATTTGGAGTGAGAAAGCCTTTCAAAACTCAGTATTCTCCTTAAAGAATCAGTGGCCGTGGCCATGAAACTTAAGTATTTTGCGCCTTAGTACTCTCATCTGAAAATAGGATATGAGTAATTACTTGACAGTTCTCAACATATATTATATTAGTTATTATTCCTATTAGAAAGAAATATAATCAATGAAGTAGAAGAAGTAACTGGAACTAGGTTAGGAGAAAAATAACATAGTGGAGGTCAACTTGTAACTTGTAGTAGACAGTCTGTTGATGGACATATAAGCTCCTTTTGGTGAAAACCTGGAAATACTTATTGAAGTGTTGTTGTGGTTGTTGTGTAAGGAGGTCTTGAATGTGGATTGGGATAAGAACAGCAAGTTTAAATTATTAATGTTTATATGACTTTGTTTATTCAGGCTAGCAATAGTTATTTATACTTGGCAAAAATAGTAATCAATGACATTCCTTCTCTGTATGTGTTCCCTCCAGAGGTAGAGTTTGATGATAATGCACATCGCTCTGGGGAGGCTCTAAACAGATGCTTATTTTGCCTTCTTGTAAAGGTCAAACTGTTCATGGGAGACTTGTCTCAGCTGATAGAGATGAGAATCTATTTCATTCTCAATAAAACATCAATAAAATATTTCACCATGTATCAGGAAGGAATAGTTATGTTCTAAAACTGAAATATCCATCAGATATCAGCAGAGAGCTGAAAATAACAACAGACCACTGGGTAGTAGAGCTATAGCTTATGCATCTCTAAAATAGGATAACATGTGCTTCATCATAGGGCTCACATGAGGATTAAATGTTATGCTACATGTGAAGAAGCATATAGTAAAGACGAGCAAAAGGACTTTGGGGGAGTAAACAAAAATTAATCTTCTGAATGGAAATGTTCTATTTGTTTGAAATGATAAGAAAGGATTAAATTATTTAATTTGGTGGAGTAGAAAAAAATAACGGAACCCTTACAGTTTTCATATACCATTATAGACACACAATTTCAGCATGACATCATAGCTCCCCAAAATGTCAGAACCATCAGTGCCTTAGAGACACTCCGTCTTAAAGAGTTTCCCTTTTTGAAACTCTTCCCTAAAGAGTTTCCCAATTGCTTGATGCTTCTTTGCTTACAGGTAGAATTTTCCTCTCTTGGGAATGTCTTGTTCTCTTTATTTTCTTATAGAAGTCCTGTTTAATCTGTCAAGGGTCAGTTTCATGTCATTTCCTCTCTGAATTTTTCGTACACAAAAGCCACTGGATATATATGGTATCCATCAGAATTAACGAACCTTTCTCTAAAATCCCATATTACCTTGCTTTTCAATCATATTAGAGTGAAATTTCAACTTCTCGCCTGGCTGGACCCAAAGCCTCTCCTGACCTCACAGAAGCATTAATAACCAGGCCCCATGCCCTGGGAAGCCACCATTTCCGCTCATGTATTTTCCACTCTTATTTTCAGTCCCTCTTTTTTTCTGACAATTAGTGACCCACCCCCACTTTTTTCTTTTGACCTCAGCTATTCAGCTCTTTGAAGTTACATTTTATCCAGCTTTTCTAAGTGTTGGTAGCAAGGTTTCTCATATTAGCTGAGTCCACTGTCTTGCCTGAACTGCTGTATTGTTCAAAGTATACACTTTATTAAAGTATCTGCTTTTCAACCACAGCAACATAACACTCATTTCTCAAAGGTGGCATTTTAGACTACCCTTAAAGAAACAGATGTTCATAATAGTATTTAGTTCACATTCTTAACACGCCATTTATCGAAACAGGCTGCACCTAGGTTGTGTCCAAAAGCTAACTGCTGATGTAGCCAGTATCTCCTGACATCACCCCTCTTCTGCCTCAACCCATAGATGATATTGTGCCCCTTTGCAAGATGATGTGTACACTTTGCAGGTGTTTTCCAAGGTGATAGAAGAATGAAGAGCTGTGTATACTCAGTTATGAAGAGCTATAACTTGCTCTATTTTGTAGCATATCTGGATTTGACTCACAACGATAATCAAAATCTCTTTGTTTAGTTTGTAGACACAGATAATGAGTGTGCCTTTCTGCTGCTACTTAGTAGAATTAAGGCACAGTCTTCCTCATTTGTGAAGGCCGGTTTACTAGAAGTAATTAATAATGGATAAAACCCAGCAATTAAATGCATTAAAATGAATTACAACTTTTGGGGGAAATTGAATTTGGTGTTAATTTGGTGATCAATGGGGCATTTGGAATTCTGTTTAGCTTTATAATTTAACTTTGCAGCTACCCTTCACACCTAAACCGATTTGTGAGAGACAACTGTTGGTACATGAAATATGTAGCTGTTCTAGATATTATCAGTGTACTGTTTATCTTTTCAGATTCAGCAAGCTCTTGATTATGTTCCATAAGTAGCCTCATTCAATTCATTTGTCTTTTATTCTCAGATTTATCCTGAATGTGTCATACAGATGTAACCTAATAAAAATCACAATATGGCCAACAGGGGAAAAAAATAGCACATGTTGTTAGGTGGGATGCTTACTCATGAAAAGATTGTATAGGTAAAATTCCATCAATATAACCCATTAGACAGAGCAGGATAGCATCAAATTTTCTCATTTTATAATACTGAAAATTTTTATTCACTCTCCCTGAATCCTTTTTGACCTTTGCTCTCTAGTTCCTTTTTCTTATAATGTCCCTTTTATAAGTGGATGTTCAGATATCATGTGCATTTTATGAACTATAAATATTATTTGAAATTAACTTATTTGATATAAAATAGTTTATGTACCATCTCGCATATGAAATAGAAATGTAGCATGGGCAAATTTTAAGGAGAAGGTATAAAAATGATTGCCAATAAAATCTGTAGTAGTTATAATCTTTATTATGATGCAGCATTTTAAAATTTTATATTTACGATAAAAGGAAACAGAAGGAACATTAAGTAATTCAACTCCTAACTACCCAAGATCTTGGCCCAGCATGGGCTGGGTAATGCAGTGCTTAGGGAAGGTGTTGGGCTTCCCTGAGACATATCCTGGGAAAGGGACCATCAACCTTTCAGAAAAGCCCTTCATCCCGTGGTAGACAGTAAGGGCAGAGAGTTGTTTAGATTGTTAGGTGAGTTAGCATTATAAATTGCTCATAGACTATATGAGGCAGGTAGAATATCCAAGAGGAAAAATCCAAGCATCACCAGGGAGCTGCAGAAGTGCTGAGAAGCAGGTGGATCTGGAATCCTGTGGTTGAGATAATCAGGTACAGCTTTGTGGACCCTATAAACCAAAGCAAAGGCAGATCTGGGCACTGGTACTGACACAGGCCCATATGCTAGGAATTGCCAGTTTTATTATCATCAAATGTGGTAGTAAAAAAGGCCAGTGCCAGAGATACAGAGGATGAGCCAAATCAACTAGCCCAGACAGAACAGAAACAAACACCTCCATCACTATACCTGTGGTCAGATCTCCCCCTTCCCTCCTAGATAGAAGTGGGAGTATCCATAGTAGAGTGTGTGTACTTTGAATTGACTGAATATTTACCCTCTTCACCAAGAAATAGAGATTGTTTAAACCTTAAATGCAGAAGTGCTTGATGGTGCTAAGGTCTTTTGTTGGTGAGATTCTTGCCTCCTACTGGGTCCTATACTCTGGTCCTAAAATTACCAGGATTAACAGTGGCTACAGTTAAAGATTAGTTAAGTTACAGAAAACAGATAAGAATACACTCTTTGGAACATTTGAGCTGAAGTGAGTAAATAGCTGTGTTTACACACTGTATTTCAATATCTTATTCCTACCTTTTTTTTAATTAGAAGTATAGTTGATTTACAATGTTGTGTTAGTTTCTGGTGTACAGCAAAGTAATTCAGTTTTACATATAAAACTGTACAGTAGGTCCTTGTTGCTTATCTATTTTATATATTGAAGTGTGTATCTGTTAATCCCAAACTCCTCATTTATTCCTCCCCCCGACTTTTCCCTTTGGTAACCATAGTTTGTTTTCTATGTCTGTGAGCTATTTCTGTTTTGTAAATAAGTTCATTTGTACCATTATTTTTAGATTCCACATATAAGCGATATCCTATGATATTTGTCTTTCTCTGTCTGACTTACTTCACTTAGCAGGATAATCTCTAGGTCCATCTATGTTGCTGCAAATGGCATTATTTCATGCTCTCTTATGGCTGATTCCTATTCCATTCTGTGTATATACCACATCTTCTTTATCCATTCATTTGTCAATGACCACTTAGGCTGCTTCCATGTCTTGGCTATTGTAAATTGTGCTACTATGAACATTGGGGTGCATGTATCTTTTCAAAATAGAGTTTTTAACTTTTCTGGATATATGCCCAGGAGTAGGATTGCTGGATCATATGGTAACTTGATTTTCAGTTTTTTAAGGAAAAACTTATTCCTACCTATTTATATGAGAGTTTTAAGCAGTGTATCGGTGACACAGATTAAAAAAGAAATAATTTTATTTGGACACTTTTCTTTGTGCATGCACATGGCATCATTGCCCAGATTTGTTTCAGGAAGGGGCACCTCCTCCTGCCAATGTTGGTTTAGGGCTGTGATCTGCAGGTCACATCATTAGAACTCCTAGGGGAAAATCATGTCAGTGATGTCTTCCTCCAAAAGTTCCTGATGTTGCTAAGGTTTTCTATTGGTACAATTCCTGCTTCTTCTCAGGGTATTATACATCTTTTCTTTTAAGGCCAAATATGTGTTTAGGCCAAATCTCATAGTCCATACTTTAAAAATACATATCACAGACAATCTATCTAGAAATGCCACTCTTTAAAAGAGGTTGTCTGTCACTCTGGAAAATTATGAATTCTACCAAACTTTAAATAAATCGATTTCTAAGTCCTCAACCAACTATAAGTACATTTTCTATTTCCCAAATAAAATGATAAAATGATTTACAATTTTGTAACATCAAGTCACTATGTTTCATAAAGCTATTATTCTCAATAACAGCCCAAGATAAAATTACATAGGAGTCATTTCTCCTAATAAATTTTACTGTTGTGAAGTAATTCCTTCTTTTAGGAAATTTTTGGGTTATCAGGATTCAAGATTATATATATTTGAACACTCACATACATGTGTGTGTTTGTCCAAGTGAAATTTTTATTTTCATGGTTTTAGGTACCCTATATTTCTTCTACCCAAAATTTTTTGATAATTTGACATAAAACATGCCACTTTTGAAAATAAGTCAGTCTCTCTAATGAGAAATATAAGGACTCAAATTGGAACAGGTAGACTTTAGTCAAGCAAACCTGGGTTGAATCCTGGTTCTGGATAGTGTGTAAGCTGAACAAGTTAGACAATTTCTTTGAGCCCTTTAATTTCTGGATCTGTAAACTATATGGCAGTGTATGGCAATAAAAATGTTAACCCTATATTGCTATTGTGAGGATTAAACAAGGTGTAATAAGGTACTTATCTCAGTGCCTGCCATAAAATAGGTTCTCAATAGTTATTCGCTTTGAAGCTGAAGCTTCAGATTTCATATACCATTAAAGTGATGAGGTTTTGTTTCAGAATATTTCTCAGCCTTATGTTTTATCTCTGTGTTTTATTAACTTGTTCATCATTGGAGGCTGAACCTACATTTTACAGTACAGTTGACACTTGAACAACTCAGGGCAGGCGCCCACTCTGTGCAGTCAAAAATTTAAGTATAACTTTATAGCCGGCCACTGGTATTCGATTCCTGCATCCACAGATTCAACCAACCGTGGATCGTGCAGTACTGTAGTCCAGTCCATATTTATATTTTCTTAATATTTCTTTTTTTTAATTTTTAAAAATTAATTAATTAATTAATCTATCTTTGGCTGCATTGGGTCTTCCTGCGCATGGGCTTTCTCTACTTGCGGTGAGTGGGGGCTACTCTTCGTTGCGATGGGCAGACTTCTCATTGCTGTGGCTTCTCTTGCTGTGGAGCCTGGGCTCTAGGCGCGTGGGCTTCAGTAGTTGTGGCACGTGGGCTCAGTAGTTGTGGCACACGGGCTTAATTGCTCTGTGGCGTGTGGGATCTTCCCAGACCAGGGCTCGAACCCGTGTCTCCTGCACTGGCAGGCAGATTCTTAACCACTGAGCCACCAGGGAAGTCCGCAGTCCATATTTAGTGAAAAAAAATCCGTGTTTAAGTGGACCCACACAGTTCAAACCCAGGCTGTTCAAAGGGTCAACTGTATATCTTTTTATTATAGCCACTCTTTAAGTCTCCTCTTTTCTCATTTTGATTTAAGGTGTAGAGCTGAACCATTAATTCATCATTTAAGTTTTGCGTGTTTAAAAAATTATTCTTGAGAGCATTTGGAATTGAAATATTGTTAATTATAATAATTGGTACATGAATTTTAGATGAAATTAGGAAATGCTAAGCACAACCCGGGCAGGAAGTATAATATATAGACTCATATAACAGATAGACTCATGGCTAATACTCAACATGTATTTATTGAATGAATGTTTTGGGAAGTTCTAAGATGTTCATGTTTCCATCCTGGGAGAAACGTCATCTTTTTTTCATAACAGTTATACTTACAACATCAAGTTGAAAAATATGATTCATAAGCAACATTCCAAAAATAAAGAGCACCAGAAAGAACTAGAACTAAAATATTCACTGGCTCCTACACTAACCCACCTTGTGATCTCAGACAAGTTATATCTCATCCCCAGGTCTCAGTTCAAAAATGTGTAAAAGGAGGAGTTTGGACTCATGCCTTCTAAAGTTTTCCAATTTGTGCCCAGTTTCTTTACATATATTTCCTATGTGAAGCAAACCACACAAATTCACAACTATAACTAGCGTAGTTTGTCACCCCACTTTATTTTTTTTAATTTTTTTAAATTTTCCTTTATAACAGAGAGAGTTTTATTTATTTATATTTTTAAATAAATTTATTTATTTATGGCTGCGTTGGGTCTTCACTGCTGTGTGCAGGCTTTCTCCAGTTGCATCGAGCGGGGGCTACTCTTCGTTGTGGTGCGTGGGCTTCTCATTGCGGTGGCTTCTCTTGTTGTAGAGCACAGGCTCTAGGCACGTGGGCTTCAGTAGTTGTGGCTCACGGGTTCTAGAACACAGGCTCAGTAGTTGCAGTGCATGGGCTTGAACCCATGTCTCCTGCACTGGCAGGTGGATTCTTAACCACTGTGCCACCAGGGAAGTCCTGTCACCCCACTTTAAAAATTATCTTTAATATTCTATGGGCTTCAATAAATATGGAAGTAGACAGATTATATGGAAGAGGTAACAGGGCCATTGTACAAACCTTTATGGTAACTCTTATACCTACATTATATAGAGGCATCTAGCCCCTAGCATCTGTATACCATGAACTCTGAGAGGGCAGGGACTACATCTGCTATATTCTAACTCGTTGAATTCTCAACAACTTGTGCTTGGCACATGGTAGTTGATGAATAAATGTTTGTTGAGTTAATGGTAAAATGTCTCCTACATGAATAAGGATATCTAGTTACAAGGAAGTTTTCACTGCAGTTTACTATTCATTATCTAAATAAAATGGAATACAATAGTATAAAAATATGTGCTAAACCTACTAACAGTCAAGGACAATGATTTTTCCTAGAGATATAGAATCCTAATCCTGAAAATTTGGGTGTGACAAACGTGGTAGATTATTTCCACGTGATATGGTAAGATAGAAATAAGTAACAGAGGGATTTAGCCCAGCCTGGGAGGAGTTTCTGGCAAGGTGTTTTGAAGGATATGATCTCTGAAGTGAATCTTGGAGGACAAGTAGAATAAAGACAGATGAAGAAAGGGAGAAAGATATTCCAGGTTGAAGTAACATGCCATGCATTAAGGCATGCCATTATAAGACAGTTCTGGGGCTCTCCTAAGATTTCTAATTAGAGTAAACTATTTAGCAACTTGGAACATCTAATATATGGGTTCTGAGTTAGATGGATGTTAAGTTATTTAGTAATTAACTAGACTGTGGTAATAAATCTCAGAAGGAATCTTAATTGAGAATCCATTTAACTGACTAGCTCTTAAGAGGCTGGACTACAGCACAGCAATGACAGCGTTTGTTTCAATGTTTCCAACAGGAAAGCACAATTATTAATTTTGGTTTGATTGGAATTGAGTTTTGTTTTTTTTTAAATTCCAGAACAAACTCATGATCAAGGAAAGCTGACCATAATAAATAGAAGGTGATTTTTTTTTTTTTACATTATCTGTCACTGGCCACAACAGTGTACCTGTAACACGGCAAGTATATGAAGTACACATTCTAGGAGTGTGTCTGGGGTTACAGGTAAACTCCTGGAATGTGTACTTTATGCAAAATTTTCTGAAAATGACAGTGCTGTTTTTGCTTTTTTCCTGTCCTGTTTTGATTTCCATTCCCTGGTTTCACTGTCCTGCCAGAGATACAGGTTAATTTGAGAATGTGACTGATAAAGATTTGTGTAAATGTCTAAACTACTCATTCAGGCATAGCCAAGTGAGGCACCACACAAGCATCCATATGTTGCTCTCAACTTATTCTGATTTCCTTTTTGTATTCCACACTAGACTACATCCTCCTAAAGAGAGTCCGTATCTGTCACTGTTGTATCCTCTGTGCCTAACCCAGGCCTGACATACTGTAGATTCTCAGTGAGTTTGTAGAATGACCTAATAAATGACTATAGTTGTGCTCTACATAACTACAGAGGAGCACATGTTAGCACACAGGAGAAAATTCTAAGGACCAAATACACTATACCACAATTTGCTTTGCCTCTCACAAGGCTTTCCTGCAAAAACATCTATTATCCTGCCATCTGCGTCACAACCTTTTTTGGTCCATTTTATGATTACCACTTTTAAAAATTACTCCCAGGAATTCCCTGGAGGTCCAGTAATCAGGACTCCATGCTTCTACTGCAGGGGGCACAAGTTCGACCCCTGGTCAGGGAACTGAGATCCCGCAAGCCATGTTGCAAGGCCAAAAAAAAAAAAAAAAAATTACTCCCAACAGCAGAATCATTGTCTCCCTTCCTGTTGAGGTGGGCATCATTTTATTTTATTTTTTATTTTTTACTTTTAAAAAAAAATTTTTACTTTTTAAAAAATATTTATTTTATATTGGAGTATAGTTGATTAACAATGTTGTGTTAGTTTCAGGTGTACAGCAGAGTGGTTCAGTTATACACATGCATGTATCCATTCTTTTTCAAATTCTTTTCCCATTTAGGTTATTACAGAGTATTGAGAAGAGTTTCCTGTGCTATACAGTAGGTCCTTGTTGGTTATCCATTTTAAATATAGCAGTGTGTCCACGTCAATCCCAAACTCCCTGTTGAGGTGGGCATCATTTTAGACCACCTACTTCACTTGCCCCTTCATAGCCTTCTTTGCTCTTCAGAGATGATGCCTTCCCAAAGCAAGACATTCCCAGGCCAAAAGCTTTTCTTTCCTAACATAGTTTCCTTATATGATCCGCCAAAAACCAAATTCCTCACCACACCAGGCTTATCTCCCCATTTCCCCAAGTGACTATTCCAAAACTTTAGTTCTCTCTTGTCCCACCATGCCCCTTTCCCATTCACCTTCAGGAGATAGCTTTGTTCTGGTCAAGAAAATAGATAAACCTCCCTGCTTACAACCTGCCATTGCAAATATTATGTCATTATCCCCTCTAGTTTTACAAACGTCTTTTTTCTCTTCAGATCAGCCCTTTCCTATGGCTCTTGACCACAGTCCCCTTGTGTTTACCGAGGTTGTTTGCTTTATCAATTGTAACACCTTTCCTACAGCTTCACTGTTTTCATTCCACTGATCATTCCTCTTGGAATATTTGTACCTCTCATGCGTAAAGAAAGGACTCCCTTGATTCCATATCTACCTCCAGATACTAATCAAGTTTTCTGTTCCCTTCTCAACCATCATTTCACTTACATACTCATTCTTCAGTGCTTAATTCATAGTGATTTGGCTTGTACTCCTGCTGTTCCATGGAAACTGCCAGTAATCTCCATGTTAACATCCAAAGAACCTCTTTGCCACAAACAATGTAGTGGACTTTGCTTCTTAAATCTTTTAAAATTATTAGCTTCCATTATATTCTTCCCCCCAATTTTTTCTATTACTTTTTAAAACCATTGATGCTCTATCTTCTTATTGTCTATTTCTCCCCAGTTCACATATTAAATATTGGTGTTTTCCCAAAGATTCTGTACTTTGCCCTCTCCACTTTTCCTTCTACCAGTTTCTCTAGGCGACCTCATAAATTATCATGGTTTTACCTACCCCCTATACAATAATGACTTCAGTATATTGTCACTACCTTTGATCGCTCCTCTGGGCTTAATATAACCAACTGTCTACTATAACAGCTGGACATCACCACATAGTTGTTTCATACAAATCAAACCCAACATTTCAAAGCTGATTATTTTTGTTTACATACTAACTCCAGGTTTATTCCTCCCATGTATCCTCTATAACAATGCATTCTACATTATCACTGAATGACCCCAAACAGAAACCTGGTGAGTTTGTACACTCCTTCCACTCCATCACTCACTATACCTGTATCAGTGAAGATTTGATCAGAAGAATAGAACCACTAGGAATGATAGAAAATATGGATTTATATTAGCATTTGACCCTAGGAATTGTGGGAGCTATTTAAACAGTTTATGTATGGCAGTTCCTTCTGCATCTGATGCTGGGTCTGGCTTAGGAAGAGCTGAAGGAAATCCAGTGGGAACTGGAGGGGCTGTGGGCACAGCAGCTGCTCAAGCCAGTAAATTGAGCCAGCTTATCAGTAATAGTGTATTTGAGCTGCAACTGTGCCCAGGGCCCCCACTGATATTCCCAGCATGAAAACAACATTACTACTGCTTCACATCTGCCTTCCGGATCTTACACAGAATGTTTCACATAGTTCATGCTAACCTGGAACTATTCAAGGAAGGGAATTATGCGACACATAGTTCCAGATTAGCTAAACTCACACGCTAGAACCCCATTACAATATCCAATTAGTGAAATATTGCCAGTTTCTAAAATCCCTCCCTTAATCCACACCTTTGCTGGTATAACCCAGTTCAATTTGTAATAATCTCCTTCTTAATGTAATAACCTCCTGTTTTTTTGCATCTAGACCACCTCACATCCATGAATCCATCCTTCATAGCATCACCACTCTGCTCGACCTATAAAAGTCAAATCTGACAGTATTGACTCACATGTAGTTCCCATATTTCCCACAAAACTAAGTCCAAGCACTTTAGCCTGGTGTAAAAATCTTTAAGATATGAACCCTACCTACCCCTTCAAGCCTCATGTCCATTACTCCTTGCCTTGAACCTTAGCAATTCTGGATCATAATTATTCTCTGCTCCCCAATCACGTAAATTTATGAACTTGTTTATGTTGCACCTTCTGTCACAACTACTCCCCCATTGAATCCTTACTCCATACATAGTTAACTGGGCTAAATCATTCTTATCCAGCAATTTTAGATGCAATTTTATTTGGAAGATCTTTCAGTGATCTCCATCCATTCTTCCTCTTGGGCTGGCTTAACGGTCCCTCATTTAAGCTCTTTCACCAACCACATCTTGAGCATTTCACTTTCATAGCAAGCACCACATAATTTTGAAATTATCTATGTGTCTTCTTTACCCTTGAGCAAGAAATTCCTTTAGAATGAAAAACTAGGACTGGTTTATTTTCTTTTCTTCCCAGACCTAAGATCAAGTTTGAAGCATGAAGTATGTTTGACAGTGTTTGCTGAACCAAACTGAAGTGACACTGCCTTCCTATCTTCCAAAAATTGTATCCTGGGACTTGGTCCTATGATATCAAGAAGGGAGAAAAAAGAGGGAAATACACTGCATTGTGTCTTATGTCTAGGAAGAACAATTGCCTCATCTCTTTCTAAAATGTGCTTTCCAGTACTTCTTTCTGAGAAGATTTGAATGAGATGAAAAAATTAAATTCTCATAAAATTATAAAGGAGACAATAACTTTTGTGAGGAGATAATAATTTCATGGAAATTTTCCATTTCGAAAATTTTTGCATTGAAATAGATTTAATCACTCAAGATTAACTGAAAAATATATGATTTATAAGAATTAAGTCAAGTTGTCAGATACTCAGTAAATAGGTGACAATCTATAACTTTTCTTTAAACTAGCAACAAACAGAAAACATTGAAACAAGTAACCTTACTCCTCATATCAAGAGAAAATACCAAGGAATAAACTGCACAAGAAACATACAGCAGTTTTACAAAGAAAACTACAAAGATTCACTGACGTGCATAAGGGAGATATGAATAAATGACCACACTCCTACAATAAGAAGTGACTTTTTAAAGATAATGTCAATTCTTTTTATTATGATTAATAGGTTTAATGCAATTCATTCGAAATATAAAGAAAACTTTTAAAGACCTTCACAAAACCATTTAAATGCTCATTTGGAAGTGTAAATTGGTAAGAATAGGTATGTAAAATTTAAAAAAGAAGGGTTGTTATAGGGACCCAATCTTCTCAGATATTTTGAAGTGTATTGTAGAGCTAAAATAATTAAAGCATTTTAGAAATGAATGAAAGGTTAATGGGATAGAAAAAAATAGTTCTAAAACATAAAATAATATGCATAAGGAATAAAAGATAAAGGCAGTATTTTAAGTCACTGGAGAAGGAAGCATTGCTCAATAATCTATGCTGGAACAGTGGCTTCTATATGCAGGAGAAAAATGAAATAAGCTTCTGCTTTCATTCCAAAATCTGAACTATATTCCAAATGTATGAAAGACTATACTTTTTTAATGGAGGAAATTATCTAATTCAATGATTCTCAACTAGAGGTGATTTTGCCTCCCCCCACGGGACACTTGGCAATGTCTGGGGACATTTTTGGCTGTTACACCTTGGCGGGGGGAATGCTATTGTCATCTAGTGCCCCAGCCAGCCAGGGAAGCTGCTAAACAAGTACAGTGCACAGGGAAGCCCCTCATAATAAAGAATTATTGGTTCAAAATCCCAGTAATGCCAATGAGGAATCCTGATGTGATCAAAAAGGCAAAGATCATAGTGGTTAATGTTGACTGAAAAAAAATGCACAACCTAAAAGTTGCAAGTTATGTTTTATTTGGGGACCTTACTGAGCTGGGAGACAGCCTCTCATAGAGCCCTGAGGAGCTGTTTCAAAGAGGAGAGGGAGGAGCCAGGATATATAGGAGTTTTTGTTGGAAAAAAACAAATAAACATGCAGTTGAACATCAAAAGATTACTGCTAATCACAGAAAAGACAGACATCTCAAGTTAATGATTTTAGTGCTTTTCTAGTATGGAAAGATGCAAGAGTCTGGGCTCATTGAAATTATTCCTTTGATATGCATCTTAACTATCTAGGACCAGTATCCTGCATCCTGATTTCCTCTCAGGGTGCACCTTTCAGGGTGGCCACAGTGGCTGATAGCTTGATGATGGCAATATTCGTTGTTTACTGAAACGGCAGGCAGCATTTTTTTGCTGCATTAACAATTTATAATATTAGCATAAATAACAATATTAGGAACCAAAATGTCAAAACGGTTTAAAAAAAAGGTAATTGATTTTTTAAAGTGTGAGAAATACGACCTTTAGGGTGGCTTCAACTAGAATTGGGAATGGGGTATATCACTTAGTGTCTTCAAGAGACAGAAGACATCCAGTGATTTGAACAGGAAATAATTTTTTAAATTGTGTATAATTGGGATTGTAACAATGAGGGATTGGCCTGTAAGAAGTAAAGAAAACTCTAAGGAATCTGGGGATAACAGTTATTAGGAGCAGACCCTATCCCTACAGCTGAAATAGCACCCAAAGAAGAGGTCCCCCCAAGTACTGAGGCAGATTTGTTGGAGAGGGCACAGCTCACTGGATGGCAGAGAAGTGGCTATGGTTCAGTGCCAGCACCACTTGCTAAAAATCCATCTCCCAGATTTCAGTGGTTAGGGGGTGTATATCAGCTGATCTTCAATTACAGTGGTAGAATTTTCTCTCTCCACATGTCCTGACCAGTTGCAAAGGCTAGAAAGAGGCTATGATAGACTGTACTCCCTGATGGACTTCCCTATTAACATTTAAAATCTATTCTCTCTGGCCGGTTCCTGGTTCCAGACCTTTGTGATACTTAGGTGAATTTTTGCTGTTGAGTTGTAAGAGATACTTCTGTGTTCTTATGATGCAATCTCCTTTTTGCAAGGGGCGGGTGGAGGGGCATGATACAGAAAGGTGAACGGGAGAGAGGTACAATAAAAACAAGCAATGACATGAATCAAAATTAAGAAGAAAAATTCAAATGGCTAATTAGTATGAAAAACTGTTCAACCTGCCCAATCTCTAATTTATAACTGTATAATAGTTTTAAGTATTAAAGAAGGTTTTGAAAAGTAATGTAGAGCGACAGTGTTTTCTCACCTTTTTTAGTACCTTATTCTTTCATCTCTTATAGATCATGATTTTAATTGTGAGTTGGTGTTGGATAAATTATTCTCATATGTGTAATTTTAAGTTCATTACACCATTTGGTAGTCCAGATGAAAGAAAACGTAGAGTAATGGCAAGCACTAAAAACAGGAAGTCACCAAGGAGCATAAAAATTGAAAAATGCAAAATAAATATCTTGTCTGCCTGAATTAATTGATCTAATCAAGAAGCGTGTTGCTGTTGATGCCATGATTACTGTGCTGTACCCACAGGGGAAGCTGAAGCCTTTGTTTGTACTTGTGCTAAATGCTATCACAGGATTTATTATCAGAGAACTGACACATTTTCAAAACACTTCATTGACATTAACTAAAAACTGTAGCCAGGGAATTGAGAAATAAAGACCAAATATTCAACATACCAAATAGTTTTAATTATCTCAAGATGAGAAAGCCACCATAATAAATAAGAGCTGCTAAAATTTTTTGAGAACTTACTAGATGCTAGGCAAAAAGACTAGCTCATTATCTCATTTTATCAACTTATGAGGTTGGTGCTATTAATATCCCCATTTTAGAGATGAGAAAACTAAGACCAAAGAGGTAAAGTTAGGGGTAGTACTTGGATTCAAACTCTGATCTATCTGACCACAAAATACATGCTTATTAGATGAAATATGGATATCCTTATACCCATTAATTTTGAGTTATGTAATTTATTCTGATTTAAAAAATAAAACTTGTTCCTTTTTGGAAAAAAATTAAATTTTAAAAGTAAGCAGAAAAGAAAAAAAATCATTAACATAGTCTCATATTTCCTTCTAGCAGTTTTTGTATGCAAGTATATGCTTCTTACCCCAAATTAATGTCATACTACATATCTTAGAATCTGTTTTGTTTTCCCTAACTGTATGTCATAAGCAATTTCTCACACTGGTAAATGTTTTTCTAAAACATTTCTAAAATATTAATGATTATAATACATTAAAATATAGCTACATAATGAACTTTTAATCACTTCTGTAGTGTTAAGCATTCAGTTAATTTGTAATTTTTCAAATTTATATATACTTATGTATAACATAATATTTATATAAAAACACTTATAAACTTCATTTCTATAAATTAATAGAAATACTACTACATGGAAGAAATCATAAAAAATTAACCTCCAGAAAAATTGTAGCGGTTTCTAGAAGTTTGTGAGTACATTTTCTTGTCCTCTTGATCATAATTACTCCTGGCTATTATTTCATTTTAATATTTATAGAGAAAGTAGTGTTTTCTTGCCTTACTTTTAATTTTTCCTTATTTTCTATATTAGATTTATTTCATTCCAATCATCCTACATAGGTCCTGGTTAACTCAAACAAAAAGGGGTTTTTTAGAAAGAATACTGGGTAGCTTGCAACACTGAAAATACAATGGAACACTGGTCTCAGCTGAAACTGGGTAATACTGGAAGCATGAACTAATGGAGTTTCTTGAAGGTGCTGCTGTTTGAACAACTCAGCCTTGATTTTTCTCTGGAAAGAATGTCAATTGACCTAGTTTGTGTGAAGAGGGGCACAGTTGGTGCAGGACCCTGTGGAGTAGAGGAGGCATGTTTCCCCAAAAGGAAGCAATAGACAGAAAACAATAGGCAACCCCACTAGTGTAGAAAAACATATCCCCATATATATATTGGCTATTGGTTCCTCTCCTTTTAGTGAATTGCTTCTCTACATGCTCTTGACTTTCTCAACCACTATGTTTGTCCTTTTCTTATTGTTATAATGTCTTCCCATATTTTTCGTATTTATTGTAAATCTTTTTCTTCCTAGTTTAATTTTGCATTAAAAGTTTGAATATAACAGGGGAACTTATTTGCAAAAGTTTTAAAATTTTCTATAGTAAGTCAGTAGGTTATGTGATCATTTCTGCCCTCACTGTTGTGTTTAGGATGTTATTCCCAGCCCAATAATCTATTTAAATTTATTATCATAGCTACTGTCTTTGGGGCTTTATCTTTTTACTTGTATGTGTTTTCTTGTGCTTTGTTTATTATTTTCTGCTCCTTTTTTTTCCTATGGTTTACTCTTTGCTGCCAGTTCTTCCCATACCTTATATTCTAATTTCACCCACTGGGCCCTTGCCAGTTCCTGTGTTCATAAACTGCCACTTCACGCCCAAATGCCAATAATGGATGCTTTATTTCTCAGTATTTAGATACTTGTTCGACATCTTGACTGACCTCCCAAATCCTCTGAGATATCCCATGAACAAAATATTCGATTAGAAATGCCAGCACCATCCTTGTCACTGCTGTCTACTAGCTGATTTTCATTCTGTTCTCTTCCCATGAGGGTCTGACCCCACCTCTGCCCTCCTCCTTGTCAGGAGTTGAGGGACAACAGTGAAGCAGCCCACACCCTGGAGAAAAGTTATCCTCTCAGAGTAACACAAGTGAGAGTCAACACCGTACTTGGCACAAAGTAGCATGCCACAACTACACATTGTCTAAATATCAAACGGGATTTAAAAAATTAAAAACACTAAACACATCCTGAACACCAAGTCTTAAAGTAACTTATTTTTTTAACCTCTTATTAAGGGAATCTTCAAATATATCCCAAAGTAGAGAAAACATTTTACTGAACCCCTCTTGTGTTCAACTACCAGCAAGATATTTGGAGCACTTCTTAAAGGAGATTAGCATGTCAAAATGGAGTAACTGACAATTAAGATTTCTCTCAGCAGTGTTCACAGCAATATACTTCTGAAAGACCTCAATGGCTGCTGTAAGTCTCATACAGCTAACAGAGTCAAGTTCATTCCTCCTATAATTCATCAATATCTATTCACTGTTGTGGGAGATAAAGAGTTAAATGAGATATTCATGCATCCGGAATCCACAGGGATACTTGAGCAGTGCAAAGGAGTGTAATGGAAGTTTAAAATAGAAATGGTTTCAAATTTCTAATAATAATGTCCTTGAGCATGTTAATGTGGTAGTGTTTTCTTCCTTAAAAAATCTGAAAATTAATAATACCTATTTCTTAAGGTTTTATTTTCTTTGGGATCAAATGAGATTTTATAATTCTTTGCTTAATACAATACCTTCATTATGATATTTAGTAAATTAAGTCTCCCCATCCCAAAAAACTTTAGATTTCTAGAATTCACCTGTTCATTATGAACTTCTAGTTAACCATGTAAAATAATTTAGACCAAATTTTTTAAACAATTTTCCACTTTTTTTTAAAATCTAGAGGCCGAGGCCAAGTTTAGAGTGTAAATTGTCAAATCAAAGCTGAAGCAGGAGGCTGCTGAGGACAGTGGTCTGGAGATACCCAGCCAACAAGGATTTTATGCAGAAGAATCAAACAGGTGTCAGGTTCCAAACTAGACAAGACAGAAGAGGGCAACTGAAGCATGGTTTTCACATAGCAAACTGGGGAGAGCTTCTCAGGCTTAGTTCTAAAGAAAACACTGCAGTTTTTTACTATATTTTAAAAAATGAAAAGAACCTGAAGTTTATATCAATCTGTTGGAATATCTGCAACATTTAATATTGTGGTTTTAAAGACTCCACAGCAACATTTAAATGAAAAGATTTGTATGATGCATATTAAAATTTAAAAAGCAGAACACAAAGCAGTATACACACACTGTAGTTCCAACTATACAATATGTTGATTTATGAGGATAAGGAGTAAGCAAGATTGTGGTTTTAAAGACTCCACAGCAACATTTAAATGAAAAGATTTGTATGATGCATATTAAAATTTAAAAAGCAGAACACAGAGCAGTATACACACACTGTAGTTCCAACTATACAAAATGTTGATTTATGAGGATAAGGAGTAAGCAAGACCAGAAAAAAAATGAAACAGCTAGTACGTTAAGATGGTAGAATTGTTTTCTTTTTGCCTTTTTCAATCTTTTTTTTACATTATAAAATTGGGCAATAAATAGAAAGTTAAGAAATAAGAGTCTATAGGGCTGAAGGGAGGCTGAGTGAGATCCCAGTCTATCAGAGGGTACAAGCCTGAGTAAGAGTCTGGGTGAAGACAGAGTCTCCAGGAAATAAGCACAGTGTTACTGAGCTAGCCTTCCTTATTCTTGATGTGCCAGAGGCAGGGAGAGAAATCAGAACTTAGAAGAAAGTTCTGGGGTGGGTAGAGGGAGTTGAGAGATCATTGTAGGAGACAGACCAGTGGTGGTGTTTGGTAACAACTTTATTGAATCCATGAGTAGGAAACCCACTGTCAACCAAGATTTGACGTTTGTCGAACTCACCCAGCTGTTGTTCAGATCTTTTATTTCTCGGCTTCACACACTCCTAGTCAGGACTTAGAACTTCTTCGATTACCAACAGAAACAGGTGTCAGCAATAGATATTGCCGAAACTTCCATAGGAAAGGAAAAGATGCATTTCCCATCACACATTCAATAGCACACTATTTACAAGTCTTCTTTTTCAGATTCTTAGCTTTTCTAATAGCTAGGGGATTTTCTGTCTTCACTTTTTCTCCACTAAGTATTGAACCTGTCCAGCCTTTCTTTTCTTTGTTTCCAGATCTTTTCCCCATCTCTGTATAATTTCCTGTTCTTATTCAGGAAAAGTTAGCCTGGCTGCTGCTCAAATAAGCAAACCTGCATACTCGCAGGCATCACTTCACTCAGCAAATACAAAGCCCTCCAGTTACTAGAATCCACTCTTCTAGCAAAACATTGGAGAGTTGAATAATATATATTTTTTTCTTTTCTCATTGGCATTGGATACTCTGTATATGTACTTATAATCAATCAATATGAAGTTTTTAGTTTTTAATTTCCAATATTTATTAGAGACAGAAAAGCTTAATTAGAAGACATTGCATTTCATAGATGTAAAATTATCATTCCACTTTTATTTTGGAAATGAAAAGGTGTAAGAACTTTAAAGTTAAAAAACACTGTGCAGTTTGATATTTTTAATATGCCTGTGCTATTTCTATAGCCATATGCTTCATCCAGGAACATGGCACAATGGTCAAAAAGCGAAGTGGCATTAATCAAGAATGGCACCTTAGTAAATTTTTTAAAAAAATGTTAAGGAGAGAAAACTGTGATTTGCACATTTCTAATGAATTTGGGCATTATGCAAATAAAACACAGTAGTTCTAGCTTCTGATTTCTAACAAATGTATTCTGTACCCTGGCGGAATAGTTGTTGCTTTTGGGTATGCCGCAATTCATTTCTCATTGCCCAAAATTCTGTAGCCTAAAATGAGAGGAAAGGACATCTTTCCTCATGAGGGATCGTGACAATTTCTTAATTATAATTGAGGATCTCTCTGAAAATGAGTAAGTGGTATATAAGTTATTTAACTCTATAGTACTTTCAGGGTAAGGAAAAAGTGGGCTCTTTTAGTTCTCCTTATACACTGTCTTCAGATAAAGGCTAGACTATCTGCTATAGCAAACAACTTCATTCTTTCAGAGGCTTAATTAAAGATTTATTTCTCACTTATAATCTAGAGCACATCAGATGGAGAATTCTATTCTCTGTGGTCATTTAGGTCCCCAGGCAAGTATGTTCTCCGTCTTCTAGGACCTCGATGTCCTTTTCTGGCTCCCAATATATGATCAAGAGACAAAGAGTGTGTGTGTGTGTGTGTGTGTGTGTGTGCCCTTGCGCACACATCTGAAAAACAGAGAGAGAGAAAGGGAAGCATTCGAGGTTTAGAAACGGCCACCAGGACTGGAAGTGGTACCTCACATGTGTTCATCTACATTTCCTTGGCCAGAATTTAGTTGCAAAGGCTCATTAACTGCCAGGGGGCTGGGAAAGATACTCTGTCCGTGTGTTCAGAAACACAAATATTGGTGAGCAACACTTTTCTGTGCCACAAGGTCACTGTCAAGACACATGAAAGACTCCCCTCAACATTTCCTGGGATACTTGGCAGTGCTAAATCCATACAAAAGAAGATGTGGAGAGGTTTGGTAGTCATTTAGTTTATCACCACCACCCTACAATTTTTTAGCTACCAGAAAAAGAAGAAAGGGATATTGAGATTAAAAAGCCAGTTAGTGGTAGAGTTGCAACAGTAACCCACGTCTCTTGACTCCTAATTCGGTGTTCTTTCCACCATACATACCATGAATCTTCACAGAAATTAAAGTATTGGCATGTGGTCTAGAGATTTGATTTAGAATGGTATAACTCTGGAAGACAAAATGAGAGCCAAGTGGCTAAAGTGAAAGATAAATGATTTATGCTCAATCTATAATATATAGTTGGTCCAAGGGAGAATGGGCTGCCTAGTAAAATAATAAATTTACCATGAATGGGGTATTAAGTAAAAACTATAAGAACATTGTCTGTTTTCATTTTCCTTTTGTGGTCAGAAGTATAAATATTTTATGGTTGTGTCTATAAGAAAAATATTCCATCCTAATAAAAAAGAAGATCTTTCATGACAATTGCCTGTCTGTTTGATTTTTAAGAAGTCCTTGGTCTATTCATTCTCTCTCATACACATACACACACGCACACACACACGTTGAAACTTTATCTGAAGTGACCAAAATCAAAGTCAAAGATGGCCACATTACTCGAGTTGCAGGGAAGATAAATGGGTAAAAGCCTCAGTTCTGCCCCAACTCCGTCTTGGTCCTGACCAGCGCTGGACATTTTGCAAGTATTTGGTGCCATCAGCCTCACCAATAATGGGCACTGAGAGAAAAGAATTAACAAGGGTTTTAATTCTTCCCATCCCTCCTCTGGAACATGAAGGCATTATGGTTCTTACCCAGTATCCTTATAAACACTCTGATGAGATCCACTAGCAAGAAGATAAGTTCTTACCTAAGAATCTTTTTGCAAAATATACCTGATCTCTCTGGATAGCTTATTTTAATTAAGCCTAGAATTTTATGGATTTATGGAATGCGGATACAGAGGCTCTCTACCAACCTAACAGAATATAGAAGCTAAAAAACCCCAAACTTGAATGGCCCTCCTCTGTGCCAGTCTGAACTACATGCTGTTGGTGCTCATCCCTCTGAACCAGAGCACGTCTTGGTGTAGGAAAGGGGACTTCACAGAGCCTTGTCTGGTAGATTCAGGACCTTCTAGAGCCTCCTATTAAGTTTGTGGCTTCTTTGTGCTTATATTTTTTGCTTATGTTTAGTAAGTTTTGATGCAGTTATGATCTGTGATTTGTGTGAATTTGCTTTGAGAATTCAACCTTGTTTCTTTTAAATTTCAAGCAATAAAGACAAATTTGATTCCAAGATACAAAAAGTGAGTCTCTCAAATTGTAAAGATAATACACTAGATGCCTAGAATGGTATATTCATCCTACTTTGTTCCTTAATAGAGTCGTATAAATGAGATGTCACTCTTTTTATCATCTCATTAAGGAAACGTCACATATTCATGAATTCATAGAGTAACAAAGAAATAACAAGACTTGGGAATTTCGATCAGTGATTAATAGGCTGCATGAAAGTGAGTCTGTCTACCATCTGGAGCTACCCATCCCATACAACAGCCACAGATGGCTAAGGAGCATTTAAGATGTGGCTGGTCTGAATTGAGAGATGCAGTAAGTGTAAAATACACACTGGGATTTTTAAGACAGCACACAAAAAAATGAATGTAAAATATCACTATTTGGTCGTTTGTTGGAATGATAATATTTTGGATAGATTGGTTTAAATAAAGGACATTAGTAAAATTAATTTACCTTTTTCTGAACTTTCTTTAGTGAATCTACCAGAAAATTTAAATTATATATGAGGCTCACATTATATATGAGGTTAGCATTACAAAGCATAAGTTACATGGTCAAGCTTCTGGATTAACGGAATAGCCCTACTCGTATAAAGTTGCTACCACCTAAAGAATAGGTGGTAGAGTATAGTGATTAAGAGATTATTCTCTGGCATGGTTCATTGCTCAGCTGTATCACTTATTAGCTGTATGACCTTGGGCAAGTTACTTAAATTTTCTGCGCTTCATGTCTCTCCTCAGCTAAATAAGGATAATAATAGTACTTATGCCATTGTGTTTCAGTGGCTGACACAGTGTAGGTAGTCAATAAATGCTATTCCTTATTATTATTACCCCTACACCGGTTCTGCATAACAACAACTCGCAAATGATACTCAGACCTTGACACAACAGATGCTTATCTCTCTGTTATTTAGAGTAGAAAACAACCTAATATCAACAGTAGGGAAATATTACATATATTATGATTTATTAAGATGCAACAATTAACATAATTATAAATTCTAATAAGTATCCCATTTATGGAAAATTGCTCTTAGAAGTGTGACCCCAATCAAATTACTTTGCCTCTTTGTGATTCACTTTCTTCATCTTCGAAAATTTAATAATTAAACAAGACATTTTATTTAAAACATTAAAAATATTGTCTAGCACTAAGGCAAACTAAACATATGTTAGCTGTTAGTATATAGTTACAAGGAAATGAAATGTAACATTATTAGAGCATATTTGAAAAAATGGGGGAAAATCACTCATTATTACATCTTCCGAAACATTTTTGCTATTTTCTCAGGCTTGTCCACGTATACTCAGATTGTTAACATCATTCTAATTAGAGTGTGCTTATGAACCACTTTGTAAAGACAACTACAAAGTGAGTCTATGCTACAATCTTTACATTTAAAATGTATATACATAGTTCCAAAACATGAAGGAAACAGGTAAACTGCCTGAGTTATTGGGCTACAGGGGTTATTGAATGATTTTCTTCCTTTCTAATTTGGGTTGATGTTGTTAGTGCAATAAGGAGAAAAAGTTAATTCTTAAAACTGATACTGCTAGAAAAGCATTGACTCGTGAAGAATCCCAAAGGACAAAATATGATTTCCTCTACACTTCCTACCATCTTATTACCTATCTACTTGTGAATGAAGGTGGTTAAGAAATCATTTCTTTTCTGATAACACATTTCATGTCAGACTTTCAGAACAGAACTACTGTATTTGAACAACAGTAAATTTGAAAAGCAATTTCAAGGAGACCATTCACTGGAGCAAGGACATGTTTTCCCATAATATTCTAATCTGCCATCATGATTGTTTGTCCATCGAAAGCAAATTAATAAATATCTTATTCCACCTGGCAGCCATTGGTTTCATCAACAGAATTACCTCCATTACAAGTGTAGCTAAAGTGACAGGGCTCTCGTCATGGATAACAGTAGCTGTGTGTAATGACAGATATTGATAATATCTTTTTAAATCATATTCCCCAATCCATTGTAAGCTATCCTTTCTTGATTCCACTTAGCAGGTGCATTTATTATTAAGTCTGTGCTCTCTAAATAGGAAAGGAAATATCCCATAGTGCCCTGCACAGCTTAAGTGCACTATATTTATTATATCATTTAGCTTTAACAATAGCCGTTGAGATAATTATTTGCTTTTTATAGATGAAGACATGAAGGTTAAGCTTACATAGACAGTAAGCAATATAACCAAGGTATTAAAACAGATGTGATGGCTCCAAGGATCCATTATTTTTTCAACAAAAAGATCAATAAGCATTGTTACTTGTGAAATTGCATGATCACATCATTAGGTGTGAATTTCATAGTAAAAATACTACTTTAGAACTTTTAGGTTCACATAGAATAATGGCAGTCATCTTAATCTGGATCTTTCCATATTCTCAAAAAAACATACAGATCAACAAGAACAAATAAAACTACCTATGGCCTACATGTACAGCTTAACTAAGAAAGAATTGTATAAAAATACAATTTATATGTAGGTATATAAACATGCATTTGAAAATTTCAGGGCCTTCTTCATAGTTCATCTTGAAGCTGAGAGAAAGGAGAATACTGGCAAGAAAAAAGACAGGTGAATCCCACCCAGAAATACTGAGAATACACTCAAGACCTCAAATCAGATAAGACTGGAGACAGCAGTCTTGGGAAAACACCACTTCTAGGGGAAAGAGCAATTCTTGGAGGCCAAATGGTAGAGGGAAAGAATCAAGCAAGCGTTACAAATTAAGCGTCCTACAGAAAGAAATGTGTATCAAACTCCAGAAGCATCAACCCTTCCATGCACAAAAAGGCATCCAACTAGAAAAAAAAAAACATTTCACTGTACCAAAAGAAGAGGAATCTCCTGAACAAAGAAACCTAGGAAACCATCCAAAGCTACACCTCTTTTTTTTTTTTGCCTTTGTTATTTTTTTTTAACATCTTTATTGGAATATAATTGTTTTACAATAGTGTGTTAGTTTCTGCCTTATAACAAAGTGAATCAGCTATACATATACATGTATCCCCTCTTGCATCTCCCTTCCACCCTCCCTACCCCACCCCTCTAGGTGGTCACAGAGCACAGAGCTGATCTCCCTGTGCTATACGGCTACTTCCCACTAGCTATCTGTTTTACCTTTGGTAGTGTATATATGTCCATGCCACTCTCTCACTTCATCCCAGCTTACCCTTCCCCCTCCCCATGTCCTCAAGTCCATTCTCTACATCTGCATCGTTATTCCTCTCCTGCACCTAGGTTCTTAAGAAACTTTTTTTTTTTAATTCTATATATATGTGTTAGCATATGGTATTTGTTTTTCTCTTTCTGACTCACTTCACTCTGTATGACAGACTCTAGGTCATCCACCTCACTACAAATAACTCAAATTCATTTCTCTTTATGGCTGAGTAATATTCCATTTTATATATGTGCCACATCTTCTTTATCCATTCATCTGTCAATGGACACTTAGGTTGCTTCCATGTCTTGGTTATTGTAAATAGAGCGGCAGTGAACATTTTGGTACATGACTCTTTTTGAATTATGGTTTTCTCAGGGTATATGCCCAGTAGTGGGATTGATGGGTCTTATGGTAATTCTATTTTTCATTTTTTAAGGAACCTCCATACTGTTCTTCATAGTGGCTGTATCAATTGACATTCCCACCAACAGTGCAAGAGGGTTCCCTTTTCTCCACACCCCCTGCAGCATTTATTGTTTGTAGATTTTTTCATGATTGCCATTCTGACCGGTGTGAGGTGATACCTCATTGTAGTTTTGATTTGCATTTCTCTAATGATTAGTGACATTGAGCATCCTTTCGTGTGTTTGTTGGCAATCTGCATATCTTCTTTGGAGAAATGTCTATCTAGGTCTTCTGCCCATTTTTGGATTGGGTTGTTTGTTTTTTTGATATTGAGCTTCATGAGCTGCTTGTAAATTTTGGAGATTAATCCTTTGTCAGTTGCTTCATTTGCAAATATTTTCTCCCATGCTGAGGGTTGTCTTTTCGTCTTCTTTATGGTTTCCTTTGCTGTGCAAAAGCTTTGAAGTTTCATTAGGTCCCATTTGTTTATTTTTGTTTTTATTTCCATTTCTCTAGGAGGTGGGTCAAAAAGGATCTTGCTGTGATTTATGTCATAGAGTGTTCTGCCTATGTTTTCCTCTAAGAGTTTTATAGTGTCTGGCCTTACATTTAGGTCTTTAATTCATTTTTAGTTTATTTTTGTGTATGGTGTTAGGGAGTGTTCTAATTTCATTCTTTTACATGTAGCTGTCCAGTTTTCCCAGCACCCCTTCCCTTATTGAAGAGGCTGTCTTTTCTCCAATGTATATTCTTGCCTCCTTTATCAAAAATAAGGTGACATATGTGCATGGGTTTATCTCTGGGCTTTCTATCCTCTTCCATTGATCTATATTTCTGTTTTTGTGCCAGTACCATACTGTCTTGATTACTGTAGCTTTGTAGTATAGTCTGAAGTCTGGGAGCCTGATTCCTCCAGTTTCGTTTTTCTTTCTCAAGATTGCTTTGGCTATTCAGGGTCTTTTGTGTTTCCATACTAATTGTGAAATGTCTTGTTCTACTTCTGTGAAAAATGCCATTGGTAGTTTGATAGGGATTGCATTGAATCTCTAGATTGTTTTGGGTAGTATAGTCATTTTTACAATGTTGATTCTTTATTTTAAAGTCTATTTTATCTGATATGAATATTGCTACTCCAGCTTTCTTTTGATTTCCATTTGCATGGAATATCTTTTTCCATCCCCTCACTTTCAGTCTGTATGTGTCCTTAAGTCTGAAGTGGGTCTCTTGTAGACCGCATATATATGGGTCTTGTTTTTGTATCCATTCAGCAAGCCTATGTCTTTTGGCTGGAGCATTTAATCCATTCACATTTAAGGTAATTATTGATATGTTTGTTCCTATTACCATTTTCTTAATTGTTATGGGTTTGTTTTTGTAGGTCTTTCCCTCTCTTGTGTTTCCTGCCTAGAGAAGTTCCTTTAGCATTTGTTGTAAAGCTGCTTTGATGGTGCTGAATTCTCTTAGCTTTGGCTTGTCTGTAAAGGTTTTAATTTCTCCATCAAATCTGAATGATATCCTTGCTGGGTAGAGTAATCTTGGTTGTAGCTTTTTCCCTTTCATCACCTTAAATATGTCCTGCCACTCCCATCCGGCTTGCAGAGTTTCTGCTGAAAGATCAGCTGTTAACCTTATGGGGATTCCCTTGTATGTTATTTGTTGTTTTTCCCTTGCGGCTTTTAACATTTTTTCTTTGTATTTATTTTTTGATAGTTTGATTAATATGTGTCTTGGCATGTTTCTTCTTGGATTTATCCTGTATGGGACTCTCTGCACTTCCTGGACTTGATTGACTATTTCCTTTCCAATATTAGGGAAGTTTTAGACTATAATCTCTTCAAATATTTTCTCAGACCCTTTCTTTTTCTCTTCTTCTTCTGGGACCACTATAATTTGAATGTTGGTGCATTTAATGTTGTCCCAGAGGTCTCTGAGACTGTCCTCAATTCTTTTCATTCTTTTTTTCTTTATTCTGCTCTGCGGTAGTTATTTCCACTATTTTATCTTCTAGGTCACTTATCTGTTCTTCTGCCTCAGTTATTCTGCTGTTGATTCCTTCTAGAGAATTTTTTATTTCACTTATTGGGTTGTTCATTATTGTTTGTTTGCTCTTTAACTCTTCTAGGTCCTTGTTAAATGTTTCTTGCATTTTCTCTGTTCTACTTCCAAGATTTTGGATCATCTTTACTATCATTACTCTGAATTCTTTTTCAGGTAGACTGCCTATTTCCTCTTTATATGTTTAGTCTGGTGGGTTTTTTCCTTGCTCCTTCATCTGCTGTGTGTTTCTCTGTCTTTTCATTTTGCTTACCTTACTGTGTTTGGGGTCTCCTTTTCTCAGCCTGCAGGTTTGTTGTTTCCGTTGTTTTTGGTTTCTGCCCCAGTGGATACGGTTGGTTCAGTGGGTTGTGTAGGCTTCCTGGTGGAGGGGACTGGTGCCTGTGTTCTGGTGGATAAGGCTGGATCTTGTCTTTCTGGTGGGCAGGTCCGTGTCTGGTGGTGTGTTTTGGGGTGTCTGCAACCTTATTATGATTTTAGGCAGCCTCTCTGCTAATGGGTGGGTTGTGTTCCTGTCTTGCTAGTTGTTTGGCATAGGGTGTCCAGCACTGTAGCTTTCTGGTTATTGAGTGGAGCTGGGTCTTAACGTTGATATGGAGAGCCCTGGGAGAGCTTTTGCCTGTTGACATTGCGTGGAGCCAGGAGGTCTCTGGTGGGTCAATGTCCTGAACTCGGCTCTCCCACCTCAGAGACACAGGTCTGACACCCAGCTGGAGCACCAAGACCCTGTCAGCCACATGCCTCAGAAGAAAATGGAGAAAGAAAGAAAGATAAAAGAAAGGAAGGAAGAAAAAAGGAAGGAAGGGATGAAGGGAGGAAGAGGGGGAAGAGAGGGAGAGAGAGAGGGAGGGATGGATGGAGGGAGGGAGGTCCCGTCCCTATTCTTTTGTCTCTGTTTTTTCTTTTTTCTTTTGCCTTAGCCAGGTACGTGGGGATTTTCTTGCCTTTTGGGAAGTCTGAGGTGTTCTGCCAGTGTTCAACAGGTGTTCAGTAGGAGTTGTTCCACATGTAGATGTATTTTTGATGTATTTGTGGGGAGGAAGGTGATCTCCACATCTTACTCCTCCGCCATCTTGAAGGTCTCCTCTCTACATCTCTTATCTACATGAACATGACACTTCTGTTCTGGGGAATATAAGTTATTTAAAAATTAGCAGAAAATAGCAGAGTACATACATATAAAGTTAACATAAGGAGAAAAAAGTTCAAATCAAAACATTTCAGCTAATGAAAATTCTTCCCAAAATACTGACCACAAATCAGAGAAAGGCATAACATTTCAACTAAACTGAATATTCTGAAACAAAATTATGTGCAAATAAGAAATTCATAACCAAAGAATTTACAGAAAAGAGCAGAAAGAAAGGTTTGTTGAATGCCTTAAAAAAATTAAGAAAAAGAAAATTAATCTCTAAGAAATTAAGAATAAATTACAAGGTGTACTAGAGAGAGTGGATTTTATTAAACATACAATGAGAAGATTTCAGAGACAAAATAAAATAGAGAGAGGATAGTAATAAAAGATGGAAGAATAAGTTCCAACATATTTAAAATTGAATCCTTGAAGAAAAATGAAACAACACAATAAAACTAATGTTTAAATCTGTAGTCCAAGAAATATTCCAAAAATAAAGGAAAATCTGAATCTCTATACATACACAGCCCAGTGTGTAATCTGAGAAAATTTACCAGGAACAGTTAACTCTAAGGCATCCTGCTAAAAATGTGGACCTTAAAGCTAAGAGAACAAAATCATCATAGAAAGCAAACAGTTTGGAACTAGACTTACAAACAGCAACATACAAAGCAAAGCAAAGCTGAAATTTTATTTTAAAAAAACTCTCAGCAAGAAGTTGTGAGCCAGTTATCTTATACCTAGCCAAACTGTTCTTCAGGTGTTAAGATTTAGAAAAATATTTTAAATATACAAGCACTCAGAGAATAACACTCATGAACCCTTTATAAGGAAAGAGCTACATCCAACCAAAAAACAAAACAAAACAAAAAGACTGGGAAAACTATCAAACGGGCTTATTGTCAGATTGTCAGCTTTGAATATATTTATTTTTAGACCCAAGACAAATACAAGATGTAAGACCAAGAGAAAAAGAATATTATGTGAATGTTATAAGTTTGGATGATGAGGAAATAAAAACTGGTGAAGGAGGGGAGAAAGGAGAAGGTATAATAAAATCATTAACTAGAGCATCCAAAATATATAGAAAGTCAAAGGATACCACTTATGCACCAAAAAACAGAACCTTGGAATAATGAAGCAAAATCTGAAAGACTAAATAGACAAATCTACAGTTGTAACCAGGGAGTTCAATAATTCATAGAATAAGCAAAGGTAAGATCAGTAAGGATATAAAAGATTTGAATAGTATCAATCAATTTTACCTAATACAAAATTATAGAACAGTCCATTCATTAATAACAGAATACACGTTCTTCTCAAGTGCATGCAGAATATGTACCAAAATTGATTATATTCTGAAAGATCTCTAATTAATGATCTGAGAGGCCACCTTAAGAATCCAGAAAAACAACAGGATATGAAACCCAATGTAAGAAGAACCAACATGTCAACTTGTACAAAACATTCTATTGGGAATTTTGTTGTGATTGCATCCAAGCTGCAGATCAATTGGGAGAGAGTTACATCTTAATACTGAATCTTCCAATCCACAAACATGACCCATATCTCCATTTATTTAGATAATCTTTACCTTTTTTCAGCAATGTTTTAGTATTTTTTGATAAGGGATTCTTAAATATTGTTTGATATTTGGAATTTGAGTTTTTGATGCTGTTGTGAATTAAATTATATTTTTATTACTTTTTCCAAATATTTGTTATTAGTATCTAGAAACACAATTGACTTTTATGTTGACCTTGTATCAGTGACTTTGATAAATTCACCTGCTAATTTTGGATTGGTGGGGTTTTATTTACAAATTTTTTTCTGTATCTACAAATTATAAATATTTTTGCATATATCATATATTTCAGAATAGACATTTTAAGACTGCCAAAATATTTCCAGAATGCAAACATATGAAAGTCTAACATTTTCATTAACTTATTATAAATCCATACTATTATGTTTCTCTTAAATATAATGCATTTGAAAATACATTATCCCACAAATTGAACTAAATAGTGCACTCCCAGGTGAGACTTTAATCTGAGTTCCAGTTTAAACTCTTGTTATGTTTGGAACATTAACAGAATAGGGAATAGTTATTATCTTTTGTATTTTGTGGGAAGTATTTTAGTAATATTATTTAAGATATTTGACCATATCCAAAGATTAATGATATCTACCAATTTCCATCACCCCCAAGAGTTACATAGGGACTAGAAAGTGTTCAACAGTAGACGATTGAATGAAGAGCAAAAAGGAATCATTACTGAGTAATAAATTCGTTAATAGCCTTAGACTAAAGACAATGAAAAACTGATTACCAATGGTGATACTTACTCCAGTTAAACTATCATTTTTCCTATTTGCATATTTCAAAATTTATTTCTAATGAGAAGGGTTGGATTCACTTAGAATCTGCTAAGTATCATGAAAAAGAATATGAGCCCACTGGCCTAAGTACAGGGCATAATATTGACACATAATACTGTTGCTTAAATGCCAATTCTTAAGTGCAGCACTGGAAGAATGGTTTCAAATACCTCTCAGTTAGCTTTGTGCTCACTCCATCAACCTCCCCTCCCTGTCCACACCTTTTTTATCCCCTCTCTTTCTTCTCTCTTTATAGTCCCTCAGATTTCCTCATCTAGACATTACACATCTTTCTTACTGTTTCTAGATTCTCACCCAATCAATCCACCTTGAAAGAGTCTGAAACACAAGTTGGCCATGCCAGTAACGCCCTTACCTACAATCCAAACTCCGTAGGCTAGCAAATCTGGTCTTAGTGATCTGATTACTGCCCATCTCTACAGTTTCTCCTCCTTTCACTCCTTAAACACAGACTTCACAAGATATATCCAAGTGCACAGTTATCCCCCAAGAGATGGGTAGTAGAATTGTCATATTTTCTTTTTTCTGTTTTGATCAAGAAATGTGATTTTTCTCCCTTTTGAGAACGAATAGAAAAATGATGTTTCAAAATATATGACAATGACTTTGCATATGTCTGTCAATTTTTTCACTTTCGTCCTTAGAGTTACAATTTTTTCCCTCTAAGATTTTTGTGCATGTTATGGTTAGGAATTTCCTATTGCCTCTCTAAGGATATACTTGTCTGTCCTACTTTCTTCCTCAAGAGCTAATCCTTCCCTCAGGAGTGTGGCATTGCCCATAAGCTACAACTATTATCTCAGAGTAAAACAGAAATCATAAACTTGTATAACAGAAAATGCATGCCACAATAATGTGTAGTTAGAGGTTGACGGGGAATTGGTAGACATTGTATTTCTTTGGAGTTACTTGCTGGTGTTTCTGAAAATAATTGGGTTTCACATTTGACCTGCTCAAAGTAATTCAGTCTGCTTAAGAACAATTATTTCAATATACACGAAGCATCCTTGTTTATTTTATGATTTCACAAAGACACTCAGAAGAATTGCAGAATTTTAATCACATGCATCATCACACTCTTCCAGAGTAAAGGAACTCTAAGCAGTTTCAAATTAGCAACTTCAAGAACACAAAGCCATTCCTTTCTTTTGAAATTGAAGAATAGTTGATTTACAGTATTATAGTAGTTTCAGGTGTAAAACATAGTTATTCAATATTTTTATAGGTTATACACCATATAAAGTTATTTTTAAAAATTGGCTTATTCCCTGTGCTGTACATTACATCCTTGTTACTTATTTATTTTATTCCTAGTAGTTTGTACCACTTAATCCCTTTCACCTATCTTGACCTCCACCCACTCCTTTCCCCCAGGTAACCGCTAGTTTGTTCTCTGTATCTATGAGTCTGTTTCTGTTATATCTGTTGATTTGTTTCATTTTTTAGATTCCACATATAAGGGAAAACATTACAGTATTTGTCTTTCTCTGTCTGACGTATTTCACTAAGCATAGTACCCATCCATGTTTTCACAAACGGCAAAATTTCATTCTTTGTTATGGCTGAATTTTATGTATATTCTTTAGCCGTTCATCTGTTGATGGACACTTAGGTTGATTCCATATCTTGGCTATTTTAAATAATGCTGCTATGAACATTGGGGTGCATATATCATTTCAAGTTAGCGTGTTTGTTTTCTTTGGATATATACCCAGGAGTGGAATTGCTGGATCAAATGATAGTTCTATTTTTAATTTTTTGAGGAATATTCATTCTGTTTTCCATAGTGGCTGTAACTATTCACATTTCCATCAACAATGTACTAGGGTTACCTTTTCTCCACATCCTTGCCAACACTTGTTATTTCTTGTCTTTTTGATGACAGCCATTCTGACAGGTGTGAGGTGATATCTCATTGTGGTTTTGATTTGCATTTCCCTCATGATATGGGAAGCTGGGGAAGCTGTAAGTTGCATCACTAAAAAGTTTTAATGCTTATCCAGATCAGTCCATCTTAATGTTTATCTCATAAAGGACTTTTCAAAGTTCATTACAATGATTGTTTACATGTATATCTTTTAACTGTTGAACTTTTAGTTTAGCAGAATGGCTAGCAAAGTAGAAGTCCCTAACATACTTGTTTATTGTGAAATGAAATAAATTACCCTGAGAACTTAGACATAAAATCACCCTCTGAAAGAGTTTACTAAGAATCAACAACAAATTGGATAAGAGAGGCAGGAACAGAAGTGATCAAGCCTAAAAGTAGGTTTATAGATGTGTTTCTAAGAGAAGCTTGGAAAACACTCAGAGCTAATCATGGAAACTGGGGTGTGTGCTTAAATTTGGACTGTAACTAAGTAAAGCCTGGGATAAAGATTGTCCATGTGCTTCTTCACCAAAACTGAGGGCTGAGTGTCTCTAGCAGCAGTCCTTCCTCCCAGGGGTCCTGCTGAAGCTGCATTGTCTATTTGAATCAGTACTAGTTTGCTATCACAAGCAAAGGCTGAATCTGGCAGAGCAATTACCTAGAGAAACCGGAAGCCAACTGAGCTTAAAGGGTACAAATTATCATGTTTAGGGATGAAAACAAAGTCAGAGACACCATCTCAGCTATCAAACCGAGTATGGGGTTGAATACACAAAGGGAAGTAGGCAGCCTAGAGCCATAAAGGCACAGGACAGAAAGTGAAATTGAAGAATTGAAGGAGGGATTGGAAAAGGCACACGAAGATTCTTAACTTTACCTATGGTAAGGGAAAGAGTTTCCCAGATCATTCTCCTCCTGGGTATTGGGTCTGCTGTGCTTAGGTCAGTTGGCCTGAGTTAAATACTTAGTTGTGAGATGAATACTGAGAGCCTATCCTAGCCATCCTACATAATTTATAATTAACCAAACTTGTCAAACCAAACTTTAAGACAAGGCGTATTACCTGAAATAAACAGGGTATTTAATAAGGATAGTGGGGTCAGTTCATCAGGAACACATCAAAATAATAAATGTGCAATGAAAGTGTTCTGTATTTTAATTGAAATGATAATTAGATGGGTATACACATTTATTTATATTCATCATATTTTACAGTTAAGATCTGTGAATTTTATATCAAGTTTACTCAATAAAAGTTTTACAAAATAGACCAATTTTCAGCTATAATAATCCTAATAATTTAGCATATGCCATGAAATAGATATGGATGTGTTAAAGGCAGAGGGAAAAGAGAACTATTTTAGTCCTACCTGGAGAGGTCCCTCTGACTCCACCCCCAGACTTTAAGAAACGTGAAGTCAAAGAATTTATGAATCCAGTTTATTCCTATATATCTAATGCCTAGCACAGGGTCTGATGCATAAGCAGTCAATAAGTATAGAGTATATACTGACTGATCAGTGTGTTCACCTATCTGCCTAGTTTCTTAGGGATAACTTTCTTCAGATTCTTGAAGATAAATTCCGTGCTTATCCTGTGTCAGTGGTCAGGTGGACGTGAGTCCTGCTGTTTGCTGTTTCTGAAATTAGATGCTCACCCTTCATTGTCTTTAAAATGTAGCAGGTTTTTGCACACCCATGTTCACTGCAACATTATTCACAATAGCCAAAATTTGGAAGCAAACCAGATGTCCATTAATGGATGAATGGATAAAGAAAAAGTGGTATATACATACAATGGAATATTATCGAGGCTTAAAAAAGAAGATTCTGCCACATGCTACAACATGGATGAAACTTGAGGACATTCTGCTAAGTGAAATAAGCCATTCACAAAAAGACAAATACTGTAACATTCCACTTTTATGAGGTACCTAAAGTAGTCAAACTCAGAGAAACAAAGAGTAGAATGGTAGGTTGGGGGAGGGGGAATAGGGAGTTACTGTTCAATAGGTGTAGAGTTTTAGTTTTGCAAGATAAAAAAGTTAGTTCTAGAGATCTGCCGCAAACCTATTTGTAGGGCAGGAATAGCGACATAGATGTAGGGAATGGACATGTGCACACAGTGGGAGAAGGGGAGGATGGGGCAAATAGGGAGATTAGGTTTGACATAAATACACTACCACATGTAAAATAGATAGCTAGTGGGAACCTGCTGTATAGCACAGGGAGCTCGGCCTGGTGCTCTGTGATGACCTAGATATGGGGGAAAGAGGGAGAGGGAGGTCCAAGAGGGAGGGGATATAGGTATACATATAGCTGATTCACTTCATCATACAGCAGAAACTGACACAACATTGTAAAGCAATTTTATTCCAATTAAAAAGAAAAAGTGGACATACTTAACTCTGTTGAACTATACACTTAAGAATGAGTAAGGTGTTAAATTTTGTTATGTGATTTTTAAATCACAATTAAACTTTTTTTAAATGTAGCTAGCTCTTTCATGTCTCATGTTACAGAGAATGTAAAAGCAAGTTGCCAGCAAAGACATCTGTCTCAGGTATTTACTTTAGGATAACTTCCTTTACCCACTGACCTTGACCCTCTGTGTTCTTGGTGTCATATTTCTATGATTCTTTGTCTCTGTCCTCCAATTCTCGATGTATGATCCTGGCCCTTTCCCATGTTTTTGTGTCTTTTCTGACTTACTGCTTGTTAACTGGATCCCCACCATTGCTTGTCCCTTATGGACTCAGCATACTCCTTTGACGCTAGGAGCACCAGAGACCTGAGTAAGAGACACTGCCTCTATGTGGCAAGGCCTGTGAAATCCCCACTGCCTTGGTTACCCATCCCATCCCTCCAAAGGGAGGTTGATAGAGGATTTTGTATCTGGAAGCAAAATGGGCCCAACGCAGACATGTGATCTTAAATCCTTGTAACAACTGTGTAAGCATCCTTCAACAGAGAACGTTCAGATTGACCAGAGACCTATGCTCAGAGACACCTAACAAGGGTGTAGTTCTTGCTGTAGAAGAGGACACAGCATGTCAAATGTTCAGTTTTGGAGTCAGAGAGCTCTGAGTTCAAAGCCCAGCTCTGCACTTACTTAGAAAACTCTAACCAATGTCTAAGTCTTTCATTTTCACCACCAGCATGGATGTTATGAAGCCAAGCAGACAGGAATGTGATGGAAATAAAATAACATTATATGAAATATGCACTTAGTAGTCATTGTAACATGGTAGATACTCAATATTTTTTCTTAAATTTTCCTTTTAATTTATAGGGAAGTAAGATCAGGTTTGGGAAACTAAGGTACCTAGGTCAGAGCAGAATCAACAGCAAGCAGTCTCAGCACAGAGATGCAAACATTAGACCAATCTCCTCCAGCCTCCCCCTCCCATTTGACTAAAGTCATTTCTGAGTCCAGTCAATGAGAGGACCTGATTCTGGGATAATCTGGGCATTTAAAATTGCTTAGCATTTATGAAATGCCTTGTGTCACATTTTGAGTTTGTAAGTGTTAAGGTTAATTCCATAAGCCTCACAGCCAGGAGGTTACAGGTCATTATTCAGCACTTACTATGCCCTCATATAATTCTTGTCACATCATCATCACATGGTCACAGGCGGCGAGTGAGGTTTCTATCAACCTGACTAACGGGTTTGTTTCATGGATGAACATCACTGGGGTCATCTAAGGGTTCTCTGCAAGAGATAATTCCTTCAACCTGTGCCCCAGCCTGGCCATATGGTCCCAGAATCTCTGGGAGGATCTTCCCCAGGCAAATGGCACAGGGTCAATTCACAAAACCAGTACCTTTAGCACCTGGAGATATAGAATGTCGCTGATTCATTAGACTAGTGGTGTCAGGAGCAAAAAGAAACCTCTAGCAAATCATAGATAATGAAATGACTTTGACACTTACATGCAGGCATTTTATAGAGATTTAAGGCAGGTACAAAAAACAAAGAGAAAATGAAGGAGTCTTTGTCTCCTTACCTCCTCCAAGTCTTGACCAGCTCCCCAAAATGACATGTAACAAAACAAAACAAGCCAACGGCCAATCAGAAAAGTCATAGGACCTGTAAAGTGCTATTATAATACTGCAAATTAATAAAGGAAGCACAAGTATTGTGAATTGGTAAAGAAAGAGATAAATAAAAGAAATATGGACTAGCCTAGCAAGAATATAATTCACAAAACTTAATGTGTGAGGCCCTTGCTGCTGTTTTGACAAAGACATGTATTTGGAAGGTATTTTCTTCTTTGGTTTAGAAGAAATTAAAGAAATGTTAGGGGGAAATAAGCCACAATTGCCCTCCCTAAATAATCTGTTCGTCATATTTTACCATCCAGTGTTTATCTTCATACACCATACTTTAGAGTTGTAATCAGTGTAAATGACATTTTACACTGACAATTCAATTACTGTGCTAACATAGCAATTTTTCCATATGACTAAGTAGTTTTAAAAGTTATTTTCTCCTTTTCTTAATACTTTTATTTATTCTTACTTTAATCTCTCCAGCAAATAGGAGATAGCCCTACAAATATTCAGTGGCTTGCCACATCTGAAAAAATGTAGGGCAGTTGTCAGGGGGACAGGGGGACATCTCTTCCATAAGTAAAAACAAATGATGACATGGTGCATCTTCTCCCACAAAGGAGGAAGCCCAACGCCTGGCAAGCCACTTTGGGCTCTGGAAGTAGCATTTTGATACCTAAGAATACTACTCAGGCCCATATACTATAAATGTAAAAACAAAAACAAAAAACCGACCATCTTTGAGTTGGGCCCAGAATAGGAAAATCTGCAACAGAACCAGGTGGTGGTTCAGGAAGTCCTGCCGTGAAGGCAGTAAAATCTGCCAGGCTCTATGGTAGGCCACAAAGATGCTGTGTGGAGTTTGTGGCAAATTCCAGTGGAAGAATCACAGTGAAGTCACCTTGGGAGCAAAGACACCTAAGCTAAGAATAAGAAAGTTAATTAATTAGAATTAATTATCTCCACTAAATTGTATGAATCATAGCTTTTAATATGAAATTTTGTCATAAGATTTTTTTAAAGCCCCAGTAATTGCCTTACTGGACCCTCAATCTACATGTCTATTTATTCCTCTGACTCCTACTTATTTCTCAGATCTAAATTGAAATTTCATTTAATCATAGAAGACTTTTCTGACCCTGCCAATTTAAATGATCTCATCTCCAACTCATCCAGAGTTATTCTCTCTCTCATAGACCCTATTATTTTCCTTCATAATAACAATCACACTTGGTAATTATATTTGTGTGTGTGTGTGTTTTATATCTATACCCTTCTATATCTGTGTCTATATATAAGCATCGTGAAAGCCGTAATCATCAAGTCTGTTTTATTCACTGCCATATTTATTTCAGTGCCTAGCACAGTGCCTGGAAATAAATAAATATTGAATGAATGAAAGCTCAAAGACTTTTCTTTTCTCTTTCGTATGAAGCTTTCTTGTAAATAAATATGATAAAGTTCACCAATTTAATGGAAATGGAATATGAACTTGTTATAATTCTGGCTCTCATGGAGCTTTCATTCTAGTCATGGAGCATGAGAATGTAACATCTAAACTAATTATTATCTAATTATTAGATAGAGGCCTATCCTGAAAAAGGGAAGTGGTGGAAGAGAGCATATTATATATAGAGATGTTAGCAAAGGCAAAATTCTTTGGTGGGATCACATTTGGCAAATGTGATGAACAGAGTGGTCCAATGGATTTAAAGAACATAGTAAGTAGGTAATTATAGAAGATGAGGCTGGGAAGGTAGGCAGAAACAAGATCATGTGGGATCTTCTGAGTTTTGGTAAGATGCTTTTACTTTATTGTAAGTGAAGTAGAAGATCATAGCAAGTTTTAAGCAGAGCAACAATACCTAATTCAAATCTTTACAATGCTATTCTTCCTTTATGGAAAATAGGTCGGGATAAAAGTGGATGGAAGGGGCTTCCCTGGTGGCGCAGTGGTTGGGAGTCCGCCTGCCGATGCAGGGGACGCGGGTTCGTGCCCCGGTCCGGGAGGATCCCGCGTGCCAAAGAGCGGCTGGGCCCGTGGACCGTGGCCGCTGGGCCTGTGCGTCTGGAGCCTGTGCTCTGCAACGGGAGAGGCCACAGCGGTGAGAGGCCCGCATACCACAAAAAAAAAAAAAAAAGTGGATGGAAGGAGTGGAAACAAGGGCACCAATTAGTAGACTGTTGTTTCAGTGTAGGAGAAATACGATGGCTTTAACTAAAGTGATAGTTTGGAGGCAGAGAGTCAAGAGAGGACTTAGTATACGTTTTCAATTCTAACATGAATTGAAGGTGGGTTGGTTGTGAGACAGTGAGGGAAAGTAAAGAATCAAAGATGATTCCTACATTTTCGGTTCAAGAAATTAGGTGGAGGGTGGTGTCTTTTGTTGGGAATAAGGGTAGTTTTGGTTGGAGGCAGAGTCAGAAATCAGAAGTTTTCTTTAGGGCATATGTTAAATTTGAAATGCTTATTAGAAATCTAGCTGGAGATGTCAAGTAGAAGCTGGGTAGCTGAGTTTAGAATACAGGAAAGAGATCAGAGCTGTAAAGATACATAAGGAAGTAGTCAGTATGTAGTTGAAATCAAGGAGGTATGAGAAGAGAAAAATAGGGGAAAGAGCCAAGGTTGGTGGCCAAGCCCACTAGTATTTACAGATTCATTGGAAGAGGAGACGCCAACAAAGGAGACTGAGAGCAAACCCAGGATAACATTGCATCATAGAAACAAAGAAAATAATTTCAGGAAAGAAAGAGCCATTTAGTTGTCAAAAACTATTAAACACTTGAGTAAAATAAGGACCATTGGATCTGGCAAACTGGAGACCATTGGTAATCACGGCAGAAATAGTTTCAATGGAATAGAAAGAATGATAGCTCTATTAGAGTAGACTGAAGGAGATAACACCTTAATAATATTGGCAATATCACTACTCCACTCTAATACCTATTCAGCAGATTAGATATTTAGTCAATAAATTCACCATTCATTTATGCAGTCATTTAACAGTTCTCCCTAGCAAGAAGCTAAGATTTCCAGGTAATTAAGGGATGGTCCCTGTCCTGAAGATATTATCTTTCAGACACCTCATAACTCTCAGGAATATATCATTAAGTTCTGGAAATTTTTCTAATATAGTTGTTCAATTTTGTATCTGCCAAAAGATGATTTAAAATTTTACCTCCCTGATGCTTTATTCAGGAAAAAATGAAGCTAAAGCTTGATTTAGTCATACACCTTTTCAAATTCTTCAGCCTGACAGAGTGTTTTCATTCATTTTATAATGTCTTTCCATGTTTAATATATTAAAAAATCTTTTTATGAGTTTAAATGAAGTAGAGGATAGCTATTCATACTCATAACTTCTTTAACAAGTTTTCTTTATTTGCCCCATATTCTAGTCCTAAATGACTTGACAGTTTGGGGTCAATAACTGACTAAGAATAGATTCTCTTCTTAAATTCACTAGTTCTTCAATAACAGTAGAGGATTCATTACAATGAATGAGTTTCTTGGTGCAGTAATTAGAGAGTTTGATATTGATTTCCCATGCTGTGACAATTGCTGGCATTTCTGTGACAAAAATAACCATTATATTTAGAGAATCCTTTAAATACTTAATAGAAATAGAAGTTTGAGGCACAGATACATCCATTATTATATCAGAAGTAGTTAAAAATTTTTTTTTCCCTTTACCACAATCCAAAGATACAGTACTGACTTGAGATACAGGTTAGAATGCTCTTTCATGCTATGTTACTTTCAAAATGGAAGATGTTTATCATTATCACTGATACAGGGTTAGGGTTTTGTTTTTTTTTAATGTCTATCATACAGAAATTTTAAAAGTGAAAGAAACCCATCTGGTGATCCCACCATCCAGAAATAATTGCTGTTAATATTTTTATATATAATCCCTTGTAAATACTTTTCTATGCTTATGTCTTTAAATTTAATGCCTGAGAATAGATCTGGCTGTTACAACAACACTTCTTCATGCTTTTCAGGGACTACTTTGTTAAATTGATTTTCCTGTTTTCAAAGAAAATATTAGTTTTTGTAGAAAATTTAAGTGCTACAGAGTAAAAAGAAACCCCCTCACCATCACTACCACTAATCTCATCACCCAACTGTAAGAAGAGTCAGTATCAACATTTGGGTGGTTATCCTTCCAGAATGCATTTTACATTTGTAGTTAGCTTACATTAGTAGAGATTTTACTGTGGATAATTTCATATAGATTAAATCATATCATGCATACTATTTTGCAGCTTGCTTTATTAAAAAAAAAGTCATGATATCTTTTTTTTTCTGCGGTACGCGGGCCTCTCACTATTGTGGCCTCTCCCATTGCGGACCACAGGCTCCGGACCTGCAGGCTCAGCGGCCATGGCTCACGGGCCCAGCCACTCCGCAGCATGTGGGATCCCCCCGGACTGGGGCACCAACCCGTGTCCCCTGCATTGGCAGGCGGACTCTCAACCACTGCGCCACCAGGGAAGCCCTATGATATCTTTTAATAGAAATGAATGCAGAGTATGTCCTTCTGTGGTTGTAAGTTATTTAATCAGTCATTTATTAATGAGCACTTAAATTCTTTTCAGTTACTTTTTTTGCTATTTCAAGTTGCAATGAACATTCTTGTACCTTCGCATTTGCACTCTTGTCAGTTTATCTCCTTTTCTCTCTTTAATCTCAAACTAGTTTTCTCTTAAAATATGACTCAGGTGTTCTTGCCATTTAAATGATATGGCTATAAATACATAGGGTGTTAATGGTCTGTCTCGGGATGTTCTGGACCCCTATATCTCCCCTTGGTTTTCTTTTCTGAGGAAGTCAGTGGGGTCAGATGGGGTCACAAAGTATCATCTAAATGAGTAAGAAGGGAAATAGGGCATTACAACCCCATCCTGTGAGACAAATGGGTACACAATGAATAATTCCATTTATATGAAATTCTAGAAAATGCAAACAAATCTATAGAGACAGAAAGCCAATCATTAGTTGCTGGTGATGGTAGAAGGTGGGAAGAGCAGGGCAGAGGGATTATGAAGGAGATGAGGAAGCTTTTGGAGGCGATGGATATGTTCATACTCTTGATTGTAATGACAGTTTCATAGGAGTATGCATATGCCAAAACTTAGTAAATTGGACACCTTAAAAATGTGCAGTTATTGCATGGCAATTATAATGACAAATTATTGATAAATCTGTTAAAATATGACAAAAGGAATATTAATGAACACTGAGAGCTTTCAAATATACACAGTTGCTAAATTATCAACTAATATTACATAGTTACATTTTGCTTTTAAATTTACAAAGAACTTTAATTGCATTTTCCCATTTGATCCTCACAACAGTTTTGTTGAGTACACTGGACAGGCATTCTAATCCCATTTTACAGATGAGAAAACTGAGACTCAGAAAAGTTAACTTGCCCAAGATCAAAAAGCTACAAAGAATTGGGTCTAGGCTTTTACCTATGCTGTGCTGACCTTCCATTCTGTGCAACTTTTTTTTTTTTTGCGGTACACGGGCCTCTCACTGTTGTGGCCTCTCCCGTTGCGGAGCACAGGCTCCGGACGCGCAGGCTCAGTGGCCATGGCTCACGGGCCCAGCCGCTCTGCGGCATGTGGGATCTTCCTGGACCGGGGCATGAACCCGCGTCCCCTGCATCGGCAGGCGGACTCTCAACGACTGCGCCACCAGGGAAGCCCTGTGCAGCTTTTATGATATCACATTGTCTTCCCCTCACCACTTACACCTTTGATCCCTCATTTTCAGGATCTCTAACTTGATACTGCATTAGGCAGTATACCGATTTGGAGCTCTCATTATAGAAAAATCAATACCAAAACATACACAGTTTTTACCCCCAAAGAATTTACAGCAGGGACTCAAAGATATATTTGTACACCGATGTTCATAGCAGCACTATTTATAATAGTCAAAAGATAGAAGCAACACAGGTGTCCATTGATGGATGAATGGATAAAGAGAAAATGGTATCTACATGTAATAGAATATTATTCAACCTCCAAAATGAAGGAAATTCTGACACGTGCTATATCATGGATGACCCTTAAGGACATTATGCTAAGTGAAATAAGACAGTCACAAAGGGAAAACCGTTGTATAATTTCATTTATATGAGGTACCTAGAATAGTCAAATTCATAGAGACAGAAGGTAGAATGCGCTTCCCAGAGATTTCAGGGAGAGAAGAATAGAGACATTGTTTAATGGGAACAGAGTTTCAGCTTTGTAAGATGAAAAGAGTTCGGGAGATGGATGTTGTGATGGTTGCACAACAATGTGAATGTACCTGGTGCCACTGAGCTGTACACTTAACAATGGTTAGGTGATAAATTTAAGGTTATGTGTATTTTACTACGGTTTAAACAAAATTTTAAGGTGAGGTTTTTAACATACTCTTTATTTGGAAACTCAGAGACCTAGAAAGCATGTGTGGGCTTATTACAAAAAAAATCCCAAAGCGTCAGTTATTTACTTTGTCGCTGCTGTCAAAATGCACTTCTGAGACATAACATAACCTGTTAGCAAAATCAGGCTACAGAGAGCCTATCTCCATACAGAGAGGGAATGAAATATAGCGTATGAAATGTTCTCTGCCTCATGCCTGCACTCTGACTGGAAATCCCATAATTTGGAGCCTAGCTGAATTGGAAAAGTCAACTACTGTAGTTGGTCAGTTCTACCACAATTTTTAGCTGTAGTCGCCCTTCCTGTTTTCCCCTCTTGACTCCATCTAGTTCATTCTCTACATAGTAGCCAAAGAGCTTTAAAAATACATTATGGCATTATGCTAAGTGAAGTAAATCAGATTAAGACAAAGACTGTATAATTTCACTCATACATGGAATCTAAAAAAGCTAAACACATAGAAACAGAGGGTAGAAGGGTAGTGGCCAGGGGCTGGGGGTGGTCAAAATGGGGAGATTGGTCAAATGGGAAAAAAATTTAGCATAAGATTAATAAGTTCTGGGGATATAATGTAAAGCATAGTGACTATGGTTAACAATACTATATTATATACTTGAAATTCGCTAAGAGAGTAGCCCTTAAATGTTCTCACCCCCCTCACACACACACACACACAATATGGTAACTAACTAACCTTATTGTGGTAACCATTTTGCAATATATATGTGTATTAAATCATAATATTTTACACCTTAGACTTATATAATGTTATATGTCAATTACATCTCAATAAAGCTGAAGGAAATACATAATTTTATGTAAAGTCACTGCCTAATGGCTTCGTATTTTGTGTAGAATAAAATCTAAACATCTTACTGTGTCATATAAGGTGCTGCACCATCTGGTCCTCACTATCTGGTCCCTTTGGAGCAGCTTGTAGCATTCTCTGCCTCTCTAGCATCCCCTAGACCACTGACATTCTTTCTTTTTTTAAACACGTCAAGGTCCTGCCACAGGGCATTTGCACATGCTATCGCCTTGCTTGAAAGGCTCGTTTCTCCACTTTTCAAATGTATTCTTCCTTGTCCTTTGGATCTCAAATATTACTTCTTCACAGAAGTCTCTCCTGAATACCTTATTTAACATGGGCCCACCCATTATTCTCTATCTCTGTTCCCTCTTTGTTAATTTCGTGACATTTAACACAATTTGTAATTATGTCATTAGTTGTTGACTCTTTTTCTGTTTCCCCTGACTTGAATCTAAGCTCTTGAAGGGCTGGAACTATATTTGTTTTGTTCACTATTAGCCAGAGCTCCTAGAAGAAATTTGGCACATAAGAGCAAATCAATAAAAATTTGTTGAATGATTGAGTGAATAAAAGCAAAAATTAAATACAACCTAAATGCAACCCATCAATAGAGGAATAGGTTTTCTATAAAATACCATTCTATTGTTTAAAAGAATGAGAGCTATTCCTACATAGTATTGTTAAATGAAAAAAGCAGGTTATATAACAGTGCATTCATTGCAGTAATATTTTTAATAAAAATGTGTATTTATATGTGAGTATATGTACACCTATATGTATATACATGTGTGTATGCATGTGTAATTCAGAGCACCTACAGAGGAAACTATTAACAATAGCTGAAGAAGGAAATAATACTGTAGAAGGGTGGGAACTGGATGATGAGAGACTTTAGGTTTTTTTTTCCTTTAATTTTGCTAGAGTGAATTTTTACTTCTGTGAGTACATTCATTTTTTTTGTATAATTTAAAAATTATTATATTTTTGTTTTCTGATACCTTTATTTAATATGTTCAATTTACTTTGGGAAATTGGATAATCAATAGGTGTGAAAAGTTACCAGAATCAATATATGGTGCAAATGGGATGCTATATGTAGAGATTAAGTAATTTCAAGCCCCTAAACTAAAATTGTTAGGTAAGAATAAATTGTCAATGTTGGAAACACTAGGGGTAAAATAAGTACACATTTTTGCTCATTCAAGAAGATAAGTTATGTGCTATTGTCGTGAGATTTCAGGCCTGAAATATTGATTTTTTATCCAATAATGAATTAATATATTTGAGAGTTTCACATTTTATTCAGCAGTGCTGCAATTGATAATGAAAACAGAGACAAGACATCAGAAGATTTTACAACCAAGAAGAGATGTGTCCATTCATTCGTACACTTGATCAGCTCTGTCACATTTACTCAACTTCCAAAAAATAAGCAAACAAAAAAAAAGAGCTTTGTCTATTTTTATAGTCTGTTGGATCAATGTGGGAAGAATGCATATATCCTTTATATAACCGCCAATTCAAGCGGAATTGCAGAAATGCAATTCATGATTGATTCCTGAAAGAATTATCACAAAATATAGGTCAGAGGGAACCTCAAGGATTCCATCCCACTTCCAGCATTTGGAAACGTGCACTTTCTCGCCCAGAGGAGGCACAAGTGCAAGACAGCTTCAGGCTCTCAAGGATAAGCATCAGACAGCCTTGTAGACTTTGCAGTTTTGAGCTTGAGGCCACTTCTTTTTCCAAGTTCTGCCTTCAACTTCTTTGCCTTAGGAATTAGAGTGTTTTCCTGCATCACTGTCACCTTTAACATTGTCATCACCAACAGATATGCTTCTTTTCCTAGCCTGGCTATAGAGTGGAACACAGTCTCCCAAGAACCTACTTTCCTTGATATTCTGAAAAGAGTGTAGTCTCTGTACCCTTGGGCATGAAATAGCTCAGCAACAATGCCTCAGAGTCACAGGCAGAGCAGGAGTGGTGGAGGAGAGCATCCTATGGTGTACAGGAAAGATGGTGGTATAAAACCATGATATACAATTTTAAGTCTCCATCGGTTCCAATGGGCAATTTCCAGCTCAGTTTGGATGGCCACCAACTCATTAGTGTTGAGTTCCATGAACACAGATTTCCAACAGGCATTTTCTTATTGAGACAATTTGAATATTAAAAGTATTTTCTCTCAATTCCTGATTATAGAAAGAACAATCTTCTTCCTCACTCCATGATCCCTGCATCTGACCATGAAATAAAGACTATTATTCTCTTGAAAGTATTAGGAGAAACTATTCTGGCCTCCCCCCCTCACTCATGCTCCCCACAGAAGGAAGGTCTTAACTGAATGGGAGAAGGTCACCAGGGTCACTGGCTTCTGTAAGGAACATAAAGGTTATGTTCATATATTCATTACCTTCTCCTCTCCTGGCCCCTCCCTGCAGTAAGCCTAGTAGCTGATTATTTACCAAAAATAGAGCTGAAGTTTTGATCCTTCCAAACTCTATTTCTTAATATGTTCAGAAACGTAGAGGAGAAAGGTCTCCATAGAAATATTCATTGCCTTCATGGCTTAAGTCTCAGATTGATGGATGTCTGTCTCAGATCCACAAACCACCGAGTAGTGTGGATGTTTGAGACCAAATGAGGTAACAATACATTTAAGTAATGTTTATTGAACTTAGCACAGAAAAGACACTTACCAAACAAAACTAACAAAAGAATGAAGATAGCTCATATTTATTTAGTGAGCATAAACTAAGTGCAAGATGCACACACAATTGGTAACATACCACATCAATCAAGGTCCTTTCCAGAAACGAAATTCTACTCAGATGGTTTCAATTCAAGCGTCTTTAATAAAGGGACTATTTACAGAGGACTGGGCAAAGTTCAGAGAACTAACCATGGATGCTGAAGCACCCAGGAGTAGAAATAGGCAAAAAGCATTCATTATGATACTTAGGCCTGAAGGACACAAGGAAGAATAGTGTTGCAATGGCCCAGTAAGAGCTGGCACCCTGGAGGAGGGGCCGTGGGACAGAAGGAGGAGGGTCAGATCTATTGCCATAATTTGCCAGAACCAGGACACTTCAGCAGAGAGAAAGCAAAGAAGAAAGACCAACTGCTTCTCCTTTTCTCCTGTCTCCTTTCAGCGTGTTGCACTGACCAGAAGCAACCAGAAACTAGCCAGCCAGGGAGTCTGGGTGATGCAATGTGTAAGGATCAGCCTTAGGGCACAGAAGAGGGTAGAAAAGGATAGAGAATGGGTCAGTCAGAGCAAAGAGGGGAGACAGAAAATGGAAAGCAGTCAACACAAATGTGTAATAAGAATTATCTTAATTTTCAAAACTATCTTGTGAGATAAATACAGTTATTCTCATTGTAAACGTTAAAAAAAGTGAGATTTAGAGATGGTAAATAAATTGTTCAATTCCTGAGTCCACAGGCTTAATAACTAAACTATTCTAGATACAAAGTATATGTCCCAAAATGTTTGCTTCAATAATTAATTGATTAAGTAGGAGCTATATTTGATGTAATTAGGCATGCATTGTCTTTATGAATATAAGCTAATTAACCATAGTAATGATTGGTCTGTAAAAGAGTGATGACTTTTCTCCCCTGAGATACCAAATGCCACTTAATTAGAATTAGGAAACAACTGAAGGAACATTCGGATTAGAGTTGAAAGGCAGAGGGAGCGGAGATTCACTAGAAACGAACTCTGAAAGGCAGGTTTTTCTCAGGCAGCCAACAGAGCATAAGTCCTCACTGAGTTCCCACAAGCATCTTTCCTCCTCATACCTCCGGCGTGATTTAGGCAAACGGTGTTAATCTAGTGCCTGAGCACACAGTTCATGCCCCGACTCTGAGCTCTTCTATGTGCTATTCCCTGGGCCTGAAATACCTTTCTTCCCTTTCTTTTCCTAATCTTATTTTTCAAACTTATTTTTCAACTTATTTTTCAAAGCCTTGTTCAAAGCCATCTCCTCTGTGAAGTCCTCCTGAAGGCTGGGGATGTGTCTTGCACTCCTGTGTACTCCTCATGCCTTACAAATAGCCTGAAACATATAAGACACTCCATGAATGTATTTAAATTAATTAAACTAAGGAGAAAATAAGAATTGGGTTCTGAAGATTGCAGACTTTGGGGGAAAGCAATATAGAGAGACACAGGACTAAAATGGGGTAGATATTAGAGGTAGATCAAATTGAAATAAAGAGCCATCAATAAAGCTAATTTCCTATACAGCACAGAGCTGAACTCTGTTCCCTTGAAACTGCCCACAGCACCATGTGGATGTCTGCTCGTGTCTGCCACCCAAGGTCTCCCTGTATATCTCTTTGTTACTTACTGTTTGAAGAATTATGCACATATGTTTCTTTACCTTTCTCATCTTTACATTTTATCTTCTCTCTTATAATTTATAGCTAAAGTTGCATTGAATCAGTTTGATCACAAATATACATTATTCCTTCCCTAACAGAATGGCTACATTTTACTTTTATTTTTTAAAATTTTAAAGATCTTACTGGCTTTATTCAATGATTCATGAATCAGGCAGCATCCAACCTAACAGATGGAAAGGAGCTCCAAGGAGAGTATAGGCGGAAGGGAGCAGGAACAAGGATGTTCTACTAGCAAAAAGTAGATTGGCAGCAATGTCACTTTCCTTTAAGGGATGGGGTCTATCGGGCAGGTTACTTAACTAGAGCTGATTACGCGATTCCTGATTGACTGGTTTAAGATTGCGTTTCTGGGAGAGCTGAAACTGTAATTAAGTCTCAGTTTGGTGAGGTGGGGCTTAGCATAAGTGACTCCATTTGGGGCCTGTTGTCTTGTTTTTATCAATCCCCACCCCCCCCCTTTTTTTTTTGGCCACACCACGCGGCTTGCGGGGTCTTAGTTCCCCAGCCAGGGATCAAACCCATGCCCCCTGCATTGGGAGTGCAGAGTCTTAAACCCTGAACCGCCAGGGAAGTCCCTCAATTCCCCCTTTTTGATGAGACTCTCAGTCTGAGATGTGATCAAAATTTGGCATTGGCGTTACTCCCAGCTACTGCTCTAAAGTTCTCTTAAGCTTTTGCTGAATCTCTGTGGTGTTTACAGGTCGCTACACTGGGTTCACATTCTTTAAGTCAGTCATTATCTTCATTCCTTTTCTGATGTTCTAGTTTTAGGGAAATCTTTTGCTTGCTGGTTAGTGGTTGCAAACATGCATTTGAAGATTTTGAGAAAATACCAAGCCCCAGGGAAACTACTGTGATTATCATAAGCGGGATAATTCCTAATATCGGGCATGTACTTTGGAGCAGAATGGCTACCTTTTAATATAACCTTTTTATGAGTCATTATTCATCTCAAATTTAACATTATTAAAAGCTTCTTTTGCTCCCAACTCCACCCACCTCTCCCCACACCCAGATTTATATGGAGTTGATTGCTCTGTTAGCTAAGGCATCAGACAAGGCATGGGAAGAGGCTATGATGATGAATAAGATATCGTTTCTGACACTAGGAAGTTTGGGCTGTAGCAGGAAGAGTAAGAAAAGATGTGCAATAATTGATCTAAAGAAAATAATTTTCGAGGTGCAGAAATAATTGCTAGGGTATAAAGAGATGAGAGAACTCACTTCTGATAAGGAGAGTAGGAAGGGCTACACGAAGAATACAACACCTTTTTATTTTTATCCAGTTTTGAAATTGCCATAGACCTTAAGTTTATGAACCAAGGAGCAGACAGGAGAATGATGGGTTTTTTCCTACCTCTTTTAAAGGGATTAGAAAAGGAATGGCGTTCAAATTTAGGGTGACACTGGAAGAAAGGGGGACACAATGCATGCCATAGAGGGATGATTTATAAAGTTGTTCAGTTCAAGGGAAGCAGATGCTCAGAGCCTAACATGACTCAGGAAAGACATAAATCTCTCCCCTTTTCACCCTGGGCCACTATATTGCACATCAAGCGGTGCCATACACGTCATATTCTATGTACATGTAAAACAGTCAGGAGCCTCCAGGAGTCTTTTTCCTTATTGCTTTCTCATGAAATTTTAATATCACAGATATGCTGTGTGTCTTTTATGTACTGTACATATATCTGTGCTTCACACCTAAAAGAGTAAGATTTTTTGTTCCTTCCCTTACCTGCCCCCCATCAAAAAGAACAAATTTTCACCCTCTTGGGAGTGATATCATCTGTGTTGAGAATGCTTGATGGGAAAGCATTATCTATTCATGTTACAGGGGACATCTTTGTAGACCATAATGTGACTGGTTCTGCTGGAGGGGAGAAACCCAGATCCCCCATACCACTTCGAATCTCTGGAGAGATTAGACAATAATTAAGTGATCCTATGACAGGCAAATTTGATTTTGAGTCATTTTAATTTCAATCTCAAATATTAGGTTATCTTAGTTGACATCTAAGTCACACCACAGGTACTGAGAAGAATTCCCACATCTTTACAAGGCTGATGAAACTTTCCTGAAAGACTGTAAGTCATCCATCACATGGGCTTTTGAATGTGTAGCAGACTTTAATGAAGGATTAAGGCTGCTGCTCGTCCTCAGACTTTCCCACTTAGGACAGCCCCCCTCACTTCCTGATTCTGCATCTCAAGTACCTTCACGAAGATTCATTAGTGTCATTATTCTGAACTGGCAAAGACATTGACATATCACTTTCATTCTCACTTTTCCTATGAAACTTTTTCATAGAAGAGGTGAGTATAGAGATTTCTTTTCTTTTTTTTTTCATTTTAACAGTTTTAAATGAAAGTTGTATACAAGATTACTTCATTCCTGCATCTTCTCAATTGTTTCTTCCTTATATTTGCCCTTTTCCTTTCCTACTTGGCGAGATTTGACTTTACGTTCGAGGATCTTTTTGCGGTCTCTGTCCAGTTTTAGTCTGGTGATAACCACCTTGCTGGGTTGAATGCCCACATGGACAGTTGTGCCATTAGCCTTCTCCCGCTGCACTCGTTCAGTGTAGATGACATACTTCTTCCTGTAAACCTGGACTACTTTGCCAATTTGCTGCCCTTTGTAGTGCCCTTGTACAACCTGAACTTCATCATCCTTCCGGATGGGCATGGATCGGACATTGTACTTCTGTCTCAGCTCTTTAGAAAGAGGGGAAGACATAATCTTCCTGCGAATGTGGGAAGGCTCATCGAAATGCCTTTTCTGGTTCTTGCTTCGGTCAGAAGTCACAAAGGGATTGAACTTCATTTTGGCCGCTAGCGCTTCAGCGATGGCCACAAAAGGGCGAGATTTATTTTCTTGCTGATGTGAATTGTCTCCCAAATACACAGAGATTAAAATGTGAGAGTGGTTATTGTTCATTACAGTTTTATTTATTTTATTTTTTTAATTAAAAAAACTATTGTAGTGAAGCATATAACATAAAATTTTCCATTTTATCCATTTTTAAGTGTACAAATCAGTGGCATTAATTGCATTCGCACTGTTATGCAACCAATCATCACTATTTCCAAAATTTTTTCATCACCCCTAGCAAAAACTCTGCCCATTAGGCAATAACTTCCCATTCCTCCCTCTTCCCGTCTTTAGTAATCTCTGTTCTACTTTCTGTGTCAATTAATTTGCCTATTCTAGACATTTCATATAAGTGGAATCATACAATATTTGCCCTGTTATGTCTGGCTTATTTCACTTTGAACAATGTTTTTAAGTTTTATCCATGTAGCAATATGTACAAGAACCTTTTTATACCTGAATAATATTCCATTGTATATATATCCTGCATTTTGTTTATCCATTCATCTGCTGATGGACACTTGGGTTGTTTTCATCTTTTGACTACTGTGAACAATGTTGCAGTAAGCATTGACATACAAATACCTGAGTCCTGTTTTAAATTCTTTGACATATATACCTACAAATGCAATTGTTGAGTCAGGTGGTAATTCTACATTCAGGTTTTGAGAACTGTTTTCCACCATTTTATATTCCCACCAGCAATGTACCAGGATACCAATTTCTCTACATTCTCACTAACACTGTAGTCTCCTTTGTTTTTTATAACTATTCTACTGGTTGTGAAGTGATAGCTCATTGTGGTTTTGATTTATATTTTTTCTGATGATTAATGATTTGGAGCATCTTTTTAAAAATTATGGTAAAAAACACATAACATGAGATATCCCCTCTTAACAAATTTTTAAGTGTACAGCATTAATGTTGTACATAAGCATAAGCACAATGGTGTACAGCAGAGCTCTAGAACTTTTTCATCCTGTGTGACTGATACTCTGTATCCATTGAACAGCAGCTTATTTCCTCCTTATAGTTTTAAATAACATTTTTTTCCATTACGGGGAGTCATGTATCATTATAGATATTTTAGTTAAAAATTGAAGAGGTTCTGTTTGGGATTGCTAGCCAGATTCTCTGTTTTGTTTTTTCTTCCCATTTTTCAGGTATTGTTCTTTGTAATGCCAAACAACAGCAAAACGCTTTCATTTTTCTTTAATCGAATGATCTATCTTGAGAATAAATTGGTTTTTCAAGGGCCTCTTCAAACATTAAGACTCAGTGGTCATATTCAAGTTTATTAAATATAAAGAAAATTCTCACATAGAACACAAATCTAGACTCTGAAACCTCTAAACCTCTGACCCTTGGAAGATGTCAGTGGACCAGGTTCAGGTGATAATCTAGAACCATGGCTGATATTTTCACCAGCCATTTGCCTCTTCGATATTAGCCAGAGACCTGGTCTACACCATACCCATCAATCTCCTTTCTTGCCTCGATTTTTGTGACATTTGATTACTATAAGGTTGGGAGATTTTATTGCATAAAGTTTAAAGGACGTGTCCACATTGGAAAGGAACACAAAAGTATCCAAGAAACTCTCCACTTTAAAACATCCAGCATTTCGTACAGTGTAATTCCTTCCTTATCCCCTAAAGACAGTTCTGATTCTATCGCGCCAGGCCTTCAGTAACTTCAAACTGCTGTCAGCAAAAAGTAAAAATTCCGGGCTTCCCTGGTGGCGCAGTGGTTGGGAGTCCACTTGCCGATGCAGGGGATGCGGGTTTGTGCCCCGGTCCGGGAGGATCCCACATGCCGCGGAGTGGCTGGGCCCGTGGGCCGTGGCCGCTGGGCTTGCGCGTCCGGAGCCCGCGGCGGGAGAGGCCACAGCGGTGAAAGGCCCGCGTACCACAAAAAAAAAAAAGTAAAAATTCCTTAGCATGACATACAAAGTCATCTCAGCCTCATCCTATCTACATTTATGAACTCATTCCAAGCAAGCCTTTCTCTTACTTTTCCTATGTTACTGGGCTTTTCTAAACTAGACTTTTTTTTTTCATTTCTCTGCCTCTCTGCTTGTCATTCCTTCTGTCTAGAAATTACTTCTCATGCTGACCACCAACAATTAACACCTGACACCTCCCTTAACAAGTGTTTACATAACTAGTCACCCTTCTCTAATGCCCTCATGCTTTGCATGTATCTCCTTCACAGATCTTCTCCAATTTAATTGCAGTTATTTGTATGCAGGCTCGCTCCTGCTAACAGGCAGTCTCTTTTTAAGGGAATGGACAGTGCTAACTCGGTAAAGTGCTTGTGACACTATGCATTTATTTATTTATTAGGCTGAACTATATAAAACTGCTGATATTTAACCATTTTGACCTACAAAAATGACAATACTTATATTAATAATGACCTACCTCATTCTAAAAATACCTCTCAAAATCCTGTCAAAAATACACTGAGACAGACAGTGTGCTCACCAAACATTGCATTTGAACCTCTATATTTCCTGGCTCCCTTGCTACTGGTTAGGGCCTTACAGCCAGGCCTGGTCAATAAAGCAACAAAAAGGTGAACAGAAGTGTGTCCCTTGGTGGCTGAAACAGTGAAAATAGCATGTGCATCTTTCCAGGTGCTCTTCTCTTGCTGTAATGACCAAAGTGACCGCATGTTCCAGACAGTGTAGCTACAGATGGTAAAACTTTTTACCTTGGGCTGGTAACTGACACATGGCACAAAGCCCTACAACAACCTATAATGTACATAAGCAAGAAATAAACCATGGTTGTGTTAGGTCACTGGGATATCAACTTTAATTTCTGGCTAATCTTACATACAAACAAATGAAACAAAATAGACAAGGAAATGAGGGAAAGGGACATAAAGATAGAGAAATAAAGACAGGACAAGATTAAACCCAAAGTTTAATAGAGGGATAGACTGGGAGTTTGGGATTGACATGTACACACTGCTATGTTTAAAATAGATAACCAACAAGGAACTACTGTATAGCACAGCGAACTAAAAAAAAAAAAAAAAAAAAAGATTAAACCCGAAGTGCCAGCCATTACCTACAAGAGGTATGATACGTATTTGATTTGAGCTTCCTTGTGGTCCCCAAAAAAGAAGAAACACCATCTCTTGCAAAGTTCAATGTCTCCAAAAAATGAAAACTAACTTATAACAGTGCTTTAAATTCTGGATAGATATTGAATGAATGAACTTCTTACTATCATTATTTATGTGTATACTATATATCAGGAAAACAGAGAATAGCAACATTAGCTCTGGAACAATTAAAAGAGTCTTTATCAGAGTGGGGCAGAGAAACCTCTCAACTGTGCTGAGCCTCGCCTAACACTGGATCAATTACTTCTCTGTCTCCAGAGGTATTAACCTTGAATTGCCAATTAGCAAATGATTGTAAACAAAAGGATGCTGATGTTTCGATAAACCACTTACTTTGTACATGCATCTTTAATATGTTCTTTTTAAAAATACCATTTTAGACAATGTTCAACTGCATGTTAACAAATCCACAACAAAGGATTTTACATTAAAAAATTCTTAGCTCAGAGGTGAGAATAACACCTCCAATAATTTTGTGAGAATCATAGGTCACAGAGACTGACAGTAAGATATTAATAACTTTATTCTGCAAACTTTTGCTGAAACTAAGACAGTAATTATCTGAGTTGTTATCTCTTCAGTTACACATTTCCAAATTAAGATATAAAGGCAAAATAGTTATGCACTAACAATATGTGTTTGTATAAGCATTTGAATTAAAAGGCTTGTGAGATTATGGATCATTTTCATTATCTTCTTTATACTTTGCTTTTTTCAAAATATTTAGTAATAAGCTACATTATTTTTATAATCAGAGACATGCATTTTTAAATATATAAAATTAAAACATTTTGGTGTTTTGATCCAGCCTGTTCTCAGTGCTATCTACCCACCTCTCTTCCTCATTCACAGCCTTGAACTTTAAAGACAGGGATTATATCACACTTGCCACTTATCACCCCCTTTACTACCTCTGTCTTTCAAAGCTTGAGGACAGAAACTCTTGTTATAAATAAGCTGGATAGGTCTATAAAATACAAACACCTGTGCATTCCCACTGGCAAAGTTCTTAGAGGAGACCACTCCTAGTTTACTTGTAGATACTCCTGCTTCAGCTAACGTGCCCCAGCCTCATCCTCAGCAATGCAATGTCCCTGTCTGTCTAATACAATCTGTTATCTCTTTGCTCAAAGCCAAAATCATTCAAACTCTTTCTATGCCCTTTTTATCCATTACTGAAGCTACACTATTCATTTCCAGAAATGCACCTCCAATTCTGTTACCCTCTTCAAAGCACATGGCATCTCTGCATGGCAGTCGACTTCTCATACAATGCTTCAACAAAGCAGAGAGAAGAATATGAGTCCTTTTTCATATTAGTTGATATAACATCTGGAACACCCATATTTTCATTTGGTGTTCAATAAGCAATTATAAAATCAGTCTATCAATAAATTATACCATATTACAATAATCTCTTGCTCTATCGGAAACTTAGGAAAATAAAAGGAACACCTCTGTTCAAACCATTAGACCCTCCATGTTTTGGGTAGACAACATTTGTGTGTGTTTCACACACACACACACACACACACACACACACACACACACACACACACAATCCTCCAGGTAGGGCTGAGTAGCTCACCAAACAGTCCTCATTTTGTCCTCCTGAATCTCCAGTCTCAGTTTCTCCTGAAGTGTAGTATCGCAAGTAATTTGTCTCTGATCCAAAATAAAGTCTCTATACTTCCAAAGTTCAGGCCCTTTTGTTTCCATTACTCCTGAGAGCCAATTTATCACTGCTACACAGGAGCTACCTGGCTTTTCCCAGAAGAAATGCAAAAGACTACATCATTAATACTTTGATAGAAAGAGCTGGCAGTATATTTAGTTCACACATCCTTCTGGAGGGCAGTTTTGTGATAAATACGATGTGTTAAACTTCTGCATAAACTATGACCACCAAATTTTACTTCTAGTAATTTATCCTAAAGAAATAATAGTGGATGTGTGCAAAGTTTGCTTGAAAAATGTTTATTATAAAATTATGATGTTTCTAGAAGAAAATATTAACAGCTTTTATTTCAAGATTAACAGCTTTTATTTCAAGGTAATATGCTTATGTCTTTTATTTTCTTCTTGATAGGTTTTAAAAATATATATGAATGTTCCTATAATAAAGCTGTAATCAGACATAAGAATTCCGTTTTCTGATCTGAAGATAGGCCTTGTCCACAGGCAATCAGCAGGACTCAGTGACTGATTCAAATAATTTCACCTTTCATGTAAGAGTTTTCCCTCCAGAATCAGAAGAAGGGTGTTGTCAACCCAAAATTCATTTAAGAAGTATTCTAAAGTAAAAGAAGGCCACTAACCCACACTGCTGTAACAAGCAGGTTTTTTTAGAAAGTCACTTCCCACTTGAACTGTCTGCATTGGGAACTAATTGGGTTTGATTTACTATGTGTCTCAACAGACCTTCCAGCTCACAGGCTAAGCTGTTAGGTTTGCCTTGAAGTCAGTAAACCTTGGGTCCCTCTAGTTCTCAGTCTGGGCATTGGGCATCATACAAGCATCATTTACCTTTATTGCCTCAGTCAGCGGCCTTTCCCTTTAACTCACTAGAGCTTCTGGGATATTTTCTTTTTATTCTCCACAATAAAATATCTTTCACAATTGAGATCTCAGAGCCTCAGATAAGAAACCAGTTAAGGTACCTTAGGCCATTTTTCTGTACCTTGAAAAGATATTATTGCTATGATCTATTGTTTTCTTTCAACAAAATTTCCTCTCTGAGATCCCTGTGTATCTCTTGGTGCCTCTGATTATTCCCGATTTTGAATAGCAGCATTATAAATTTAATACAATAGATATATACTGAGAGTTTATGCCACTATTGCTTTGGAGACCATGTGTGTAAATTGAACTGGTACCCCAAATTTATAAAATGTTACCTTCTAAATATGAGGCCAATATTTTACTTTCAATATTTATTTTACATTAGAATTGCTACAAGTCACTTAAGAGGCAACTTGGTAAGGAGGAAATAACCTATTAAACATTTAAGTCATAGGTTGGATCCTGGGTCTGTGGGTTCTAGCGAGTCCCCATAGAAGAAACCCCTATATGAACCATGTAACAGCTTGAAACGTCTCATTTCTGGGAAGGCTTGCATGCTATGTATTTTAAGAGAAAAACATGCAAGACACTAGTAGAACTACCACTTGAGGAACAGGCACCTGAGAATATCATAAGACATCACTTCTGAAAGTGCTCTCCAGCCATCCTTGGAGGCAAAGCCTTTGCTAGCTAACAAAGTGCTTTATGAATGCCAGAATGTTCAGCAAGACTGGTGGCTCCCTGGAAGTAACTGAGGTTGTAGCAATGATTAGGACAACTTTGGAGCCTTGGGCTATAGCAACAAAGGTATTAAGTGCAGGCCTTCATGGAAGACATACCTATGTGGTTGTTGACTGAGGTTCCCACAGACACTGAACAGAGTTCAAGGAGGCTGTAAAATCATGGAGGTGATATCACAGAGTTTGGCACACAGTAAGAAATCAGCATTCATTTTCCTTCCCTTCTCATTCTGAGATTACTTTATGTCTAATATTTACTGTATAATCTACCAATAGCTTTTCTCCCTGAAGCCCCCAAGAAAAATATACTGCATCTTTCTCTAGAGTTATCAAAAAATCTTCTCTCAGCTGGATACCCTGTTATGTTTTGGGCTAAGAAGTGGGAAAAAAATGGCCTTTGGAGTCAGAATACCTGAATTTTTCCTCTTTTACTGTTCTCTAAGTTTTAATGAATATCTGTGTTAGAGTATTTTTCTCTTATATGAAGAGAACATTGGTTATGCCAAAGCTCCTGAACCTTGCTCCATCCAAAATATAATGAGAGTAGCTACCGTGTGATTATTGCTGCCATTCTCATTTTTCAGATGAGGAAAATTTGGCTGTTAAAGGTAAAATACAACTGGACCAAGGTCACGTAGCTAATAGGCAACAGAGTTGGAATGTAAACTTCTGATTCTGAAGCTTATGCTCATATCCACTATGCCATACAGCTCCTCAGCAAAGATGGAAACTTATTCTCTTAGGGAACTATCAAATAATAAAAATCGACTGAACCAAAAGTCACCTTGCTCGTTAAGAAGTACACACAATATAAAAATGATAAATCAGTTAACTTTTTTTTTACAACCTCAGTGTTCCATGAGAAAACTAAACTCATCAATCTTCCTCCCAACTAATCTTTTCAACATTAATAATTTCCTAAAGTAAATTATGAACTGGGAATTAATTTAATGAGCTTTTCTTCCTAATGACATAAGCCTCATATCATCGTAGTTTCCAAAGCAAATTGCCATTTAAGTTATCAAAAGATGTGGACTGCAGCCCTCTATGGAACTCTGAGTTAAAAACAGAATTTAATAATTAGAATTTATCATTGAAGTGGACACTTTTCATTCTCCAAAAAAAAAAGAAAAAAATTAAGTATGTTAACATAGCCAGCAGCCTCATTTCCTTAGCAATTTAAGGATGTTTGTTTCTTGTCGTGTTACCTGCACCACAAAACACATGCTGCCAATATGAAATATGGCTTGTATACATTTTTAAATACGCAATTATAATTTTCAATGAGCCCTGTATAAGAGGTATACTGCTTCATGTCATTTGCATAAAATGTCAGTCAAACTGACAGCTAGCTCGCCCTTTTGCTGTCCTTGATGCAGAGCACAGAATGCTAAATCCCACACTGCCATTAGTGATGACAATCAGAATAAAAATCAGTCACCCACTTTTAACTAAAAGAAGGAAAAATTTAATTACCTCTGATTTGTCAAATCATTTCACAGAGTAACGATACCATTAATAAACCATATTAGGCCTACAAAGGGACCAGAATTCCTACCATAACATTTATGGGCAAGCCATTATATTTGAGGAAGAGGAGGATTAAATAAAAAGGTTTGGATACTTTTTAAGTATATTAGTACTTGAAAAGGATTAAATAACTTGAAGTATCATCTTTCCTGTACTATTTGTTCATTTGTATTTTAATACCCACTCTGGACAAGATGTTTTGATAATGGGAATGAGCGAACAGTTTAAAAAATTGAGTTCTCTCTATGCTTAGGGATGAGCAATTTACCAAAAGTTTATAGGAGAGGTGGAACTATGATTGTGAGGGATCTTGAAACATATGAGGAATGGTTGAGGAAACTGGATTTATTTAGCCTCAAGAAGATTCAGTAGAGGACATGCTAGATGCTTTCATTTATTTAAAGCTGTCATGTGGAAGTGGATTAATAAACAAAACAAAGGCAAATGGTTAGAAGACACAAGGAGGAGACTTCGTAAACATCAGAGTGGTGCATGACTGTCTGCTCAGGATACCGCTGGAAATAGCCAAACGTAAGGTGAGGCTGGGAACACTATGGGGGAGAAAGTATTGTACACAAGAAAAAACTAGGTAGATGGCCAGTAATGTTTCTTTCATTTCTTTCAAAACTAGGTAGATGGCCAGTAATGTTTCTTTCTTTCTCTCTGTTCTCGAGCTTAAAAAGACACAGACATGAAACTACCCAAGAATAATTTTAGAAGAATATGACAGAAATTAACAAATGCAAAAGAGAAAACTTCACACTGAGTGTGAAGTATTGTCACAGGCTGGGTTTCTCCAGAAGGTGACTGTAAGACTGAGTTTAGTTTGCTGAATGCTTATCAAGGAGCTTTCCTGGGGACAATCCCTGTAGAAGGGATGAAAAGGAAATAGGATTGAGCAGAGAGAAAGGTCAAGCTAAGAATTAGGACCAGTGACAACCTCCACCTACTCCAAAAGTTTCTCTGGAGCTCGAATACCCCTTAAGAGTTGTCCTGAGTTTGGCCAAGATGGCCAGGCCTCCATACAATTTTATCATTCACTGGATGTGATTCCCAAACCTTGAGCAAGGTCACTCCCTGCAGCTGAGGTCAACCCTGAAAGAGCGGACAGCTGAAGCCTGTCAGCCAGCAGCACTTCCAACAATTGGGGCCATAGTCCTGCACTGAAGTGAGATCCGGGGGACATATCATAGTGTCCACCAAATCCACCGTTTGTGCAAATAGCATCCAATTTCTCGATAAACAATCTGCAAGCAACTTCCATAAGATTCTAGCAGGCCTCTCTTCTTAAATGAACTTTATAGCGGAGGAAAGTTAGTGGGACAAACTACAGCCCCTGCATCGGATCTCAGAGCCACAGCTGGTACTCATTGTCTCCCTCACAGCAGACCAGCACTCTCCATTTTAGAGGCACCGTCGGTAGCAATGTTAGCTCACTTAGCAGTGGTAAGTAAAAATCCATATTCTTGGGCACAAGCACGTACCCCTTTGCACTGTGTGCCTCTTGTGGTCAGGTCCTGTGAACCAGAAGAGTCAGGGATGCGGGGCTGCAGAGGCCGAGGGCACCCAGGTGTTTCTCATCCCAGGACTCCCATGTCGACCCTCAGCCCCCACTCTATCCCCGAGATCCTGCAAGACTGGCTTCCTCTAGAAAGAGTGGTTGTGGCGGCAGCACCGCGGGCTCGATTCTGCCCTTCTCTGAGCCTCCCTGACACCTAGCGCGTCCTCTCCCTGCCCCTCCAGCAGGGCCCGTACTTACTCCCCGCTAAGCTACAAAGCGCACCCTGAGGGCTCCTGTTTGCCTTCCTGGTAAGCGCCACACTCCACCGCATTGCCCCCACCAGGCCCTGGGCCCGGCCCTCACTCGGGGTATTCAAAAGAGGGGAACGTTTGCTGACGGGGAGGCTTGGGAGAAGGAGCCTGCTGCCCCATCGCGGGGCGCCGGCGGTAGGGCTGAGTCAAAAGGAAGAGCGGTGCTCAGACGCCATTCTGGGGAAGGCTCTAGGAGCAGGCAGCGACGGTCTCCTGGGACGAACTCAAGACCCCTCGCAGCTGCTGGGAGGAGAAGCTGCCCCGAGGATGCTCTAAGCCCGTGCTGTTGGATTGCTGCGGCGGCATTTGACCCTGCTAGAGGTAAGCCTGTGCCGCCGCCGGTACCCTGGGGCTTTGGCCCCCGGCGCACTGGGCAGCCTGGAAGGGGATGGACTCCCGTGCTTGCCTGTGCTGGTCTCTGCCGTGACCAGGTCTCAGAGGTTCCTGCCCTCGCACTCCCATGGGGACCAAGCCTTGTCCCTCTCTCTTTGCCGGGCCCATGGGACGGCTGCCGTCGCAGTGTGACTCTGACCGTTGGGTCAGGGGGAGTTTGTTGTGAGGAAATCCCTTTGCCGTGGTCTTCTGAGATTGCGCAGGTACGGGCGAGGGCAGGAGGGAGAGGCTCTGTGTAACAGTGGCGGACTACGTGCGGCGTGTGCAACAGCGGGCTAGCTCATCAGGGACCTGTGCTTGATTCTTGCTAGAGCATTTTTATCTTAAAAAGGACTGTTACGGGGCCCACCTGACTTCAGGCGAGTCTGAGAGAACTGAGGTGATGATGTGCAGTTGAGGCTGTAGAGTCACTTGGTACCCCGTGGTTAGGTACTCCATCTCAGCAAGGGCGCACAGGGAATTGTTTTTCTGAAGATATTAAAGTCTCTGCTGCAGGTGGTATGGCCTTGCTCTATGGTTCTGGGTTGTGAGTATCCCATTGGGAGGTTGTCATAAATTCCACATGGTATCATTTCCCACAGCTGGTAATGCCACAGGGCCTGCCTGGTTTGTTTTAAGTAGCAAGGCTGCTTCCATTGTAGCCTGGCCTCGCTACAGAGCTTTTCCTCTTTGGGTCCCACTCAAAGCTTCCATGTCATTTGGTGTACATGTCAGTACAGTGTTCCCGGTTATTGAATGCCCTTGGAATCTGAAGAGCCCTACCAGTCATCGTGCCTGTTTCTTTGTATTGGGAGGTGCAAGATGCAATAATTTATCTTTTACTTTGCGATGTCCTGGAATGCCCGTGCCCACTACAGATTCACTGATGTGGCCTACTCCTGAATTGTTAGGGTTTATCTCCCACTCTCTGGAGCACAGGTATCTTAACAAGGTCTCTGATATGCTAGCCACTTCTCACTCATCTCGCCCAAACAGCATGCGGTCATTGATATAGTGGATCAATGTGGTATTTTGCAAGAAGTTAGACTAAACTCTAAATTTATACTGTTGCCTGTTATCTGAATTCAAACTATTTCTGATCCCCTATTCCGATAGTTATGGGAAAGAGTGCATTTGATAAATCAATGGCTATATTCTGTGTACCTGGGGCTATTTTAATCTGCTCAAGCTAAGATATCCCACCTGGCATGGTAGTTGTAATTAGGGCTATTCCTTGGTTGAGTTTGCCATAGTCTAATGCCATTTTCTAGAATCCATCTGGTTATTGCAGGGGCCAGACTAGTGAAGAAAGTGTAAAACTGGCTGGAAACACCAACTCTGTATTCTGTAGATTGTTGAGTGGCGTGCATCTCCATCAGTCAAATGGGATGTAGTATTAATTTTTTTTTTTTTTTTTTTTTTTTTTGCGGTACGCGGGCCTCTCACTGTTGCGGCCTCTCCTGTTGCGGAGCACAGGTTCCAGCCGCGCCGGCTCAGCAGCCATGGCTCACCGGCCCAGCCGCTCCGCGGCACGTGGGATCTTCCCGGACTGGGGCACGAACCCGTGTCCCCTGCATCGGCAGGGGGACTCTCAACCACTGCGCCACCAGGGAAGCCCTGTAGTATTAATTTTGACTTGCTGTGTTGGAAGGGAGTTTTACAGTATCAGAAGCTTCCCTTTAGAATTTCACACCATAACACCTTTTACCCCACAGGCCAAGCATCCATTGTAGGTGTTGTGCCATTACCAAGGATGCGTATTCTGACTACATTTGGGACCGGGAAAATGACCACTGGTGGGTTCAAGCACCCAGTGAATCCTTTGAGCCAGTTTTCATTTATTACCTGGCCTCTATGTGCCCCCACTTTGACAGATCATGATGACACTTTAGACTTCCAGGCATCAATTTAATTCAGACTCTACCCATCATTCCATAAAATGTTTGGCTATGTACCTTCCCCTAGGACACAATTTTTCTAGCACATAATTGGGTCTTCTTTGTTAATTTAGTCTGAAAATATTTGTCTTTTGGTGTGTTTATACTATTTTCATTTAATGTAATTATTGATATATTTGGATTTTCGCTCACCATTTTCTTATTCTCTTCATCTTTTTTTTTTCTGTTTCTTGCCTGATTTGTGGATTATTTGAATATGTTTTAGTATTCCATTTTAATTTATGTGGCTTTTTGATTGTATGCCTTTATTTAGTTTTCACTAGTGATTGCTGTAGGGATTACACCTAATTTTTCAGTCTACTTAAAGTTAATATTTTACCTCTTCAAGTGAAATGTAGAATCCTTATGGCTATGTAGGTGTCTTTACCCTACCTGCTTTATCTTGCAGTTGTCATGCATTATACATGACAGGAAGTTGTGGGGAGGGAATAGGACATGAACAGGAAAGTAAGAAACTAAAGAAGAAAGACTAGGCAAGAAGGAGCAGTGAAAAAGTACCTAGCTTCTTAATGTTGATAAGTTCTACTAACAGAAAGACAAATTCAATTCTTAGGGATTTTTTTTGGAGAAGTTTTAAATGAAATTAAAGCTCGTGTTTTCATTCCTCCTATCAAATGTAAAATATCTACACTAAACAGGCTCCTTATTTCATTCATCAGTATGCTGCTTTTCAGTTTTGGCCATGGCTAAGAAAGGCTTGGAGGCTGACAAGTTGGGATGGGGGTGGTGCTTTGGAGAAGATATGTATGCTTAAGATCAGAAGACCCATCAAAAACCCCATCAGACAATTTTATAATTTTTGCTTCCAATAGTCATATGTTTTAAAGAACTAAGGAAGTTTATTTTGTATATTTATTTACTGTTTCTGTGTTTCTTCTTTCAGAAGTTCCAAGTTTCCCTCTAATGTCATCCTTCTGCCTACATAACTTCTTTCTTTTAGAAAAGGTCTCCTGGAGACAAATTCTCTTTGTTTTATTTCATCTTAAGATGTCCTTATTTATCCTTTATTTCTGAAGGCTATTTTATCTGGATATAAAATTCTGGGAAGATAAATTTTTCTCTTTGAACTTCAAAGACATTTTCCCACTATTTTACACCCCTCATGGTCTCTGGTGAGAAATCTGAGGTAATTCAAGTTGGCATTCCCCTATATGTGATATGTTGCTTTCCTCTGGCTAATTTCAAGATTCTTTTCCTCATTTTTAGTTTTTGTAGTGTGATTATGATGTATTGGGATGTAGTTTTCTTTGCATTTATCCTGGTTAGATGTCACCAAATTTCTTGTATCTGTTTAATTATATCTTTCACCAAATTTTGGAAATTTTAAGCCATTATTTCTTTTCTTTTCTTTTTTTTTTTTTGTGGTACGCGGGCCCCTCACTGCTGTGGCCTCTCCCATTGCAGAGAACAGGCTCCGGACGCACAGGCTCAGCGGCCATGGCTCACGGGCCCAGCCGCTCCACGGCATGTGGGATCTTCCCGGATCGCGGCACGAACCCGCGTCCCCTGCATCGGCAGGCGGACTCTGAACCACTGCGCCACCAGGGAAGCCCGCCATTGTTTCTTAAAATAAACTTTCTGCATTGATTTTTCTCTTCTGTCTTTCTGGGATTCCACTGATGTATATGTTAACTTTCCAATCTGAAAAAAGTTTCAGTTTGGAAAATTTCAGTTGTTCTTGTCTTCAAGTTAATTCTTTCCTCTGTCATATCCATTATGCAAGTAAGCTATATGTGCTTTTTGTTAATTCCATTATTGTATTTTTCAGTTCTAAAATTTCCATTTTTTCCCTTCTTTATAGTTTCTACTTCTTTTTTGAGAACTTCTATCTTCCCATTCATTTCAAGAATATTTTCCCTTCATGAGGCATGGTTATAATTTCTGCTTTAAATTGTTTGATAACTCCAGCATCTGAGTCATCTCAGGGTTAGCATCTGTGAATTTTCTAGCATCTGTGAGTTTTATTAAGATTTTACAGGTACTTGTATATCAAATACTTTTCAATTGTATCCAGAACTTTTTGAATATCGTTGTTAAATTCTTCAGAGAATGTTGTTGGCATTTTGTTTTAGCAGCAACCAACCTCATTAGTTTCAGATGCAAGTCTTAACCTGTATCTTGTGGGCTATAGTTTACATGTCAATGTAGTTTTCAAAGTTTATACAGTGCTATTTGTGCCAGTCTGGGAACTCATCAGTGGTTTAAACTCTAGTGTAACAGCACATCTCAGGTTAATTCCATGCTTATGCAGTTTAGAGGATAAGCCTGCGGCTTTATACACAGATTTAGGGATCCCTTACTACAGATCCTTCCTCTCTGTGATTTCCCCCATACTCTCTGACTTCAGGAGATCCTTTTTGCTGACCCTTTAGCCACTGGGCTGAAGTTTTAGCGTCCTGTTCTGTTATTCACTTCCTTTTATTGGGTCTACCTCAGCAGCAAACTGATGAGAGAAAAAAGAGAGAGAAAGATAACCTGAATTTCCCCCACACTCTTTAGACCACAGGAACTTCTTTTCTGAGTTCTTTTTATCAGAAAGAAGAATTTTATCTCATAGTTTTAGGTGCCTGAGTGGCCACAACTCCTATACTTGCTATGCAACTGCAGCCTCCTGACTGGGGCTTGCATAAGGCTGGGCTGGGTGAGTTTTTTTAAAACTGGAATTTCCTATGCAAATCAAAACCACAATGAGATATCACCTCACACTCCTAGGAACTCCTTTTATTAAAAAGGCAAGAAATAACAAGTATTGGCGAGGACGTGGAGAAGAGGGAACCCTCATATACAGTTGGTGGGAAGGTAAATTGATGCGGTCACTGGGGAAAACAGTATGGGGTTTCCTCAAAAGAATTAAGAATAGAACTACCATACAATCTAGCAATTCCACTTCTGGGTATTTATTTGAAGAAAATGAAAACACTAATTCAAAAAGATATATGCACCCCTGTGTTTATCACAGTGTTATTTACAATAGCCAAGATATGGGAACAACCTAAGTGCCCATCAATGGATATGAACGGATAAGGAAGATATGGTATACGTTTATATGGTGGAACACTACTCAGCCATAGAAAGATAAAATCTTGCCATTTACAACAATATGGATGGATCTTGAGGGTATTATACGAGTGAAATAAGTCATAGAGAGAAAGATAGATACTGTATGATTTTGCTCATATGTGGTATATAAACAAATAAATAAACAAAAAAAAGTAAATAAAACATAACAAAAACAAACACATAGATACAGAGAACCGAGTACTAGTTCCCAGGGGTAGGGGCTGAGAGGAGAATGAAATGGGTAAAGGGGGAAAACTGTATGTTGACAGATGGCAACTTAATTTTGGATGGTGAGCATGCTAGTGTATACAGAAGTCAAAATATAATGTACACATGAAACTTATATAATGCTATAAACCAAAATTATCTCAATAAAACCAAACCCACCTCCACCCCCCAAAAATTAAATTTCCTGTACAGCTATTCTATAGGGCTCCCTTTCCTCATTCTCTGGACAGAAAAAGAGAGAATTTCTTGGTGATTTTTCTCACAGATTTGGGATGTCTTAAAACCTAAGATCATGGGAGTCATGGGAGAAGAAAAAAACAAAACAGGTGACTCAAAGCTGTATTAGTTATTCTTCATGTTTTTTATTTACCTCCCAAATCTGCTTGCTGTTATTTACTTTTGAGAGTTCTCAGTTAGTGCCTTTATGCATTCTGATGAGGGTTTTTAGTTTTAGTAAGTTTGGGAGAAATAGGGTGGATTGTGTTTACTCCATCTTGATGAGAATTCAAACCTCAAAAAACTGAAGTTTGAAAAATTTAGAAATAGATTAATGTGAACCTCACAAGAGAATGTTACGTATTACTAAGTCATTACTATCCTGATAAATTAGGGTCATGACATTTAAGAAACCTAAAAAATAACTGTAAGGAATATTCAATAGTTTTTTTTCTTGTTAGGCCCTTTTTACTTAGCTGGATTTGAATTATCCTGTAGTTTCTCTTCTTCTCATACATTAAATGATTTCATCACTCCTTGACATAATAAGGACTGGAAGTGGTTTGTTTGACAAATGATTCATTTGACCTGTTTATGAATAAATGGAATTGTTTGACATTTCTACTACAAAGAGTAAAGGTCTTTTAATTTTTCTGTATTATTTTTCCTCTTCAGTGAAATGACTTCTTAAATGCCAAGAATTTTAGTCATTTTTGAGAATAAATTGCTTTATAGCAAAAATTGTTTTAACGTCTATATATCATAGTAAATTACATAATAGCATCTACATGCTCTATGCACAACTTTAAAAATTTTAAATGCATTATAACAAGAAAGAACATTGGCTGTAAAACTACCCCTTGATGATGCACTAAATTCTAAATTGAATACTTTTTATAATAGAAAGGAACAATTTAACTTTTAATCATGGTCACGCCTCCTATAATTTCTACATTTTCAAATTAACATGAATATTTTAATCTTGATAATGAAATTTAAATTTAAAAAAATCTTTCTCTATTCCATCTCTTACTAACAATCATTCTAAGCAAGTTACTTCATCTGTTGTTGCTGCAGCTTCTCTGCTATAAAATTGGAATAGCACCCACCACTTTACATGATTGTTGCTAGGATTCAATGAGGATACAATATCTGTGAAATTGACAGGCATAGTAATTTGTAGTTACTAATGGTTATAACGCGTTATTGCTTCTCCATACTGCCACCATATCTTCTCATTATCAAACTCACCCACTGTCAATAGATGACATTTGTGCTATTCTTGGTGTCTCCGGCTGGACCAAGTATAACCCCTCTGATCCCATCACGTGGGTGCTGTTAGTAGAATCCTCGTGTGTTCTCCATTTAGAAGAATGTGCTGGGTGAAAACGTTACTGTCAGTTTCTTAGTGACCAGTTGTTTTTAGGAAGGCTATCACGACAAGCTTGGTAATGGTGACATTACCAAGCTGAAATGAGCCAAAGGGACAATTGAATTATTTTCAGGAGTGCAAAGGGAATCATGCATTCAACATATATTTCCTGAACTCCAACTGTATACCAAGAACTGGGCTGAGATCTAGAAATTAAAATGCAGAAAAAATATGCCTACCTGCAGATTTGTGGAAAAATTAGAAATCCCTAAACTAGATTATAAGTCCTTTCAGGATAGGGATCTTGTTTCATTCATCTTAGTGCTCTCAGCATTTAGCAGACTTTCTGACATATGATAAAGTAGTAAGTTAAATTTTTGAGTTAACTTTCATGGCTAATTTTTATTTCTAGGTAGTATCATCTTTAGCATACCCTGCACCACCCTTCTGATCTAAATTGAGTCCCCAGAGTCCCCAGGTATTCCTGTCACAACTTTCTGACAGGAAAGGAATGACAATGGAAATCTCTCCTTTCCTATTTCTATTTCCTTATTGGTACACTAAGACAGGAGACAGACAGACACACAGCGGGGTTAAACACTATAGAAACCTCTTCTAAAGTGGTGCTTTACTTTTTAAAATCTATTTGTATATTTTTAGGGTCACACCCTTTCTACAAAATATAATCCCAATAGTAAAAACTGAAACTGTTTTGATAGACTCAGGACAGGATTTCAAAGCCTCTTGACTTCTCTCAACCCCATGGCAGTATATCTAAGGAACCCTGTGGAACCCAATTTGAAAACCATCCTTCTAAAGAGGCACCACTACTTGTCATATCAGATGCGAAGAGTGTCCTGTTGAATGGCGTCTGCACAATCTAGCTTTTCTTAAGTGCCTCCCATGTTCTCTTATGCAAAAATCTTGTCAGAACAACATATGATCATTACCCTGAGCAAAAATCACAAATTCTATTCTTTGTTACATTTTCATTAAAATAGTAAGAGTCAGAGGCCTGCCATATAACAAAGGAGTTCGTGATCCTATCTGTCCTGAAAGCAAACGTATTCCTAGCAGCTCCTACCAACTCTTGTGGATTATAGAGAGGGTCACAGCTCTGTGGAAGATTTGCTTAAGCCTCCCTCTTGATTATGGTTTCTCTAAGTATGTTTCAGTGAGATATGGTAAATCCTATTCTCTCTCCACTTCCTCGTTTTAATCCATACAGCTCAGAGTTCTCATCTCGAAGGGCTCCATAGGAACAAATACAAATAGAGGGAGCAGATTAAGCCCATTGTCTGAGGGAGTAGTGGGAAATAATTGAGTTTGAAATAAGAATGTGGATTAAAATATATTGCATATTCAAAGGGTTTTAAACTGCTGAGTAGAGCCTCCACTCTGCCCAACCAGGAAGCCTGGTCAGAGAGCCCAGGCAGACGAGGAGTCCATCTTACAGCCCTGCCCCTGCAGGAGACGCCAGAAGCCCTGCTGGGCCGTGGAGCATGAACCCGGCTGCACCTGAGCAGGGAGCCTGAATAGGCAGCCTTAGAGCCCAGCCTGTGGTACCCCTTCAATGAGCATTTCTTCCAACACCACCAACCAATTAACTCAGTTCTCTATGGACACTGACCTAATGTCCCACAGATTTAACTCAATTTTGACACTATCTACCTGGAGATAGCATTAGATTCCACAGGTGAAGGGCTCAGTCCCAGATGACTGCCCCCACTTCAGTTGCCAATCACAGGTTCAAGTCATTACTGACGCTTCTGACTGGCTGGTTATAAATCAGAGGTCCCCATGACCCCCTCCATGGGTTTGATTAATTTGCCAGAGCAGCTCACAGAACTCAGGAAACCAGTGTACTTACTAGATTACTGGTTTATTACAAGAGATATTGAAGGGTACAAATGAACAGCCAGATGAAGAGATACATAAGGTCAGGTATAGGGAAAGGGTCACAGAGCTCACGTGCTCCTGAGCTCTCCCAGCACCTCCACCTGTTCACCAGCCTGGATGCTCTCCCACACACATCCTTTTGGGTTTTTATGGAGGCTTCATTACATCGGCATGATTGATTGGTTATTGAACTCAGTCTCCAGCCCCTCTTCCCTTCCCAGAAAGGAGGTTCCAACACTCTAGTCACAAGATTGGTTCCCCTGGAACCAGTCCTTCATCCTTTGGTTACCTAGGGGCTTTCTAAAAGTCACTTCATTAACATAACAAAAACACATTTAGGGTTCTCGTCATTTAGCAGAAAGGGGTTTAGGAGCTCTGTGCCAGGAATGGGGACAAAGACCAAATACATATTTCCTATTATAAATCACAGTATTACAAATGCCCAGCCATGGGGGAGCCCAGCCTACAGCTCCATCCAGCAGCCAAGCCCAGGCTAAGGCCTTGCAAATGCAGAGCAAAGCCTGCTGCCTCACCCAGGCAGGCAGCCCAGCCAATGAGCCCACCAGGCCACAGAGCACAGCCTCCAGCCCTACCCAACCACAGGGTGCAGCTGGAGGCCCTGCCAGATCAGGGAGCCCAGCAAGTTACCTGAGGCCCCGCCCAAAGACAGGGTGCAGCCGCTGCCTGATCTCCAAGTGCAGCCTCAGGTGCTGTCTAGTCATGAAGCCCTACCCACAGCCACACCTGAACATGGAGCACAGCCAATGGCACCACCCTTTAGGGGAACACAGCCGGAGGCCCCCACCCAAGGAGTGATTCTGGAGACAGGAGTGCACCCCACCCAATTACGCTGTCCAGCCCAGGGCACCTCCATGCCAGGGAACACAGTCTGTGACTCTGCGCAATAAAGGGTGAGTGTAGTCCAGCTAGGGGCCCCGGCCGACTGCAGAGCATAGCCAGCGGGCCCACCTGACCATGGAGCCCAGCAAGTGGCCATCCCCCCACCCCACCTCAGAGCACAGGCAGCAGCCTTGCCCAGCTAGAGCCCTGCCTGTGTGTGAATGCTCCCAGCTGACCCATCCAGCATCCCAAGCTGAACTGACTGGTGAAGGTCTTTCCCTGCCGAAGCAAACTTGTAAAACTGGAAGAGGAGATTGCTTCCCCAAATGTGATGAGATATTGTTCAAAGAGTACAAATTTCCAGTTATAAGATGAATAAGTTCTGGGGATGTAATATATTACATGATGGCAATAGTTAACATCGTATTTTGTATTTGAAAGCTGCTAAGAGAGTAGATGTTAAGTGTTCCCACCGCACACACACACCAGAACACAAATGGTAATTATGTGAGATGATAGATGTGTTAATTAACCTTATTGTGATAATCATTTTTGCAATATGTACATATATCAAATCACGTGTACACCTTAAACTTACACAATGTTATATGTTAATTATATCTCAAAAAACCTGGGGAAAAAAGTAAATTGAAGTATTTAAATCTTTTTATTATGTCCTTACTAGACTGGCAGTTGGACCAGTGGGGAAAAAAATGGAGAAAGCTTGTTGTTTGATGCCTTTTGTAATTCATAATTCATTTCAGCACTTCCCTCCCTCTTTGCTCCTCTGTTCCCTCAATCCCCACTTCCCAGAGCCTTCTTCCTCCACCATTGCCCACTCTCTTACTCCCCAACAACTGCTAGAATTGATTTCCCTTGGTTTTAATCCTTAGGCTTCACTGGCAACCAGAATACCTAGTAGATAAGTGATAAACCCTGTTGTCCCTTAGACTCTGAAGTTGTGACCCTCCTTATTCACATCCTCCTTGACCCAGTTCCTGGGACTGAGTTTCCTTCTTATTTGCTATTCATTTTCTGCTTTCCTGAGAATGGTGTTCTGTAAATGCCCAGGGCTACCTCCCTTTCCAGTAATGTTTCCCCTCCTGAACAGGTATCCGGGAGCTGACACAGTCCCCACAGCCTCTGGGTAGATGTGTTCACTCTGATTAAGCTATATTCTCATGATTTGTTCTCCCTTCTTTACTATGTTATACTTAACAAGATGTTTATTAAAGTGAAAAACTTTAGGCAAAAACAAGAGGGCTGAGTCCAAAACACCAAGGATTTGGAAAAAGGTTTTATGTATCTTACAGGGAAGAAGATTTGGGAGGAGACCGTCTACATGGTTGATGGGGACTGATAAGAGCTGCTCAGAGAAGTTGGATAAATTGTTCTGTTAGGCATTGTAGAAAGAGAGAGAGAGAGAGAGAGAGAGAGGGAGAGTGTGTGTGTGTGTGTGTAGAAAGAAGGCAAACAGCTAAAAAAGCCCTCAGAGATGTCTTGCCTTCACTTAAACACAGCAATGATTTTTACAAAATGCTACCTGGTACTTTTCTGATGAGAAGCTTCCATACTACTCTTGTGACTCCAGGGGTTCTGTCGTATCTGGATTTCCCTTGCTGTGGCCATAACTGCCTGATTGTCATCTGCAGGTGACAGAATAGGGCTGTGCACCCTAGTGCCTTCTCAAAAATCAGCCTATTTCAGGGTCAGTTTTTCTAGGCCCTGCCCCACTTCCTGTGCCTTCCTGAACACCTATCTTGTACTGACCCCAGTATGCCAAAACCAGCAGCATTTTATAGCCATGTCAAATGTTTTCACACATAATATAAATGTTTCTGCTCTCTGATGTTGAGCAGGCCATAAAACATATTCAGCACTGTTATTTAAAGTTCAACTTGACCTGAGTCCCAGGTAGGCTGGGGTGAGAAAATTCAGAGCATGAAAAGGTTACTAGTAATTTTTATGGATTAGGAAAGCTCATTTAAGTGATAAATCTGGAGGACAAGAGTAAAAACTATCTATAGATAAGTTATATCATGACAAGACAGTGCACTGAATAACCCTAATCTACATAAACTATGCTACCGTGGAAAAATTTTATTCTTTTTCCCTTAGGACACTCTGAGGTTATTATGAGCCATATTTCTGAAATATTGTGGGATTTCATTTGTTTGTTTATGCGCTTATCCCCTATTCACACAAAGAGGAGTACAGAGTTTGAGCAAAGGAAAAAGGAAACCGTATTATAGAGGCCACATTTTGAATTCATTTTATTTGAGACTAGAGATAGGTGAGCTATAGGTATTTGTGGTGTCTTGTTTATCTTTGCCAAAAATGGACTTCGTAAACACCAAAGTCTAGTGACGGCTCTAATCTTTAAAGTGTAATAGTAGTTAATTGCTCTGATAAAAAGTTAGGTTCTAAAAATGTTTAGAAGTATGTGAAGCATTGTAGTTACTTTCTTTATTCTAAACCCATACTAAAGAAAATGGATTATTCACAAATTGTACTAAGGTGCTAGGAAAACATAGATGAAAATATTATTCTTGAACTCAAGTAGTTTATGGTCTAATTTTGGGATTTAGAAATATAAATAAATACAGTTCAGAGTCTAAAGGGCTATACTAGAAGAATGTTCAAAATCCTAGAAGCACGAAGAAAATCATGACAAAGCAAGTCATGCTTAAGTTGGGCTTCGAAGAACGAGAGTTCATCAGGAAGAAGCGCTGCATGAGGGCTGGGGCATGAATGAACACGTGTATCACGTTATGGCTGCAGCGAAGGACCTGGGAGTGAAGGAGGTGTGTGGTGGAGACTGAACCCGAAGCAGAGACCACAGTTACAATATCACTGTGCTTGGATACTTAGTTTGTGCATAATAGAGAATACATATAGTTTTAAAAGAAATACATAATTGGACCATCCTTCATTTTAGAAGAATACTGGAAGTAGTGTGAGCAATGGACTCATGAAAAAAATAGACAAAGGACAGAGACATGTTGCAAGGCCATAGCAAAAATCTAAGTAGTAAAATTTACTGTCACATTTAACATATTTTCAGTGTTGGAAAGGTCTTATCAAAGGCAGAATTATATGTTTGCAATTAAATTTATAAATGCTTTGAAAATTATTTAACAAACATTTACTAGATACCTGCATCGTGTAACAGGCATTGGAAAAACAGAAATATATAAGGATGTGCGCAAATATTTAACTATAATGATGTTCATCACAAGGTTACTTACAACAAGATCTGGAAACAAAGACCCACAATTATTAGATTGGCTAAAAATATCTATTTTTCTATTTTATACACACACAAACATATACACTATACATAAATATATATATAGTATATGTATACAATTTATTTTTTAAAAGGCACATGATTTTTGTACATTTTCTTCCCTTTTACAATATATCATGAACAATTTCCATAATTATTTGCCATCTGAATGTAAATGCATTCCATCATAGTTATAGCATATATGTATACATGTAACACAATGTAAGTATTGAGATATCATATAAAAACATGTACTACAATTATGAATGCATTAAGTAATATACATAATTTAACATTTTATAGTAAAAGAACATGACTTTTTTTCTTGAACAACATATGTTGTTCAAGAAAAAAAGTTGTAAAAATATGCACCTTTTTTAAAAAAAGTATATATTCCATACTGACAGAAAGAAATACCAAAAGTGTATACATGACAATGTGAATTGGTTATAACTGGGTAATAACATTGTGAGTGATTTTTATTGTCTTATATGTGTTTTCAATAGTGAACTACATATTTTTGTAAAGAGAAAAGTTTTGACTGGATATAGTCAAAACTTGTTCATCTCTTTATGAAGTTGCAAAGGCCAATAAAACTCACACAGACTATTCTATGACCTATGAATGCAAGGTGAAATGTGAATATGTTTGCCTGGCTATACATGATGGTTACTTATAAACTCTTAGCTATCAATATCTGAATCTTACCTCTGTCCACACTATTCCTGCATTTCTGAATGTTACCTTAGCAATACACCAGAGTTGTTTATGTCAGGCTAAGTCAGCGTGTCCTCAAATTCTTGGCATAGAAATCTTGATCCTAAATCCATATTGCACCAATCTGAACACCATGCACTTAATGTTTAAATGCACACATAGAGTTAATTTGGCCCGTGGAGCTGACTTTTTCTTCAATAGTATGTCAGTAAATTGGGAGCTAAGTTGTTTCTAATTTCATTTTAATACTTCTAATAAAATTTAGAGCCCCAATAAATTTAAGGTACCATAATTATAATAAACTATTATTATAAAGAAATTTTATTTTGCATGAAATACAGATTTGTGACCACTTAAAAATTAGAATGTAGACTTCTAGTGGAAATGTACGTAGTAAACATTACTGTGCTGTATAACTTCTTTGTTTTATGGAACTCAGCTGCGCTTTGTAAGCCTAACCTAATTTGAATTATTTTCAGGTAGTTTGTCAAACAAATAAAAAAATTAGAAAGAAGGAAAAGCATTTAAGTTAGGCACCACTGCAATACAATTTGGACTATATGCAATTTTAATTGCTTTCTCAAATGGTTATCAATTTGACTGAATGTAGGATTCTTCTTTTACAACTTTTTTCCATGTAGATTCTATTTAAGTATCTTTTGATATATAATATTGTGAAGGAGATATCAAGGCCAGTCGAAGATTTTTCCTTCATAAGACATTTTTGCCAAAATGCTAATTAAATTCTTTATTTACACTTAAAAAAATACATATGTTTATACATTACTTACATTTAATTTATATATTTATATATTATTTATAGAGGCATTAAACACTCAGTGAAACCTTTTTAGCTCAAGCCTTTCTTCACTTCAGGAAAATATTCTTCCCTTACATCTTTATTTTCTAGGAAATTTGTTCCTGACACTTCTTTAGGAAGAGTATTAGGTCCCTTTTGGCTAAACTCTGTTATTTTCAATTACCTATTTTTCTCTTTTTATGTCCTTTTATTTTTTGCGGTACGCGGGTCTCTCACTGTTGTGGCCTCTCCCGTTGCGGAGCACAGGCTCCGGATGCACAGGCTCAGCGGCCATGGCTCACGGGCCCAGCCACTCCGCAGCATGTGGGAACTTCCCAGACCAGGGCACGAACCCGTGTCCCCTGCATCGGCAGGCAGACTCTCAACCACTGCGCCACCAGGGAAGCCCTTATGTCCTTTTTTTTTCCCCAGTAACTAAAAGAGTACATTTGTTTTCCATAATATTGATTTGGTTTTTCAGACTGAGCTTAACAGTTTCTAATGTAAATTTTTATTTTATTTGCCTTTTAGGATCATTATATTTTTTCGTATCTCATGCAGTTTATTTTTATTTGTTTGCTTCTCAGCACAATTTTATTCCAGGCTCTCCTTTCATTTAATCATATCTTTCTTATTTCGTAAAGTTTATTTTGTTTCATAAATATTGAGAGAAAAGGAAGCACCTAATTCCTGATTTTCTTGATTTATTGCTTTAAAAGTTTTAAAGTGTATTTTCTCTACATTTTAAGTACTTTATTCTTTGTATTTTATGTTGCAGAATCATGTTATACACTATATACTGTTAAGTGATTTTGGGGGTGGTGGTAATTTATTTACTTTACCTATTAGAAGTGTCTGACAGCCTAGTGCTTACACATATATAGGTGGTTATTTATTTCTTGGACATCCTCACTATACGCTTTCATTACTCTTAGAATCTTACTTTCATTTTTAGATGGATGGCTAATAAGTTGATATAAATGTGTATGATCAGCTCAGATATGGCTGACTGGGAAACAAAATAGAGTCATGGATAATTGAAGCAGGGAAGTTACATATTATTCACTAGGCTTCTTCTGAGTTGAATCAATTTTCTTTACATAACTTCCTTTGTGTCCCAGCACCCAGGTCAGATACAAACTACGGTGGTTTCTAGTTTCTTAACAATGTTATCCACATAAACATTATTTTTAAAACATGCAGTATACTACATAACAGTATATATACTTATCAATAATATGGATGAATTATTTGAACATAAAAAACTCATAAATACCACTATCCTCTGTGATTTCATGTTTTGCACAATACCTTCCAAATCTTTTATGTAATCTTTCAAAATATTATATAGGAAGAAAGAAAGTAAACATATGTAGTATTCTCCTAGAAGCAATCATAAATAAGGAAAAATGCACATTTGTGTTTTGACCAAGAAAGCCGGCTTCTAGGACGGCTGGGTCCTAGAGAGTTGTATTCCTCCCTCAGGATATAATTTTCTTTCTTTCTACCCAGAGGGCAGTGAGGCAGGCCAGTGGACCATGGCAAAATTGATTCAATATTGTCTAAACAGAGTTCAAAGTATACAGAAGCTATGCTATTCATTGTTGAACCTTAAATAACTAGATGTATGGAAAGCAGCAGAAAACTTGGCATAAAACGCTGCCTTGAATTCTTTTGTAAAAATAATTGAATGGCCTCAGAGACAAACTAATGTTCTATGTTTACAATAAGAGTGACATAAAAGAATATCACCAATGAGAGAAAAACAAGTGTGAACCAGTATTGTATCATTCAATTGAGTCTTGTCATAGGCTAAAGTTGATTTGCCTTGTCTAGCTTGTGAGAAGTCTACTATACAACAATGATAGGTGGATTACAATATTTAATTGAGGATGCAAATAAGTAGAATGCATGATGGAATTTCTTCTTAAGCTAATTAAATAGAAAGGTCACTTCCATATCTTGTAGATCAAAAAGAAACCTGCTGAAATAAAACCTTGAAACTTTATGATACTGACACAATGGAAAGGGAATTGCTAATATTATTTAGAAAAGAAAGACTGAAACAGAAGTGGTCCAAAGGCATTATTCTAAAAATAGGAGTGTGGGTGGGGAGGGGGGAGGACTAATTTTCTTTTCAATGTTTAGATATAAAATATAAATTGAGTTTCTTCTGCCCTGCACATCCATTTTTCTTATAATTTAGAATAAATAAAAAATAGTTGCAAGATGGCAGAGTAGAAGGACTTGCACTCACTCGCTCTTGCAAGAACACCGGAATCACAGCTAACTGCTGAACAGTCATCTACAGGAAGACACTGGAACTCACCAAGAAAGATACCCCACATCCAAAGACAAAGGAGAAGCCACAGTGAGATGGTAGGAGGGGCGCAATCACAATAAAAATCAAATCCCACAACTGCTGGGTGGGTGACTCACAAACTGGGAACACTTATACCACAGAAGTCCATCCAGTGGAGTGAAGGTTCTGAGCCCCATGTCAGGCTTCCCAACCTGCGGGTCTGGCGATGGGAGGAGGAATTCCCAGAGAATCAGACTTTGAAGGCTAGTGGGATTTGACTGCAGGACTTTGACGAGACTGGGGGAAACAGAGACTCCACTCTTGAAGGGCACACACAAAGTAGTGTGCACATCAGGACCCAGGGGAAGGAGCAGTGACCCCATAAGAGACTGAACCAGACCTACCTGCTAGTGTTGCAGGGTCTCCTGCATAGGCAGGGGGATCTGTGGCTCACCACAGGGACAAGGACACTGGCAGCAGAAGTTCTGGGAAGTACTCCTTGGTGTGAGCCCTCCCGGTGTCCACCATTAGCCCCACCAAAGAGGCTGCAGGCTCCAGTGCTGGGTCACCTCAGGCCAAACAACCAACAGGAGGGGAACTCAGCTCCACTCAGCAGCAGATAAGCTGATTAAAGTTTTACTGAGCTCTGCACACCAGAGCAACATCCACCTCTACCCACCACCAGTCCCTCTCATCAGGAAGCTTGCACAAGCCTCTTAGATAGACTCATCCACCAGAGGGCAGACAGCAGCAGCAAGAAGAACTACAATTCTGCAAGAGCCCGTGGAACAAAAACTACATACACAGAAAGATAGACAAAATGAAAAGGCAGAGAACCATGTACCAGATAAAGGAACAAGATAAAACTCCAGAAAACCAACTAAATGAAGTGGAGATAGGCAACCTTCTAGAAAAATAATTCAGAATAATGATAGTGAAAATGATCCAAGACCTTAGAAAAAGAATGGAGGCAAGGGCTTCCCTGGTGGCGCAGTGGTTGAGAGTCCGCCTGCCGATGCAGGGGACGCGGGTTCGTGCCCCGGACTGGGAAGATCCCACATGCCGCGGAGCGGCTGGGCCCGTGAGCCATGGCCGCTGAGCCTGCGCGTCCGGAGCCTGTGCTCCGCAACGGGAGAGGCCATAACAGTGAGAGGCCCGCGTACCGCAAAAAAAAAAAAAACCTAAAAAAGAATGGAGGCAAAGATCGAGAAGATGCAAGCAATGTTTAACAAAGACCTAGAAGATTTAAAGAACAAACACCTAGAAGAATTAAAGAACAAACAATTGTTCAGAGATGAACAATACAATAATTGAAATGAAAAATACACTAGAAGGAATCAATAGCAGAATAACTGAGGCAGAAGAATGGATAAGTGACCTGGAGACAGAATGGTGGAATTCACTGCTGCAGAACAGAATAAAGAAAAAAGAATGAAAAGAAATGAAGACAGCCTAAGAGACCTCTGGGACAACATGAAATGCAACAACATTCGCATTTTAGGGGTCCCAGAAGGAGAAGAGAGAGAGAAAAAGGACCTGAGAAAATATTTGAAGAGATTATAGTTGAAAACTTCCCTAACATAGGAAAGGAAATAGCCACCCAAGTCTAGGAAGTGCAGAGAGTCCCAGGCAGGAAAAACCCAAGGACAAACACGCCGAGACACATAGTAATCAAATTGACAAAAATTAAAGAAAAATTATTAAAAGCAACAAAGGAAAAACACCAAATAACATACAAGGGAACTCCCATAAGGTTAACAGCTGATTTCTCAGCAGAAACTCTACAAGCCAGAAGGGAGTGGCATGATATACTTAAAGTGATGAAAGGGAAGAACCTACAACCAAAATTACTCTACCCAGTAAGGATCTCATTCAGATTTGACAGAGAAATCAAAAGCTTTACAGACAAGCAAAAGCTAAGAGAATTCAGCACAACCAAACCAGCTCTACAACAAATGCTAAAGGAATTTCTCTAAATGTGGAACACAGGAGGAGAAAAGGACCTACAAAAACAAACCCAAAACAATTAAGAAAGTGGTAATAGGAACATACATATCAATAATAACCTTAAATGTGAATGGATTAAATGCTCCAACCAAAAGACAAAGGCTCGCTGAATGGATACAAAAACAAGAGCCATATATATGCTGTCTACAAGAGACCCATTTCAGACCTAGGGACACATACAGACTGAAAGTGAGGGGATGGAAAAAGATATTCCATGCAAATGGAAATCAAAAGAAAGCTGGAGTAGCAATACTCATATCAGATAAAATAACTTTAAAGAATGTTACAAGAGACAAGGAAGGATACTACATAATGATCAAGGGATCAATATGAGAAGAAGATATAACAGTTATAAATATATGTGCACCCAACATAGGAGCACCTCAATACACAAGGCAAATGCTAACAGCTATAAAAGAGGAAATCAACAGTAACACAATAATAGTGGGGGACTTTAACACTTCACTTACACCAATGGACAGATCATTCAGACAGAAAATTAAGGAAACGCAAGCTTTAAATGACACAATAGACCAGATAGTTTTAATTGATATTTATAGGACATTCCATCTGAACAAAGCAGATTTCACTTTCTTCTCAAGTGCACATGGAACATTCTCCAGGATAGATCACATCTTGGGTCACAAATCAAGCCTTGGTAGATTTAAGAAAACTGAAATCATATCAAGCATCTTTTCTGACTACAACACTATGAGATTAGAAATAAATTACAGGGAAGAAACTGTAAAAAAATGCAAACACATGGAGGCTAAACAGTACGTGACTAAATAACCAAGAGATCACTGAAGAAATCAAAGAGGAAATAAAAATATACCTAGAGACAAATGACAGCGAAAACACGATGATCCAAAACCTATGGGATGCAGCAAAAGCAGTTCTAAGAGGGAGGTTTACAGCTATACAATCCTACTTCAAGAAACAAGAAAAATCTCAAATAAATAATCTAACCTTACACCTAAAGGAACTAGAGAAAGAAGAACAAACAACACCCAAAGTTGATAGAAGGAAAGAAATCATAAAGATCAGAGCAGAAATAAATGAAATAGAAACAAAGAAAACAATAGCAAAGATCAATACAACTAAAAGCTGGTTCTTTGAGAAGATATACAAAATTGATAAACTTTTAGCCAGACTCATCAAGAAAAAGAGGGAGAGGATTCAAATCAATAAAATTAGAAATGAAAAAGGAGAAGTTACAACAGACACCGCAGAAATACAAAGCATCCTAAGAGACTACTACAAGCAACTCTATGTCAATAAAATGTACAACCTGGAAGAAATGGACAAATTCTTAGGTATAACCTTCCAAGACTGAGCCAGGAAGAAATAGAAAATATGAACAGACCAATCACAAGTAATGACATTGAAACTGTGATTAAAAATCTTCCAACAAACAAAAGTCCAGGACTAGATGGCTTCACAGGTGAATTCTATCAAACATTTAGAGAAGAGCTAACACCCATCCTTCTCAAACTCTTCCAAAAAATGGCAGAGGAAGGAACACTTCCAAACTTATTCTACAAGGCCACCATCACCCTGATACCAGTACCAGACAGAGATACTACAAAAAAAGAAAATTACAGACCAATATCACTGATGAATATAGATGCAGAAATCCTCAACAAAATACTAGCAAACAGAATCCAACAACACATTAAAAGGATCATACACCATGATCAAGTGGGATTTATCCCAGGGATGCAAGGATTCTTCAATATATGCAAATCAATCAATGTGATACACCATATAAACAAATTGAAGAAGAAAAACTATATGATCATCTCAATAGATGCAGAAAAAGCTTTTGACAAAATTCAACACCCATTTATGATAAAAAACTCTCCAGAAAGTGGGCATAGAGGGAACCTACCTCAAAGGCCATATACGAGAAACTCACAACAAACATCATTCTCAATGGTGAAAAACTGAAAGCATTTCCTCTAAGATCAGGAAAAAAACAAGGATGTCCACTCTTGCCACTGTTATTCATCATAGTTTTGGAAGTCCTAGCCACAGCAATCAGAGAAGAGAAAGAAATAAAAGGCATCCAAATTGGAAAGGAAGAAGTAAAACTGTCACTGTTTGCAGATGACATGATACTATACATAGATAATCCTAAATACACCACCAGAAAACTACTAGAGCTAATCAATGAATTTGGTAAATTTGCATGATACAAAATTAATGCAAGATTTCTCTTGCATTCCTATACATTAACAACAGATCAGAAAGAGAAATTAAGGAAACAATCCCATTCACAACTGCAACAAAAAGAATAAAATACCGAGGAATAAACCTACCTAAGGAAGCAAAGGACCTGTACTCAGAAAACTGTAATATACTCATGAAAGAAATAAAAGATGACACAAACAGATGGAGAGATATACCATGTTCTTGGATTGGAAGAATCAACATTGTGAAAATGACTATACTACCAAAGCAATCTACAGATTCAATGCAATCCCTATCAAATTACCAATGGCATTTTTTTACAGAACTAGAACAAAAAATCTTAAAATTTGTATGGAGACACGAAAGACCCCAAATAGGCAAAGAACTCTTGAGGGGAAAAAACAGAGCTGGACGAATCAGGCTCCCTACTTCAGACTATACTACAAAGCTACAGTAATCAAGACAATATGGTATTGGCACAGAAACAGAAATATAGATCAATGGAACATGATAGAAAGCCCAGAGATAAACCCACACACTTATGGTCAACTAATCTATGACAAAGGAGGCAAGGATATACAATGGAGAAAAGACAGTCTCTTGAGTAGTGGTGCTGGGAAAACTGGACAGCTACATGTAAAAGAGTGAAATTAGAACACTCCCTAACACCACACAGAAAAAATAAACTCAAAATGGATTAAAGACCTACATGTAAGACCAGACACTATAAAACTCTTAGAGGAAAACATAGGAAGAACACTCTTTGTCATAAATCACAGCAAGATCTTTTTTGACTCACCTCCTAGAGTAATGGAAATAAAAACAAAAGTGAACAAATGGGACCTAATGAAACTTAAAAGCTTCTGCGCAGCAAAGGAAAGTATAAACAAGAGGAAAAGACAACCCTCAGAATGGGAGAAAATATTTGCAAATGAATCAATGGACAAAGGATTAATCTCCAAAATATATAAACAGCTCCTTCAACTCAATACTAAAAGAACAAACAACCCAATCAAAAAGTGGGTAGAAGACCTAAATAGACATTTCTCCAAAGAAGACATACAGATGGCCAAGAGGCACGTGAAAAGATGCTCAAAATCACTAATTAGAGAAATGCAAATCAAAACCACAATGAGGTATCACCTCCCATCGGTTAAACATCTGAAAATCTACAAACAACAAATGCTGGAGAGGGTGTGGAGAAAAGGGAACCCTCTTGCACTGTTGGTGGGAATGTAAATTGATACAGCCACTATGGAGAACAGTATGGAGGTTCCTTAAAACACTAAAAATAGAACTACCATATGACCCAGCAATCCCATTACTGGGCATATTCCCTGAGAAAACCATAATTCATAAAGACACATGCAGTCCAATGTTCACTGCAGCACTATTTACAATAGCCAAGTCATGGAAGCAACCTAAATATCCATTGGCAGACAAATGGATAAAGAAGGTGTGGTACATATATACAATAGAATATTACTCAGCCATAAAAAGGAATGAAATTGGGTCATTTGTAGATATGTGGATGGACCTAGAGACTGTCATACAGAGTGAAGTAAGTCAGAAAGAGAAAAATATCATACATTAAGGCATATATGTGGAATCTAGAAAAATGGTACAGATGAACCAGTTTGAAAGGCAGAAATAGAGACACAGATGTAGAGGACAAACGTATGGACACCAAGAGGGGAAAGCTGGGGGTGGGGAGGTGGTGGTGGGATGAATTGGGAGATTGGGATTGACATATATACACTAATATGTATAAAATAGATAACTAATAACCTGCTGTATAAAAATAAGTAAAATTCAAAAAACACATAAATAGTTAAAATAAGTTTAATGATGTAATTTAAAGTTTGAAAATGAGAGAATATCCAAGTGTAATTCTAAAAGTCCTGCACTACTGTTGGTACTTTCTAATTTTGTTTCATATGCGTGTAGAATGGAAAGGCTGTATGTGGTCTGGGGCATTTTTTGCTTTCTTGGGAAATGGCAAATAGCAGAAGTGTCCAACATATAACTTCCCCCACCATGTTTTCTAAGAAAAGTGATCTACGAACTGATGCCTCTCCCTCTCCAAATAATTGCTGCCTTCTCACTGTATTTTCTTTTTTTTTGCGGTACGTGGGCCTCTCCCGTTGCGGAGCACAGGCTCCGGGGCGCAGAGGCTCAGCGGCTCCGCGGCATGTGGGACACTCGCGGACCGGGGCACGAACCCGTGTCCCCTGCTTCGGCAGACGGACTCTCAACCACTGCACCACCAGGGAAGCCCCCCACTGTATTTTCTGAGTCACATCAACCAAAAAGATGGTGCGGGTTTTAATAAGCTCACTTGGAAACACTTTAATATTAAATAATGTATACATGCTGTAAGAAAACACCAGTTGAAATGGAGTGCTTTCAGCTGCAAACAGGAATTTGTATTAAGAATGATAATTTGGGTGAGAAGCTAAAAACTAGAATTGAAATATCTCTGAGCATGTGTTCACAGGAAAAAAAAATGTAAAAACATGAAGACTGCTAATTGCAATTTCAGTGGAATCTGTCACAACCTGCACAAGGATAAAACAGGTCTTTGCACCAGCACGTTAATTTGTTGTGGTCACCTGAAAGATTCAGTGCTAAGAAGTTCCTCCATTGTGGTAGCTGCTACGTTTATAAACTTAATGTGCGACAAGCCTTTTTATCTGGATTATTTGATAATGTTCCCTGTGACATGTTGGAGAACATCATTGCTTTAAGAGATTCTGCAATAACTAGATTAGTTGGCATTATTCTCCCAAAGTTTGGATGTTCTTTTAGAGAAAGAAAGCATTTATGAGTCGAATTCCTCATTAGAATATTTTTACTTAAAAATATTTTTACTTAAAAATATTCTGAAGGTCCAAATTTCCTTCCCAGAGAAGCAGAGGACGCAAGGCTTAGCCTGGGCTGGAGTTCTAGAGACAGGCTGGACCTGGAAGTGAGGTAGGAACAGGTCTTTGGGGAAAAAAAAGATAGTATTGGGGAAAAATTGTCCTGTAGAAATACTGGCAAAGGATCTACCTACAAGAGCATGCCATTAAACATCAAAAGGCCAGGCAAAAGTGGAAGAATCAGGTTCGTTAGCAAGACTTGAGCAGATAGGTTCAGGAGGTAAGAAAAGGAGTTGCCTGAGGCAGGTGTGAAAGGATGAGAGGCTCCTGAAAGTGACTTGTTGATTCTGATGCTCTGTTACTCAGACTCTCTCTAAGGCTTAAGAACCTAAGTGGAACCTTATTTCCATCCCGGGTTACTGAGTTAGGTTTGTTGTCATTGTCTGTAGTTTAGACAGAGTAGGAGGCACCAAAAAGTGTAGTCTATTTAGTGTGCCTGGAGTTAAAAAGTTAGTGAATTGACAATTTTCACACCATGAATTCAAGTTTGAATTTATCAGACTTCCACTTTAGTTAGAGACGGTGCCTTTGTAATAAAAAGAAAATCAGAAGGCCTAGATAACTCTAGGTGTGGTTCCTTTTCCAACAATATTGCCTAAAATGCAGGAACATCTTTTACCTGCCTTTGTAGTATTTTTTTCCCATTCAGGAACATTTTAATTATGTCTCTGGTTATTGCTCTTGTTAGAATTGTGCTAAATTTTCTAATTTCTAAATGGGGCTACAGCCACATTTGAATAATTTTTGTCCGTTTTCCTTTTATATTTTAGGAGGGAGTTTCAGTTTTATTCTCCTGATATCTGATTAGATATTCTAGCATCAATTTTCCATTCAAATTAATTTGAATAGACTTTTCTCAATCCAGTCCTAGACTACCTTTCCAGCTTTTTTAAAAATTGAGGTGAAACTGACATATAACATTATATTAGTTTCAGGTATACAATGTCAATATTTGTATATATTGCAAAATGATCACCACAGTAAGCCTAGTTAACATCCATTGCCATGCTTAGTTATAAAAATTTTTTATGAGAACTTTTAAGATCTCTTATCAAATTTCAAATTACAATATAGTATTAACTATAATCACCACGCTGTACATTACATCCCCGTTATTTATTTTATAACTGAAAGTTTTTACCTTTCGACCCTCTTCACCCACTTCGCCCATCCCCCACCCCTGGGAACCACCAATCTGTTCTCTGTGAGTTTAAGGTTTTTTTGTTTTGTTTTAGATTCCACATGTAAGTGAGATCATATGGTATTTGTCTTTCTCACATTTCACTTAGTATAATGTCCTCAGAGTCCATCCATGTTGTTGCAAATGGCAAGATGTCCTTCTTTTTCATGGCGGAATAATATTCCAGTGTGTGTGTGAGTGTGTGTGTATCACATTTTCTTTATCCATTCATCCATCAATGGACACTTAGGTTGTTTCCATACCTTGTCTCCATATGCTAGTGGGAATAGCGTTTAACATGTTTTCTGTACCTTATATGTTTCAAGAAAGGACAAACATGTACCATTGTCTAATTTAATTTTTCTATCATCCTATCAGTTTGATATTATCAATTTCACATTATGAAAGAGGCATAATAAATAGGTTGCATTACATTTGACATTTTTACAGGACTTTGTGAAATTAAAAATTAGACCCAAAATGGGAGAGCTATTCCAGCTAGCTTTCCTTAGTCCCAAAATAACAGGCAGGAAGGGTGTTCTGAAACTGTCACCTTTCAGGAAGGTGGAGAAGCTTTATCCTACATAAAGTATAGTGGAACAGAGATGTGAAATACTAGTAAAAATGCTGTGAAAAGAACCTTGCCTTTGTTAGAGAATAATGATCCTCTATACAAATTATGTAAGTATATCTTTGATATACTATAGTGCAATCTTTTTCAAACTGCAATTTGAGGATCTCTGGGGAGCAATCTCAGGATACATTTTCAGGTCTGTAATGCCTTCAGTTAAATTTTTGTGCTTTTATTTTGGTAAGTTTAAAAATACATACATATTTGGGGCTCATCTCAACAGCTTGCATATTAAGCATTGCATGGTGATTTCATTTATACTTCTATAAACAATCTCTTTAGCATGAAGTAGAGGTATTTTAATAGGCTATGAAATAAAAGAACCGAGGTGTTCTTAATCTGTACACCCAGCAGGTGATGAGAAAATGACATTATAGCGTGCCGTACAAGGTTTTATAGTGAAGGGTGAGGAAAGTGGTGGGAAAATGATTCATTACAAGATTCACATTAACATGCTGCTCTTCAGAGTCTCGCTCTAAGCATTAACTGTTTCACCTTTACCTGAATAATTAGATGTTATTGAGCTAAACTTTGTTTTTGTGGTGGTTTGTACTTATTTTGTATTTTTTGTTATTTTACAGTTGTATGAGAATGGAAGGCAAAAGGAGTTCATTTCAAAGTTATACATATTTAAGTAAATCTTGTGTGTAAAGTTTTTTTTCCTTTAAATAGTTTTTACATTTTAAAATAATATTTTAGAAGCAGTTGTGTAGTTGAAAGATCATGAACCTTGGCGTCAGACATATTCAAATTCTGATTTTGCTGCACCTTAACTGAGGAGGTAAATTAACTTCTCTTAGCCTCTGTTTTCTCATCTATGAGAATGATCACAGCAACTTTGTTGTTAAAGTCAGGTAACAGGTGAAACTACACGCAATGTATGCTTGTTTTCTTCCTTTCTTTTCTCTCTTTATCCTGAATCTACATTTTGCCTTCTCACGTTTTCAGTAGCAACCCACCAGGGAAGAGCGTAGGCCGTGGATTGGCAGCGCAGTGCAGTTTTGGTTCATGTAGCCCTGGTGGAAATTACTTGAGAGAGGGAGTGGAAGATAAAGCTCATGTATTGGAGTTATTTATAAAAGTAAATTATTCATGCTCTTTCTGGTCCCCAGAAGCAGGGGTAGTCAGGGTATGTTTAACACCTGCCGCCTCATGCTGAGCTGGAAGCACTCTCAGGATAAAAGTATTTTTTAGATTTTTCTTTTTCTTTTCTTCAAATTAACATCTGCTGTGGATTTTTAATCCTAAGGATTTAACAATGAAGCAAGCTTCTATACTTAAGTTACTAAGGGATTTAAAATTATGTCTTTGATTAAAGTTGATGTGAAATAAAAACCTTTCAACTTTGGAATACAATAGTTTAGACAATTTATATACTTTTCACACCTACAAAAATATCAGTAGAATAGGAAATAACAGATAATAACATATAAAAGGGCTGATACCGTCAATTCTTTTAATTCTTTGGAGGAAAAAATCTCTAGCATGAAATCCTGGCTTATAAAATTTTACTGCGACACTTCATTAACAAGCATGGTTACGTGACAAAATCCTACTAGTAACTTTTCAGAGTGAATACGGGTTCATCTATCTCATTCTAGTTAGTTTGATAATCCATACAGTGTGGTAATGGTCTATTCCATCTTTAACTTTTATGATTCCTTATACTCATTTACTAAGCAAATAATCTTTGAGATCAAGGCACTACTAGGTTACGAGCTCTAAAGAGATGCACTCAGCCGTTTATAATCTACTAAAAGAACTAAGACGTGTTCAGTTACTACAACTTTGGACTATTTTTTGATGCCATTTGAAGGGGATGGGAATAGAGAAGTATCCATAGAAGTGGCGACTTTTGAGCAGAATCTTGTGGGTACACTGTCGGTAGGATGGTACAGAGTAACTTCCACGTGGAGAGAAGAGCATGCGCAGAAACGTAGAGATAGAGAAGAAAGCTGTGTTCAGGAGGGGCAGCTGTTGCAGATTGGGTGGGGTAGGGCTCCTTCATAAAGACAGTTTAAGATAGGCTGTGATTAGAGGGCTTAGAATGCCAAAATGTCTAAATAGGGCAGCAGTGTGCACTAGGACCAATATGCAGAATGGAGCAAGAGTGAGCCTTGAGATTTAAAAGAACTTTAGATGCTTAATGACCATCAGGTAACAGAGCTCATCCTATAACCGGGTAAGTGGTAAAGGATAATATGTGAAGCCTCAGGCCATTGAAGAAAACTCTGGTCCTTAACTGGTGGCAAGAAAAGGGACCGTTTATGCCTACCATTCTGTCACATCTTTAGGGATTAGTAGCCATACTATCTCACTAAACCCTTAGGACTAACCTGCAATCTTTGTTCTCTACAATGGATTTAAATATATCACTCCTTGCTCCCACCCATGCATGACATGTGACATAAGAATCTCACCTATGCAAAATAATGTGAATGTTCTCTCAGCTCCAGGTACAAAGCAAGGAGTATACCTAACTTACAGTTTGTTATATCATAATGGCTAGGAGTATGGCTCTTCAGCTAGACAGTCCGAGTTTAAATCCTGCCTCCACCCCTTTCTACTTATACAACTTATTCAAGTTTCCTGTCTAGAGTTGAGAATAAATACATAGTTGGGAAGGGGAGGAGTATTAGATAATGTAGATATTCTTTCTTGATGCTAACAACAAAGTGCAACAAGTGACAGCTTCTTAAGCCAGTTGCTATGTGGAATCTGAAACTGTATCAAAAGTTGTCCTACCAGGCTTCCCTGGTGGCGCAGTGGTTGAGAGTCTGCCTGCTGATGCAGGGGACACGGGTTTGTGCCCCGGTCCGGGAAGATCCCACATGCCGCAGAGCGGCTAGGCCCGTGAGCCACGGCTGCTGAGCCTGTGCGTCCGGATCCTGTGCTCCGCAACGGGAGAGGCCACAACAGTGAGAGGCCCGCGTGGTGCAAAAAAAAAAAAAAAAAAGTTCTCCTACCTTCTAACACTAGAATCACTGGTCTTTCCTGTAATTAGAATGGCTATTTTACCCATCCATGATTTTGTAACATCACACATTGGTCACTGGAAAATACCATTCACTGAGTTATGCAGATCTTCAAAATGTTAACACATTTCATAATATCTAAAAAAAATCCCATGTGTTAATATTACTACCAGTGTTATCAGAAAAGTCTTTAGTATTGAGAAGATGTCAAGTCCACAATGAGGAATACAAGGTTGCCAAAATTCTAATTTTCATTTGAGAGCTACAATTTTATTATTTGCAACAAAAATGTCAGGTTCTTATGACAGGCTCTTTGTTCATTTTTGACAAATGTCTACCAAATACCATAGACTTAATAACTATAGTTTGTCTTAGTCTATCTGTTCAAGTACAAATGGAATTCCATGAAAAGGGTTACTTCAGCTCCCAACTGAAACAACTGCATTTCTGAAAAAAAACCATCATGTTTTGATATGTGCTTTATACATAATTCTCATTTTATCACTCACGTTATTGAAGACGTGTACTCAAGATGTTGAGATATAACTTTTACAGCTTCATTATACTCAAGTGAAACTGCCATTTTTTAAAAATTCAAATAAATGGCAGTGAAGAATGCAATCAGTACTACTTGTACAGTGTGTGGCACTGCCTTGATTTATGCCAAGTGACAGTTTTACCTACCATTGCTTTCGCACCATTCATGCAAATATCCAATGTTAGTTATAAGTTCTTTATACATCTTGTACTCAATCCTGTCAACTCCGTACACTGAAAATAATCTTTCCTAGTCTGTGGTCTTTTTGTTATCTTTTGAAGAGATTTTCAATTCAATTTTAATGTTCCATTTGTCTTTTTTTTTTTTTTATGGTTTGTTTTTTGTCCTAGGAAATCTTTGCCTAATCTAAGGTCACCAAAATGGTCTTCTAGAAATGTTTTAACTACTTTTGGGTCTATGACTCATTTTTAGTTACTCTTCCTGTATGCTTCTTTTTCCAAATAAATATGTCAGTACCATCTTTTGAAAAACTTGAAAATGGCTTAACTTTTATCGATGTTGTTAGATTTGGCTTGCTAATATTTTCAGGATTTTTGTTCCTATGTTCATGAGGACCACTGTCCTGTTATTTTCTTGTTTTGTAATGTCTTTGTCAAGTTCTAGTATCAGACAACACTGGCCTCATAAAATAAGTTGGAAGTATTCCCTCCCCCTCTACTTTCTGAAAAACTTTGTATAATTATGCTTGGTGTTATTTCTTCGTTGAATGGAAAAATTTATAAGAGGAACTATATGGGATTGGAGTTTTCTTTGTGGGAAGATATTTCATAATAATTTCAGTTGTATTCATAGATGTGAGGCTATTCAGGTTTTGTTCTCTTCTTGTGTCAGTTTTGGTGAGTTTTATTTTCCTAATTGTTCTATCTTGTCTTATGTTGTCAAATTTACTGGCATAAAAATGGTCATAATTTTGCATCCTTTTAAGTAAGGTAAGATCCACAGTGTCAACTCTTCCTTCATTCCTGATATTTGTGATTTGTAATTTCTCTGGTTTACTTGAATGGTCTAATTAGAGATCTACTGATTTTGTTGCTCTTTTGAGAAACAGATGTTGGTTTCATTGATTTTCTCCATTGTTCTTCTGTCTTATACATTGTTGATTTTTACACTTTATTATTTCTATTTATTTAATTTGGGTTTATTCTTATCTAGAAAAAAGATTAAGAGAACTTTAGACCACTGAATTTGTATCTTTTTAAATTTTCTAATAGAAGTTCTTAAATCTATCATTTTCTAACAATTTTTTTTAAAAATTGAAATGATACAAAGTATGAGCCCTGACCATAACAAAATTAAACTAGAAATCAGTAAAATAAAGCTCCCTGGAAAATCTCCAAGTATTTGGATATTAAGAAAAACACTCCAAAAAAAATTCAATAGTCAAAATGTAAATTAGAAAATCTTTGAAGACAATATCATTGACAAATCTCCAGCAAGACTGACAAAGATAAAAAGAGAAAAGACACAAATTACCATTATCAGGAATAAAACAAGGGATATCAATTTAGAACTTGTAGACATCAGAAGGATAATGAGGAAATGCCATAACCTCTATACACTAATTTGATAGTTTAGATGAAACAATTCCTAAAAAAATACAAGTCACCCAATATGAAATAGATAATTTAAATAGCCCAATAACTATTAAAGAAACTACTCATTTTACCACCCCCCTCCCCAATCTCTAGGCCCAGATGGTTCTACAAAATAAAGAATTCACACCAATTCTATACAACCCTCCAGAAAACAGAAGAGGAAACATTTCCAAATTCATTTTATAAAGCTAGTATTACCCTGAAACCAAAAAGTAGAAGAAAAAAACCAAAAAACCCTACAGAACAATGCCCCTCATGAATATTCACAAAAATCATGATCAAACTATTAGCAAACAGAATCCAGCAACAGCTAAAAAGAAATATACATCATGACCTAGTGGGGTTTATTCCAAGGATACAAGGCTTGTTTAATATTCAAAAATTAAGCAATGTAAATTTATAACATTAACAGGTGTAAAGAAGAAGTCATCTGGTCATATCAATGCAGAAAAAGCATTTGAGAAAATTCAACACCCATCCATGACAAAATTATGATCAAACTTGGAATAGAAGGGAACTTCTTTAACTTGATAAAGAGTATCTACCAAAGGCCTAGAGCTAACATTATATCCAGTGGTGAAAGACTGAATGCTCCTAATTTGGGGGAAAAGGCAAATATGCCAGCTCTCATCACTCTTATTTGCAAATGACATGACTGTGGGAGTACTGGCCTGTTAGATTACTCCAACATATGGAAGAGGGATTCTCAAGTCTTTGCTTTTGCATTTGCTGTTAGCATACGTGAAATACCAAAACAAAAATACAAGGAATCCTTTCTTCAAATGTTGGTGGTTCTTCCTAAAGATAATTTTCACATGTTGTGCATACTAGTCATCCAGACCTCTTTTAAATTTACTATGTACAATAAATGCAGATGTTTGAGCTGTCAGAGAGGTAGTGTATAATAGGTTCTGGAGACCAACTACTAAGATTTGTATCTTGGCTCTGCTATTCACGATCTGTATGAACACTGTGGGCAAGTTTCTTAACTTCTCTGCTCAATTCAATTTCGTCAGTTATATAGTGCTGATGACAACAGTTACTTACCTCACTGGATTATTACTAGGATTACTAGGATTAAGTGTGAAAAGGTGTGCAAATGAAAATAGTGTCTGATGTATAGAAAAAGCTCAATAAATATTAGTTACTCATATTATTGCAGATGTTTGAAACAAATGTTCCCATTCCCCTTAATGTGTTCCCTCTAATCAAAGAATAATGACATTACAAAAATTTAATGTTTGGGGATTTCCATTAGAAAGCAAACAAACAAATAGAAAATTTGTTAGCAGAGGAAACAAAATCAGTACATATGCAAAATATTCAATCCCACAAGTTACTTATAAAATGATAATTCAAATAGCAATTAAATATCATTTTATAACTAGTAAATTAGAAATATTAAAATTAACAGCCAGGTCTGACTAGGTTTTAGTCAACAGGCATACTGTATTGGTGACAGTGTGAACTGATGTAATTCTTTTTGGCAAATGATTTGCAAAACATTTGAAAAGAAATATACTTACGTCTATTGCATGACACTGGACTTCCTGTAACTCAGCATTTTCAGCTTTGTCTCCTTCTCCTCCCACAGTGGACAGAACTAATTCCATATTCAGTCTTTCCAATGTGCCCCCCAGTATCAGTTACCTGGGTGTTATCTGACATGCTCAGATATGATATGAGGATGAAGGATGAGAAGTATTAAACCCAGGCCAGGAAGTATGAGCATACATTAGGAAAAGGATACCACAAAGGAACTGAGACTCAAGTATTAAGAAATGTGGGGCCAAAATAACATACCCAAGGTCAGATTAGATCGTGTCAGAACTTTCAAGATTTGGAGTTCGGAACACATGGTTCTAGGGACATATTAAGAGAGACTAAGAACCATATATAGTATTCTTACAGTGTTTATTAGCGCCATCTTTTGAAATCTTAAAGGAAATTCATGGTTTTAAGCTGGAAAGCAGAGGACACTAAGAAATATAATAATCATCAAATTTTGAGTCCTTTTGGTAGAACAGATGGATCTATTTATTTATATATATTGGCTCCTATATTCTCACTCACCAAGATTGTTATTTATTGGATTATGAAAAGGCTGACAAAAATCTTTGAAAATATTAGGAGACTTCAGATAAACTTGCAACAGAGAGCAGCATGCAACATACCTCTCTCCCAAGCTTTTATTAAAATACTCATAAAGGTTTTTAAAAAGACAAGACTGCACAGACCAATTACTAAGCATACAGAAACATGATATTCAGACATCATTAGAATGACAGAAATCTTTTAAGATCTGCTTCCCATCTGAGTCTAAATCAAGGATCTGGCATTGTCCTCAAGGAACTAACCACAAATAACACAGTGCATGCCTAATAGCTTTCTTTGTGTTCCCTTTGTTGGTCCAGCTACTTGCTTTATAATTCTTCCTTACCTGAATGACATTATTAGCAATAGAAAACACACAAATATTACCGTAGGAATTAGCTAATTATTAAAAGCTGATTATCAGCTATATTTATCCTATAATTTAATTTCATCTGTTTCTTTGTAGTTTTGCTTTTACATACAAAATATGTATCTCTGGCTCCCTAATATATAAAAGACTCTCTGGCTCCCTAATATATAAAAGACTTGTGTAAGAAAAAATATTTGATGACATACATAAAATCACAATCACAGTAATTGGACCACAGTTTACACTAATTCAGAACAGAGGAATTTATGCTCATTTATAAGTGATTATATAAAGGAAGAGAAAATGGGTTAGGTAACAAAATGATTAAATTTTTTATATGAAAAAATTACATGAATCCCAAGTTCTTAAAAAGTTCATGTTTAAAAAATAAGTCAAGGTGAAAGAATAAACTTGTACTTTTAACTTCCGTATGTGATCATTTGGGTCCTTTTGCCTTGGATTTGGTTTCCTTTGGAACTTTTCCATTTTGACACTGAGTAAATCTGGCTACTGTAGAAACACCATCCACAAACTTGGTTTTGAAAAGGACGTTTGCATTGTTGAACATACCTTCCTTTAGGGACACCACAATGAACTTAAGGGAGAAAGAAAAACAGCATAAAAAGTACTTTTTGCAGTATCCTTGAAGAAGTTCACTCTTTTTATACTGAGGTTAAGAATCATTTGGAGATACTTTGTTATTGCTTTAAATGCTTGGCTCCATGCATATGCACATCCTCAAATGCAAGTAACAAATAGTTATTATTAGGCACCTCAATGAATTCTTTCCATACGCAGTTTTAGGAGTCTCTTAATTTTACTTTGAGTACTTCATTACCCAAGTTACTATCTTCTGCTGGTTGGCTGCTTGTTGCTATCTTCTCCAGTTAGTATCACTGTCTTGTTGCTAGCTCTAAATGCCACTGTTAGCTGCTAAAAAAACTGCCACAATAAATACACAGTCTATGATAACTATGGTAAGTGAAGCCCCCCAGAATTGTTCAATGCATTATCTATACAATCATATTTAGTAGCCTTAGTTCCTGTAGCAACAGTTCAATAAAAACAAACTGTTTTTAGCTTCAAGGGTTTTTTAAATCACTTTCTAGGAGGAATGAAGAGTACCCCATCAAGTGCCACATGATTTTATGATATATTTTTCAGGTGTATCCTTGAAACAGTCTTGTTTTGATTGTGTATCTTCTGGCAGCTAGCTAGAGAAAATAATTACCCTAAAAAATTCCAAATTACAAAAAAATTAGATTCTCCCTCATGTTACAACCTATAATTTATAATTCCAGGCTCTTTTCTTTAATAAGAGACAAAACCCTCTTTCCTTCTATACCCATCTGAATAGAAATATATTTAAAGAGATACATAACACCTTAGTATTCCTCAATCCTGAATATCTTATTTATACTGACCATTACTAAAAAGTAGTTTTAGAAAACAAACTAGAACTATTCTGAGACTTTTTTTGGTTCTTACCTGAGAATGTGTGAAATGAGTACGTAGCATCTGTCCAATATTCTGAGTATGAGAAAGATCCAAGGCTGCATCTACCTCATCCAGGATGTAAATTGGGGCAGGTTTGAAGAGGAGCATGGACAGTATTAATGACAAAGCCACTAAAGACCTAAGAAAAGAAGGCCGAAAGAAAAGCTGTCAGAACTTGATTTTACCACTTTTTACCAAAGCACTGAAGCAAATCTGCTGTCCTGTTACTATTATGAATAGTGCCAGTTTAGCTGAAAGATAGTTATAGAAAAAAGAATCTTAAGTTTCAAACTTGAAAACTTTTGTTTCATTAAAATGTTTTTTACTTTAGGTTTCCATTTTTCCCTCTCTTCAACAAGTTTTATTTTGAATAAAACAGGTATATGTTCTTCTTTCCTGTCAGATAATTAGGATGTTATATTTGGCACCTAACCTTAAGAAAAGATCATATTAGTGTTAATAGTTTTCTCTTTCTCTCCCTAAAACTCTTTTTCAGTTCTTTTCTATATCCCCTTTAACTACAGCTGTTTTTGTTCTAGTCTGGAATGAAGAAATATAACAATTCTTATATTTTTCTTAAATATTTCATTAAAAAGCCTTGTTTATTATAATACAAATGTTTAGAATTATTTAAAAATAGTATTAAAATTACAGTAACATCTGTAGCACACTTAATTCTGTAACTTCAAATATCTCCTGACATGCAGCACTGGAGTAAATAGTCTAATGCTTACTGTATTCCAATAGGGTATTTATTAAGAAACATGTAAGTGGGGAAAAAAAATTGTGTGTGTAAGTAGAGGGGGGTCTAGGAAGGTGAAACCAAAATTTCTAGCAAAGGAAATGAATGAAACAGTACAATAAAAACCAAACAAGTTGATCTTTACTGCTATAGAGGGTAGCGAGGGTAGCTGAGGTCACTCAAGAAACCTAAAATTACTTTTCAGTGTCTCTGTACCAAATATTTAAGGCACTGAGCTTAAAAACAACTCATCAACACTTAAACTACTATGCTGGATTATGGTATATCTGAAAATTAAGTTTATATCATCTAAATTATGGAAATAATTTTTAGGTTCCAGTAAGAAAATAAGCATACATTCTCTATTTTCCTCAAAAAATTTTCTAGAACTTTGGCAAAAACAATTAAAGATGCTGTGATCTAAACTGTGGAATTCAACTTTGATTGACAGGCAGCAGAAGCTGTCTTTTTTGACTTAAAATATTTTGGAATTTTATCAATAATGAAAAATAAAGAGTGGACTTCTATTCATAAAAATGACAGAAGATTTCATAAAAGAAATTAACAGGTCTTAGTATTTTCTACATACATAAGAGAAGAGTTACAAGATGGCATAGAGCACATGAGAACAATTCAAGAACTGTGGACTGTACATCCTGTAGGGGAAAAAATACAAAATTAATAAACATCTTCAATTATATTGATATTCACAATTTTCTCTCAGGAGGTTTTAATTATTTGGCTCTCTGCAGTTAAGAAGTTAGGCCAAATGACCTTCTAAGTTTCTCTCGATATACTGATTGTCTGAATCACTGTGTAACACAAGGCTGGGAGAAACTTCCCTGAAGCCCAGAACATGCTATTTCCAGTACTCTTCTTTCATTTATGTAGATCCAAGTTTCCATTTGGTATCATTTTCCTTTCACCAGAGAACTTCCTTTAACTTGTACAGTTCTGCTGGAATCAAATTCTTCCACCTTTTGTTTTTCTGAAAAAATATATTGCCTTCAATATGAAGAATATTTCTACTAGATACAGAATTCTAGGTTGACACATTTTTCTTTTAGCACTTTATAGATGCTGTTCCAGACTTCTGGCTTGCATAGTTTTTGTTTTGTTTTTTTTAACATCTTTATTGGAGTATAATTGCTCTACAATGGTGTGTTAGTTTCTGCTTTATAATGGCTTGCATAGTTTTTAACAAGAAGTCTAAAGTCATTCCTCTTTGTTCCTTGGCACTTAATATGCCTTTTTACCTCTGACTGCTTTTAAGATTTTTCTCCTAATCACTGGTTTTCAGCAACTTTATATGACATGCCTTGCTGTGTTACTGTATGTGCAGGAAGCGAGTGTATGCGTTTATCTTACCTGGGGTTCACAGAAATCAAGTATGTGGGTTTATAGAAGTCATCAAATCTGGAAAACCTGGGTCCATTATTTTTTTTGTTTTTTTCTGTTTTACCTCTTCCTCTCCCTTTGAAACTCCAATTACATGTATGTTAGATCTCTCAATATTGTCCCACGGGTCACTGAAGCTCTTTTTGTTTTTACAGTTTCGTGTTTCTAAGCTTGACTTGAATAGATTCTATTGATATGTCTTCAAATTGAGTCATCTTTCTTTTATTCTGTCGAATCTGTTGTTAATCTTATGCAGTAAACTTTTCCTTTCAGGTATATTTTTTATCTCTAGCAGTTCCACTGGATTCTTCGTTGATAGCTTCCATGTCTCTCATCACATTCTTCTTTTCTTGTAAATAACCTCCTTGTCTGCTAGTTTCATCACCTGTCATTTCTGGGTCTGTTTTTCCTCTAGGTTATGAATCATATTTTCTCAATTTCTGTCTAGAATATTTTCTCAATTTCTGTCTAGTAATTTTTATTAGATGCTGAACACTGTGATTATGTTGTTTACAGTCTCAACGTTGTTGTCTGTCTTTAAAGCATGTTGGGCCTGCAATGAACCTTTGCTAAGGGGTGTCTAAAATAGCCTTCACTTAAGGGGTAGTGCAAATGTAATGCTAATGTGTAGTAGCTCTCTGGGGCTTCCCCAAATTCTAATCTGTTTCCTTCATTTAGTAAGACTACTGGGCTTTGTGTGGGTTTCCCTCCCTGCATCTGCAGTCAAAAAATTGCTCCTAGGGAGAAAGCTAGGGTAAACAGTGGACTACAGCATTTTTGTTTCATTTCTCTCAGGTATCTCCTGGGTTATCCATTTTCCAATGTCTGAAAGTAATTGTTCCTCATGTATTTTGTCTAGTTTTCTAGTTGCTAATCCTTATTTCTACTTTGTTGCCTACTATGTTAATCAAATGTCCTAACTAAAATTTGTAGTCTCACATATTAGGCTCCTTAAATTCTACATGCAAAGATAGCAAAGCAAATCTGAAATAAAACTGGGAGGCAATGAGATGTTGGACTATAATAAAGTAAGAGGATTATTGCAAAGGGATTACTCACTCACCTCTGACCACCACTAAGTTCAGTAAGGTTTTCTTTCCAAGTATTTCCTAAGGCAACCTTAAACTCCAGACCATCCAATACATTTTGCCCTTCTGGTGGTGCAAGCATAGCATTAGCACCGGGTAAAAGAGTGGAAAAAATAGATCCAAAATCCTTGTTCACCTGGATAAAAAAATGATATTAAAATATCAGAGAAGGTTTTCCAAGAAGAATCAAATGATGTGTATATATGCAAACCAGCAGAAGCATTCTGTTGTCTGTTACCCTAGCTCTGAGGTTGGCAAGTTATGGTCCATGTGACAAATCTGGCCATGCCCGTTCATTTATGTATTGTCTATGGCTACCAGCAATATAGTCTAGTGGTTGCAACACAGACTACATGGCTCTGAAATACTTATCTGTCCCTTCACAGAAAGAGTTTACTGAGCTTTGCTCTAACTTCCAGGGGAAACTAGAGGCTATACCTCTAACTCTACCATGAAGTTTTGATACAACAAAAGGCCATGGTTGCCGGAATCCTCAGAGACACACAATTGGATAATATAGGAGATTGAATTTTCAGCTGGAGAAGAAAAACAAAAACTCTTTTTGGCATAAAGTGTTCTCTTAAAAAATTTGTTTTCTCTTGACTGGTATGGTAAGGCCTGTGGTTATCAGCTAACTTTAAGAAGCCTAAGATCAGGGTGAAGTCTAGGAGAAAAAGAGGCATGAAATCAAACCAGATCTGTTAAAGGTGTTCAGTGGTTCTTTTCTATGCTTCTTCTCAAAGCCAAAGAAGTTAAGGTATCAAGGGAAAGGAACAGGATTGAGCCCCAAAAGAAAAAGGCTAAAGAAGCTATTTGGCCTATTCCCATAAAGGCTGAGCAGAAGATTACACAGAGATTTAGGACCAATATTCTAGACTGTAACTGAGTAATTTTTGTGCATACACACTTGATCAATGCCTTGAGAATTCAGCCATCTGTCTTCAAAGACATGACTAATAATCTTAGAGAGTTCAGCAGACAAAATTGAGAATGTATACATGCATGCACACATGTACACACACACGAGGATTTGACGTCCATGTTCTCTAGGGAAATCTCCACCTTCAAGTACAAAATTCAAGTGCAAATACACTTTTTATGAATATTTGTAGTAACAAGGAAATCTCCTAGACATAAACAGTCTCCTAAATATAAATTTACTAAGGAACACATATCTTAAGAACAACTGTACACATGCTAATATCCTACACAGAGAAAGTAGATTCTAGTTTTATCTGGGATAGATTTCCAGAGCTAGGCAAGGTTCATCACAATGAGGAGAGGACTGCTGTCTTTTCTAGGAGAATGACAGAAGATAGCATTGTATTTATAAACACCCTTTTCTTTTAAAAATTTTTTTGACCAGGCAGGAGAGAGGCAGCTCAAAACTAAGACTACTAAATGCTACTAAATCCCAAAGATGACCATGGATCCTGGATCCCATGTGGAAATTCCTCCAAAAGGGAAAAGACAAACTTTCAGTTAGTGGGTAGAGAAGAATACAGATAGGAAATAAACTGAATTTTGAAATTCCAATAAGGCTAAGAAGGAAACAAAAAAGCAAAAAACACAACCAGTGCCTAAAATACTCTGGCTTTGTCAATCAACTATACTTGAAGCCATAAGGAAATAATGTAATGCTGATAATAATAGTACCTACTTCATTAGGTTACTTTGAGAATTAAGTGGGAAAATTAATAGGAGAATAGTGCCTGACATATATCATAAGCACTCAATAAATTTACTTGCTTTGGGAGAACTTTAGAGACTGGGGAAAAATCAGTTTAAAAGATAAATTTGTACTCACACTAAATCCAGGAACCGTGGGGAAAACAAAAGACAGAATCTCTCAGATCTAGCGTTAAATCCACATATTGTGCAAGAATAATGGGGCCAACTTTCTGCAAGCATTTTTAAAAAGACAAATACTACAGGGAGACTGAACACTGAAAATAAGTTGTAGAGCAGGAAAAACAACGCAATTGAAAGACACAATTGTTCTGCCATTACCAAAAATAAAGTTCCTGAAGAATTAAAAAGAGAAAAAGAGGTAAGGTGCCAGTTAAATCCCCGAGGCCCAGGCCTGTTAAAGTACCAAACAGCATAGTAACTATGGAATCTTTTGAGGAGGAGTCTTTTTCTATGGTAGGTATAGGAAAACTTCACAGAAGAGGCTAGGGAATTATCCTAAAGGAGATAAATCTATGCAGCCAGGGAAGTAGAAATAATAGTAAAGAACCCTGAAATCTGCCAAAGTTGTCATAAAACGAAACAAAAATGGTAATTGGGATTCTGTTGCATATGAATCCTGGAAATGAATACTGAACTTCCTTGTTTATTACCCAGTTCTACTTCTTAAAAAGCAACAAAAGGCAATTTTAACTTTAGTTCTAATTAGGAAAAGAGAATTCCATTTTTTCTACCTTTTGATTGTTATGATATTAGGCTATTTCACCTTTCTAAGCTTGTTTCCTCATTTGTAAAATAGAGATAATAATTATCAAAGTTATAGAATTAAGATAATTCATGTAAAATGACAGAACTGCTCTTAACTATAATTATATAAAATTAATATTACTTTATAATTATGTAATTATTAATCTAACATGTATAAAAATCCTTTGCTAAAAATCTAAGAATGCCTAATACTTATGAATTCTGAAATGCAATTAATTTATAAGTGGTAAGGAATACACAATCTTGCTATAGAAACATTCTTAGAACTAATATTTGACCTCTATGAGTCTGGGCAAGAGAAACTGAAGAGCTAAGAACTGAAGGAGTCCTTTGGAGAGGTTTTCCAACAGTTAGAGAGAGCTTCCCCAATGTGAAACAGATAATGCTTCCAGTTTTAAGCAGAGGATGCGTGGGACTATAGCAGATATTTGGAAGAAACCTTAGATACTGTCCAACATTAGAACCTACGATCTCATAAGAAGAGGTAAACAGTAACCCAGACCCGGCAAACGATGTAAGAAGGAAACATGTAGAAATCTAGAAAATTAGAAATTTAATATAGCTTAGGAACCAGAGAAGTAGACTATGAGAGCATGATGGAATGACACAACTTGTCTTTGCAAATCAGTAGTAAAGTCCAAAAGGACAAAATGCTTTAAAAAGCCTACAAGATTTTAATTAAGGTCTGAGCTGTGCCTCAAACAAAAATTAGCTATTTCAAATTCATCTTAGAGTACAACCCTATTAACTTTATCTTTCATCCTTTCCTCATACAGAATAAATTATACAATTTTTGGTTCAAATACCTTTTGCCAAGCAATATTTAGGGCTTGGTTTTTCTTCTGGTCAAGGTCTTCTATAGTTGCAAGGATTTTGGATTTGTCATTTTCTACAATTCTCTTCTTCTTCATCAAGTCATTATACTAGTAAGATAATAAAAGGCATACTTAATTGGGAAAACACAAAATTTTCTTTATATTCTAGAATTCAGTCAAGAATAAAGAGATTTCAATTTTCTTATATGCAATATATACAACTCCTATTTACCAAAAAGATATACTACATTGAATTATAATGTAAGCCAAATTAAGGAAAGTAAATATATCATCTATATGTAAAATTCAATTACTATAACAGAATTTATAGGACAAGCTGTTGAAATATTTTGACTCCACTAGTATTCCCTTATCTTCCTAGCAGCCAAGGCAAAAGGGAAAATTTGTCATATGTAAACTCAAAAGTAGCCCTGCATGCTTAAGAAGCAAGGTCAGTCTTAGCAGTGACACAAATAAAATTTTAATTCTTCACCATGGTGTATAAAGTCCTACATAAATTGGATCTTATTTATCTCTGAATTTCTGGCATCACACTCCTCCCCAGGCTCCAGCCATATGGTCACTTTTTTTCAGTTTCGTGAACATAATAAGCTCACTGTAGCCTTATGGACCCTGCATTGTTCTTCCTCTATTTCTGACATAACAGGTGCCTCAAGTTTCCACTCAAACATCACATCTTCAAAGTAGCCTTCCCTAGTTAATGTAGAAATTTACTGAAAAAAATTCTGAGGGAGGCAACAGAGGAAGAATAAACCATGAGCAGCAGCAGAACTTTCTAAAAATCCTTTTAACTTATTTCTCCTCAAAGCCTCACATTTCAAGGAGCTTCAAATTCTCCCTGAAAAACTCCAGCCAGTCTTGCTAGTTTCCTTGCCATCCCTCTCCTTTGTGGAGAGGAGGTTTTAGGAGCGTGGCCATATTTTTATCCTATTCCTTGCTAATTCCATATAGTTTCTTATATGTGGTGACACAAAATATAACAACAAAAGGCCAGCTGCTGATCAACAATAGAGCCTTCCTCTCTGGTAAGGAGATGGGAGTTGGTAAATTCTTTTTAAAAAAATATTAGCCCCAGTTATCATTATCTAATGAAGCAAACAAGTAAAAGTAAACAAGTTTCATGATGTTAAGCAGCTCAAATTCAGACAAAATATTTCCTTTCCAAAAAGATGCCATATATTGCAAAGGTTTAATGGAGAAATGTAAACCAGCAGGATCATTTTATAGAGATCACAGCAGGTGCATTATTAGACTGTTCAGCATCTAACATAGATTCTCTGTAGACACTAATGTCAATAACAGTTTACAAAAACCTGTTACCAAAAAATTTGTTAAAAGTCATTGAGCTCGTAAGTATTTCCATTTTTAAAGAGCTCTCATTAACTCTGCTATACAAATTCAATCAGAATTTTACAGAATTAAAGAAGGTATAATATAAAATTACTCAGATTGCTATTTCCTATGGAGCCATCAAGAATAGGAACTGCTTTCTCCTTTGGGTTTTTCTAGGGACATGCAGACTATAAAAGGTAGGGGAGATGGATAACGTTATCAAGTAACTGAGAGCATTAAAACAGAGAAGACACTGCTGCATTTACAGATTAGTAAAACAGTGTTTATGTATACAACAATCTTAGCCATTTACTTATGTGATGGCTCCAGCATATACTGGAGTCAAAGGAAGACAGGACTTATGGAGTGGCTGACCGTGAGGAGGCAGACAGGACACAGGTGTCCCCCACTTTTCAGAAGTTTGCTTTACACCACTACTTTTACAAGAAAAGGTAAAAAGCACAAATAGTGTTCAGCATGTGTTTTGCAGTGAGCCCTTAGAGAAGCAGCACACACCCCGAGCAGGGAGAGTGGCACCATCAAGCTCCTCACAGGGAACAACACTAAGCATCTCAGCATTAAGCCGCCAGAGCTTTGAACTGTGTCGATGAGCATCTGTGCTTTATCTCAGTTTATTTTATGCATCTGTTAGCAAGATGTGCCCTAAGGTAATTGCTTCTTTGCTTTATATCATTTCACAGGAATAGTTTCACAGGATTGGTGCTACTTTTGGACAGTGGGGGAAACCTGTACTCTATTTTTCAAAATCTTTCAAAAAGGCAAGTGAAAGAAATGATAGAAATGTGAAGAGCTAACATGATCAAAAATGTTGTTTTTATTTACACCAAAAATAAGAAAGGAGTTGGAAAAGTCATTCAAGGTAAAACAGAATATATAACTGATGATGCAAAAAGAATGAAATAAGAAAAGAAATAACTGGAAAGGGAGAAAGGGAAAATGCAAAGAAAACAAGTTATCAAAAGCATCAAGTAAAAGATTGACTCTAATAATCGCCTCAGGGGTCATATGAAGCCATCAATGCTACTCATATTCTGAAGTGGCCAAATAGTCATAGCAAAGTGACTTACCCGCTCTTCAGCTTCTGTCAGTACATTCATAGCTCTCATATTGACATTTCTTCCTAGTTTCTCCTTCATTTCTTGCAACTTCTGAAGTCTCTGACCAGCTTCTTTTGGGTTGTTAGTTTTGAAATCATAGGTGCTATTGGGTTGCCCAAAGAGGTGTTTCTCTGCATTAATCCAGTCATAATCTTTCAACATTTTGGACACCTAGCCACATGTGATAATGATAATAGAATGATATCATTGCCTACAAACCTTTATTTAAAAATTAGTTTCTTAAATATTTACTAATTTTAAACCAGACATTTTGGAAAAAAATCCCACAACGACACATTTGGAAAAAATGGGATTCACTGTTGGCAGTGGACCTATAATAAGTATGAATATTTTTACCTGGAGGATAGGTAAGAAACTTGAGACTATATAGAAAAAGATTTTCCTATTACTCAAGCATGAGAGTAAGAGCCAACTCAAGAGAAATAGTTACAAAGTGTGTGTGTGTGTGTGTGTGTGTGTATGCACACACATATATAGAACATCTCCATTATAATGAAATATAAGTCAGATGAGGCTCCAGATTTTACCAAATTCAATCTATTGCTTCAAAAAAACAACTTGTGAAAGTTAAAAGTCTTATAAGAATACTTAAGTCACAGATTTGGTAAAATCATGGAAGCCTAATCCTGAGTGATATCTAATAATTCTTCTAGAAATTATAATCTAAGTAAAAAACTGTCCTAAATATTGACTCTATCCCCTTGCCACCCTCTTTTGACAAGGCACAGTAAAATACTTCTTCATATAATATAACCAATTAAAGTTTTTTAATTATAGTGCTTAAGGAAGACTTTCTTCTACTAGAATTGTTCAAGGTTGGTTCTGACTGGTAGAATCTAATCCTCTTCAATCATCCTTATTAGTTCCATAGGTACAGTCTCACCACTAGAATCCAAAGTAAAATAATCATTTCTTTCCTGCTGATCTGTAAGCTCTATGAACACATTCTGTGTTCATTCTTATATCTTTAGTGCCTGGCATAGTATGCAATAAATATTTGACAAACTATGTATTTCAAAGAATCCTTGACTTTTTAGCAGTTCCACTTACAAGTCCTTCTTTCTACCCCCTTCCCTAACTGTAAATAAAATCCCCTAGCAATCACCAATACTAGCATTTTCAATTATAAAAAAACCATTAACAGTAATATTAGCATTGGTAATAATTCAGTGAATCCACTAATAGGAGGGTACTAGGAAAGCAATACTAATAAAATACTAGGATATTATGACGTGGCCATAAAAAAGTGTTTTTTAAACCAAGTAATGAACCTGAACAGAGACTCATGGCTCTTTCAGAGAGGGTGGAAAACTGTTTTTTATGTTAAATCTCTTGTATTTTTATGATGTTAAAAAGATTTAAAAGGCACCAAACTGTTACACACCAGTAAGAAAACATGCTGAGTGAATTACTAAGACCATATAAATGCAATCTCTTAACCAAACAACGAATTTCTACAAAACCATGTGTTTTCTCTAAAGTACTTAAGGCACTGTGACACATGAAAGAAAGAAACTTCAAGAGTAACCAAAAAACTGTGGGATAACTTCAAAAAGATAACTGCTTGGCCAAACATCAGATTTCAAATGAGGCTGCTAAAACTGACTATAACCGATCCTCATAAGGACATCCAGAAACCATTTAAGACGTTATTTTAGAAGTTGCCTGTGTATGTTTCTCTGTGAGCTCCCTAAATTCAACTTGCAATAAGGTAAAGAATACATATTATTACTACTAACACATTAATAACTAGTTCTATGAGCAGCTGGGGATAAAAACCAGTCATTTCCATAGGAGACCACTCAATATTTGGTTAAAAACATCTTGGAGATGGAATAAACTCCTGAAATTAAATTTAAAAATAAAACATTTTTGCCTCTTGGTGATTACTGAGGAGCAGTTAACATAGTTGTAAGCCTCAAAGTTATGTTACACAGTAGTTCTGCCATTTATAGTAAGGTCTTCATTGAGCAGTTTACCAGACTATTTCAACACAGAGGCAAAAATTTGATCAAGGGTAAAAACGAACAACACAAACGTGCCTTTGCAGCAGCATCTTCAGCTTCCCGTTTATGTTTGCTGATGTTGTGGTCCAGTTCCTTAATTTTAAGCTGAGATTCATTGTTTTGCTCCTTATGTTTTGCTACTTCTGCATATTTAGCTTTAACTATGCTGTCTTGGGCTGTTATCACTTCTTTTTGCTTGGTCACCTCTTCTTGAGCTTTATTTACTAACTCCTGAAACAGATCATTAGAAGACAACATATAGCAAGGTAAGGTGGAGACATTTTTAGTTTACTGAAAGATCATCTAACAGACTTCTGGGCAAGATGGCAATGTGATTACAGACAGGTAGTCATCTAACCCTCTACATTTTATATCCCCATTAAAATGACTAATGAATTTACAGATAAGTGAAAACTTGTATTACCATTAGAAAAAAAAAAAAAGGTTGGGATGTACTGTTCCTGCTGAAAGCAACAATGTTTCTGCAAGAGACAGTGTAACTGGGATCACCTTGGGGAGGAGGGACTACTGGAATCTGACCTGTGAGGTCTCTCAAAAAAGTGGCATTTTGGGGAGTTTACAAGATAATATGACAGACTCCCAAATGACATTTATTAGGAGGGGCAAAGAACAGGGGTGGAAGCAGGTAAGCTGGCATTTGTTCCTTTCCCTTCTATAGAAGTAAGCCATAGGGACTTTACCAGTGGCAGTAGAAAGTCAGTGTTTGGTTCTAGCAGAGGGATCAAAACGGAGATATGGAAGAGGAAGAGAAACTTTTTTGAAGAAATGGATCTGTGGCACAAAGAAAAACTTCTTGCTTTGACTTTTACTATCCCCTACCTCCTGAGGTTGAAGTTATTCAACCTCCAAAGTGATAATTACAGCTGGGATTTAGTCTATCAACTCTCACCTCCTCCCCCTCAAACCTCTTTGCTAGATCTTAAAAGTCCTTCTGGTAAAAAGATATGGTCACAGACTCACACAAATGTCTGAAAACAAAAAAACCTAGCTCAACTCAGATTTAGGTAGAGGGAAAACAGATAAGTAGAACAACCTGCTAAAAGACTGAGGAAGAATAGATCTCTGTAAGTGATGAAAAGCACCAGTAAAAATTTAGGAATTTTTTAGGCATGCTCATTAGAAAACAAGATCATTTTGAGCAGTAAACAATATTTGACATTATGGTTAGGTTATGAATGTGCCATAAATGCTTTAATTTCCTTATAATGTTTTATAATGTTTAATTTGTCTCACTTAAGGTCCTTTGCAGGAGGAAGATAAATCACAGCATTCAGCTAAAAAACCCAAAACAAAAACCCATGACAAAATCGTGTTTATGAAGAAGATTCCCTCATGCCTAGAGGTTGAAGATTGCATCACAGGTATGACTGTTTCAATCTTTACAATGGTAAGAAAAAAACAAGGAAATCTATCACTTAAGATTGAGCAAAAATGTTTGAACCTAATTAGTTAGTAGGCAATTTCTCTTCTTAGCTCGCTGAGAGTGTCCTTAGTTACTATTATCAGCAAATGGAAACAATTTAGAATGTAAAGCCTGAAAAAACAACCTTTACAAACTAAGTGATCCACTTTATAGTTTTCCATAAAGAGAAATGGATGCCCTCTTTACAGAAATATGTACATGTTTGGATTTTATCTTTATTTAGATTAAGGAAGAAGTGGCTTATTTTACTTCCACATTTCTCTTTAGAAACATGACATCTAATTTTTTAAAATTCCACATGATGTCCATGAAAGATGGTAGAAAATATGGAGGAATGAGATGAAAAATGAGATTAAAAGACAAGTCAGAAGGCAGAAAAGAAACTGTAGAAAATGTAATCAGCAACACAAAACACAAAGCTGAAAAGCATTTCTACACATTTCTATCCCTTATCTTCAAAAAGAGTAAAGAATTGTTATTCTGCTATTGGTTTGATAAATAATGTGTTAAAAAAAAAAAACCTGAATTTAACCACAAACAGAATGAAGAGGAAGGAACTACTTTCTAAAACACTGCACGCTACAATTAAAACAATCATTTCAAGGGAAAAACCACAGAAAATGTAAAAGCTGATGACAAAAGGCAAAAACACACTTTACTATAATGTAGGTAAAATGGATGGAACTCCCCTGTTAAAAGCTGTTATATTTTAGTTAACATGAAGATCAATGATATATTACTTACAAAAACAGTATCTATATAGCCACACAGCAGAAAACTTAAAAATGAAAGTTATATTGAAAAAACAAAAGTGGGTACACTTTGTACAGCATAGTGACAATATTTAATAACACTACTGTATATTTGAAAGTTGCTAAGAGTACATCTTGAAGTTCTCGTCACAAGAAAAAAAATTCTGTAATTATGTATGGTTACTAGACTTATTGTGGTGATAGTTTCACAATGTATGCAAATATTGAATCATTACGTTGTACACAGGAAACTAATATAAATGTTATGCTAATTATATCTCAGTTTTAAAAAGTAGGAGTAGAAATAATATGAAATAAAACAGAATTCAAGTTCAGAATTTAAAAAAAGGGTTAAGAGGGTATCCAGTATTCATGAGGGACCATTTCTAATATTTGTAGATAATAGAAATGTCTTCATAACATTTGAAAGCCCCTCAGTCCCAAATCCACCCTTTACTTCCTGCTTCTGAGATGGGGACATTGCTCCCTTGCCAGGTGCAACAGTATGAAGCCTCATCAGTAAAGGATGCTATAGGGTCACTGTAGAAGGAAGGGGCTTTACTTCTTGGTCCAATGTGCTTTTCTCAAAGGCAAGCTTGTCATGTGCAGGGGCTAGCAGCTTTCATGGCTTCCCCTGGCATCCCAGCATGTCCGCAGGCTGGGCACCTCCCCATGGCACCCTGGAAAGCTATTTCCCAGCAAGTGCCCCTGTGTAGCACTTTCCTATGCATGATTTCCCCTAGTACTCCACCAAACTCCACCACCAGTGGGCCACAGTTATCTTCTACAAGTAGATGTGGTTCTCAGCCCTGCAGGTAAAATGGGGCTCCTTTCCAGATTTGTTCCTTCCAAGGGTGCACTGCCTCAGCCTTATGGGTAACGCTGTTCCCTGTATCTGCTGTCCGTATAGTCTTTAGAGTTTTCTTTATCTCTTAGCAATCAATGCTGCATCATTCCAAACTCCTGTTATAGTTAACAATTTTTATTTAAACTTTGCCTGGTCAAATTACTGTGTAGTTTTTGTCTTCTGAATAGACCTGGACCAAAACAACTAGTAATATTATTTCAGGTCTCTTTCTGGATTGGTACTCATAATTTTAACTCATCATGACAGGAGTGAAGAGACCATAAAGTCTCTAAAGACCTCTAAAGTCAAACATCTTCAAGCCACCATTTCAGAATTAGATTAACATTTGTAATTTCTCTAATATGGTTAGTAAATCTTACCTTATTTTTAGCCACCTCAGCTGCCATTACTGCAATCTGACCTTCATAGGATTTGATAGCTTCATTTACAGCTTCAAGCTGTTGTTCATTGGATGCATGCTCTCTCTTGAGCTCTTCTAGCTCCAGGGTGATAGCTTCAACTTCCTATAAGAAACACAGCATCTGGGCATTCAGCAGGTTATTAACTACTGAAAAATAAATACATGCATGTCAACAAAATTAGTAAGATTCTCAAGCAAGTAAGACCCATAGCTTAGTTAAAAAACTACCAAAACATGTAAGCTACTTCTAAAGAAGGGGAAAGGAAATTTATTTTTCTATATTAAAAAAAAAAGACAAATGTACATACAATTTTTAAGGGTTCAAGGAACTTTGTATAAACTATATCCTTTATCCTTTTATTCCTATAGGGATAAACAATATACAGTTCTACATAGCAGATAAATTAACAGAGGTAAAGCCTTTTTAAAACAATTATTCAGTGACAAAAATATTAGTTTCTTAATTTTCTTCTTTCCCATTATAGCCTTTAGTTCTTTAGAAAATACTGTGCAAGCTATGAAAGAATCATAAGGTGGGTTAAAAAAAACAAACAAAAACTATGAACAAAAGTCAGACTTAAGTGAAACTGTACAGAATAGTGATTGAGCACAGCCTCTGTAGACAGAAAAACGCAGGTCAAATTCCAGCCTTGGCACTATCCAAAAGATATAATCAGATATCACCAGTCTATGATCGAATAGCACGTTGTAAATATAACATGCCTGGTCATATATCATTCTTTCACAGTGTATGTATGTTCACAAAGATGATCAAACAGAAATGTCAACAGTGAATCTCTGATACGACACAGCTCTGCGTACATGATATGAGCTTTGGTCCACTCTTGAATGAAACATTTACCAAAAGGCAACTTTGCTCTTTCTCCAAAATTAGCAAGCCAATGCAACCCCTACTCAAAATTACATAACAGTTAATTCCAGGGTTTCAGAGTAACGCATATTTTAATTTGACTCATAAGATGTGTAATGTGTCTCCTAAAGAAGTACATCTCACTTTTGGATTTTGTGATAAATACCGATGAATAAGGCCAAGGCCAACCAACGGTGCTCTACCACCTTCAGTTCTATTCTGATGTTCAAAGATTAGTTCCATTTCAAAACAAAGTTATTACCTGTTGTTTTTCTTTCATTTTCTTGGTAGAAGCATCTGCTTTAGTTTTGGCACAATCTAGTTTTTTCTGTGCATCCTTCAGTTCTCTCTCTCTTTCAGCTTCTGCGTTTTTCATTTTATTCTCCAATACTTCATATTTTTCTTCTGCTTTTTTTTGAATTTCTTTGGTGTTTTTTAAGGTCCCCTCACTTTCCTCTGCATCATAAAGCAGGTAAATATGCCTATGTGAGGTCTTACAACAACTATTAACAGGTATAGATATTAATGGCTTACAAATTCAACTTTTAATAGAAGAAAAGGTATGGAAAGTTGGAGCCAAGAGTTTAAAAAAAATCAACTGTTCTAATCTTATTCTAGAAATGGTATATTGAAACACAGATCATGCCTAAGAGCCATACTTGAATTACCTAATGATCTGTAAAGAAATTATTTCCAATCACATGAAATTGAGTAACATAAACTTTACCTACAACTTAACTTATAAAAAGATCACAGACCATCTTTTTTGGGCTTCCCTGGTGGCGCAGTGGTTGGGAATCTGCCTGCTAATGCAGGGGACACGGGTTCGAGCCCTGGTCTGGGAAGATCCCACATGCCGCGGAGCAACTGGGCCTGTGAGACACAACTACTGAGCCTGCGCGTCTGGAGCCTGTGCTCCGCAAAAAGAGAGGCCGCGATACTGAGAGGCCTGCGCACCGTGATGAAGAGTGGCCCCCGCTTGCCACAAGTAGAGAAAGCCCTTGCACAGAAATGAAGACCCAACACAGCAAAAATAAATAAAATAAATAAACTCCTACCCCCAACATCTAAAAATATATATATATATATCACAGACCATCTTTTTATATGACTGTATGCTTCCTAACATCAGAACTGAGTGTGTAACTATGGTATTTTCTTTTTATTTTAGTTATAAGTAAGCTTACAATTTACTTCATAAGCAAGCTTACTTAGTGTTCCTTCCTCCTTTATTTTTATTAAAGGAATCTTTTATTAAAGTAGAGAAGCACTGTGAGAACATATCTAGGATGAAGCATAGGAAACATATAACCTCTAAATTTATAAATTTAAAAATAAAAAAGTAAGATAGAATGAGCATGTGATGGTCACAACTGACATACACTGTTAAGCATTAGGACCTAGGTACAAATATAACCCTAGAAGCCATGAATAGACAATTTCCTATACTACTTTTCACTGTAGAGATGTCATTCCAAGAAATCAAAAGAGAAATAAAAAAATACTTTGTCACAAATGAAAATGGAAATACAACATACCAAAACTTACATCACATGTAGCAAAATCAGTTCTAGCTATGAGTGAAGTTCATAGCAAAGTTCATAGCAATAAATGCCTACCTCAAGAAACAAGAAAAATCTCAAACAGCTTTACACCAAAAATCTGTTGTGTTTCTATACACTAAATAATCCCATTTACAGCTGCATCAAAAAGAAGAACAAACAAAGCCCAAAGTTAGTAGAAGGAAGAAAATAACAAAGATCAGTGTGGAAATAAATGAAATTGAGACTAAAAAGAAATAGAAAAAATAATGAAACTAAGAGCTGGTTCTTCAAAACTGCCAAACTTTTAGCTAGACCTAAGGAAAAAAAGAGACTCAAAAGTCAGAAATAAAAGATGAGATGTTACAACTGACACCACAGAAATATAAAGAATCATAAAAGGTTACTATGAACAATTTTACACCAACAAGCCAGACAACCTAGAAAAAATAAATTACTAGAAAAGACAACCTATCAAGAATCATGATGAAACAAAATCTGAAAAGAGATTATTAGGAGATTTAGTAAGTAATCAAAAACCTCCCAACAAACAAAAGTCCAGCACTAGACAGCTTTACTGGTGAATTCTAACAGAAAGATCCCACATGCCGCGGAGCGGCTGGGCCTGTGAGCCATGGCCACTGAGCCTGTGCGTCTGGAGCCTGTGCTCCGCAATGGGAGAGGCCGCAACAGTGAGAGGCCCGCATACCGCAAAAAAAAAAAAAAAAAAAAAACAAGACAAGGACGCCACAAGAAAAGAAAATTACAGGCTATTATTCCTGATGAACACAAATGCAAAAATTCTCAACAAACTTTTAGCAAACTGAATTCAACAATACATTAAAAGGATCATACACCATGACCAAGTAGGATTTATTCCAGGGATACAAGTACGGTTCAACATCTGCAAATCAGTCAATGTGACACATAATACTAACAAATGAAGGATAAAGTCATGGTCACCTGAATAGCAGAAAAAGCATCTGAGAAAATTCAACATCTGTTTATGATAAAAACTCACAATAAAGTGAGTACAGAGAGAACATACCTTAACATGATAAAGGCTATACATGACAAGCTCACAGCTAACATCACACTCAATGGTAAAAAGCTGAAGGCTTTTCCTCTAAGATCAGGAAGAAGATAAGGATCCTTGCCTACTCTCCACTTTCATTTGACATAGTCTTGGAAGTCCTATAGCAATTGGGAAAGAAAAAAAATGCATCTAAACTGGAAAGGAAGAAGTAAAACTGTCACTATTTACAGATGACATATTATAAATAGAAAACCCTAAAGACTCCATCAAAAAACTGTTAGAAATAATAAGCAAATCAATATATAAAAAAATCTGTTGTGTTTCTATACAATCCCATTTACATCAAAAAGAAAATACCTAAAAATAAATTTAACTAAGGAGGTGAAGGACATGTACACTGAAAACTAGGAAACACTGATGAAAGAAATTGAAGAAGACAGAAATAAATGGAAAGATATTCTGTGCTCGTGGATTGGAAGAATATTGTTAAAATGTCCATACTACCCAAAGCAATCTACAGATTCAAGTCAATTCCAGTCAAAATTTCAATGGCATTTTCCACAGAAATAGAATAAACAATCCTAAAATTTGTATGGAACCACAAAAGACCCAAAACAGCCAAAGCAATCTTGAAAAAGAACAACAAAGCTGGAGGAATCATACTCCCTGTTTTCAAACTTTATTACAAAGCTAGAGTAATCAAAACAGTATAGTATTGATATTAAAAACAGACAGATCAATGGAACTATTGAATAGAGAACCCAAAAATAAACCAACACATACATGGTCGCTTAATTTATGACAGAGGAGTCAAGAATATACAATGGGGAAAAGACAGTCGCTTTTATAAATGGTGGAAGGAAACTGGACTTGCAAAAGAATGAAACTGGACCACTAAGACCATACATAAAAATTAACTCAAAATGGATTAAAGACTTGAACATAAGACCTGAAACCATGAAACTCCTAAAAGAAAACACAGGTGGTAAGCTCTTTGACATTGGTTTTGATGATTTTTTGGATTTGACACCAAAAGCAAAAATGAACAAGTGGGACTACATATCAAACTAAAAAGCTTCTGCACAGCAAAGGAAACCATCAACAAAATTAAAAGGCAAACTACTGAATAGGAGAAAATATTTGTAAATTATATATCTGATAAGGGGTTAATATCTAAAATATATTAACTCATACAACTCAATAGAAAAAACAACCAAATCCAAAAATAGGCAGAGGACCTGAATACACATTTTCCACAGAAGACATACAGACGGCCAACAGGTACATGAAAAGATAGATGTTCAACACTAATCACCAGGGAAATGCTAATGAAAACCACAGTGAGATATCACTTTGACCATTAGAATGGCTATTATCAAAAAGACAAGAAGGGCTTCCCTGGTGGCGCAGTGGTTGAGAGTCCGCCTGCCGATGCAGGGAACACGGGTTCGTGCCCCGGTCCGGGAAGATCCCACATGCCACGGAGCGGCTGGGCCCATGAGCCATGGCTGCTGAGCCTGCGCGCCCGGAGCCTGTGCTCCGCAACAGGAGAGGCCACAACAGTGCGAGGCCCACGTACCGCAAAAAAAAAAAAAGGGCAAATTAATAGAAAATTATTAAAATATTTAAATTGAAAAATATTTTCTAAAATTAAAATATTTAAAGTAATTAATGCAGATAAATATATAATAAACACAAAAGCTGCTAAATACCTAAAGTAAGGTTATCAGTAGAAACAGATTAGCACAGAATGTTTTTGTCTTACCAATGATTTTTTTAAGAGCGTCTAATTCTTCCTGTTGCTTGTGATATGAGCTTTGCTGAAGCTTGGTTTGTAGTAAATCTGCCTCCTCAGTTTTCATCTCCCACTGCTGTTTTAGTTGGCGATACCTTAAGAAAGAGAAGTTTATAATAAATGACAACAGTTTTTCTGATGTTAGAGACATGCTTTTAAATAACAGGCTCTTACCCAAAACAAACTCATACAACATAATATAAGATGCCACTGGTTAGAAGACTCGTTTTGATAACTTCCGCATTTCTGAGGCATCAATTAAACTCAAGTTTGACTTGGTTACTGAAGGTAAACAACCCTAAATGACCAAGACCAATAGTAACTATCCAGAGAAATATTCTTAATTTTAGAAAATACTAATAATCTTTGAATAAACATGTTTCCTTAAAAATAACTCCTCCCACTGATCCTTATCAAAAAGAAAAACTCCATAACAGCTCCCCATCACAAAAATAGAATATATAACAATTATATAAAATTTCAAAAATTTTATCTATTAATCCCTAGTTTCAAATGTTTAAAAAATGTTCCCTACATTTTGTAAGGAGACTGGTAGTTTAAAATGGCACAGTACTGAACTTAAACATTTGCAAAGCACTTTTTTTGCAAACCCTGTAATTCTCCCCCAGTTCTGGATGCTTCAAGTTATTTCTTTGGAAGGTATTTTGCTAATTCAGCTGCAGTGAAATTTTAAATTACAGTAAATTCAAAGGTTGCTTGTCACTAGAAATTCATGAGGTTTGAGGAAAAAGTAAGGAAGCAACTTATAAAACATAAATACTCCCTTGAGTATTCTTGTCTGAGACTGCTTGACAGCATAATTTTAACTTGAGTCATTTTCCAACTCATTTAAAAATGTAAAGTGTAGAAATGTGCAAAAAAGATATAAGCTATTTTCCTGATATGATCTATGAAAGAATGGCTTTAGTTGACCCTTCCACTCTCATTTTTCAAAATCTACTTCTCTTCCTTAACCTCTGGGCCACAATTAGTCTACAACACAACTCTGCAGAATAATGATCCAGTATTGCTCAACAAAGTTAACAGTTCCAAGCCAAATGTGACCACATACTCATTGCCTTGACAGAGCTTCCATATATCAGAGAAATCTTTTTGTATCTTTCTCACAGAAAAAGTTCATTCACTTTATGGTTAATGTATGTTAATGAAGGTAAAAGGCAGGCTTTACATGTATATAATGTTTGAAAGTGGGCATTTTGATACAATTTACATCTTCGAATGGCCACTTTGACTTACTGTAGCAATCTTTTCCATATAATACTGTGTCCCAAAGAAGTCTTGGTACCATTCTAAGTTTTGATGATTTCAGAAGATGAATGCCAAAAGTTTACCAAAAAAAAAAAAAAAAAAAAAAAAATCACTTCAAGTGTTTTAAAATTATTTATTTTTGGCTGTGTTGGGTCTTCATTGCTGCACATGGGTTTTCTCTAGTTGAGACGAGCGGGGGCTACTCTTCATTGCAGTACATGGGCTTCTCATTGCGGTGGCTTCTCTTGTCACGGAGCATGGGCTCTAGGTGCGTAGGCTTCAGTAGTTGTGGCTCCGGGGCTCTAAAGCACAGGCTCAGTAGTTGTGGCGCACTGGCTTAGTTGCTCTGCGGCATGCGGGATCTTCCCAGACCAGGGCTCGAACCAGGAAAGTCTCTCATTTCAAGGTTTTTATCTCTCTCTCTCTTTTTTAAAGCTTTATTCAGTATTGTGAATTCTAAATAAAATGTTTCTTTTTTTTTTTTTTTGCGGTACGCGGGCCTCTCACTGTTGTGGCCTCTCCTGTTGCAGAGCACAGGCTCCAGACGTGCAGGCTCAGAGGCCATGGCTCACGGGCCCAGCTGCTCTGCGGCATGTGGGATCTTCCCAGACCGGGGCACGAACCCGCGTCCCCTGCATCGGCAGGCAGACTCTCAACCACTGCACCACCAGGGAAGCCCTGATTTTATCTCAGTTCCCATTTGCCATCTTCAGAGTGACTAGAAAAAAATTACAATTAAGCTCTCAAATACTGTACTTAGTAAGTTTGTGGCATTTATACTCCTGAAGCTTTTACAGCAAGTAAGGACTGTTCTCCTGGATAACCACACGGCGAGTTCACTCACATCATTCTGGTATTTATTCAACAGTCTTCTCAGTAAGGCTTTCCCTGCCCACCCCATATAAAATTTCAACACCTCTTTCTTTGCCCTGGAAAGTTCATATCTCCTTTACTATTTTACTTTTTTCTTCTTAGAACTTAGCATTATCTAACATACATTTTACCAGTTTACCTTTTTATATTATATTGTCTGTTGCCCAGCTACACATATCAAAACAAGATGAAGAGGTTTATATGTTTGACTCCCTGCTATATTCCCAGCTCCTCGAAGAGTACTTGGCATGAGGCACACAACAGTAAATAACGTTAAGTGTCAAAAAAAGGTTGCATTAAATAGCATAGTACCAATTTTGAAAAAAAAAAATGGCATACACATATTGTGTCATACACAAAATATGTATCATACACAAGCAGAAGTAATGTTGAAAAGTACACATACATACCTATATCCACGCCCACACAGAAAATACACTGTAAGTAAGCACTTTAATTCTAGCAGTGACTTTTGACATGAACTTGTTTAACTTCTCCATAGGAAACTTAGCGATCTTCAACATCTACAGGACAGCCATAATGCTGCAAAACTTAGTGCAGACACCCGATCGATGCTATAATATTACATTATTTCAAATCAAGGACTCAAGTATCCTCTGGCATCAACCTCTAGAGTATCTATGGATTTCCTCACTAATCCCAGCAGAATGTTAACAGAGCGTATCTCAGCAGAAAAAGGGGAATATTTGGCTGATTTTTCTTTCCTTCTTTTAATTAGCTTTCCCCAATTTCTTAAAACAAAGACACTATTTATGTTAAACTGATAAGTTAACAGCTCACAACTTATTCAATAATACCAAGGTTATTATTAAAAAAGTCAGAAGTATTTCTTTTATGTTTTGTTTTGGTTTTGTTTTTGCGGTACGTGGGCCTCTCACTGTTGTGGCCTCTCCCGTTGCGGAGCACAGGCTCCAGAGGCGCAGGCTCAGCGGCCATGGCTCACGGGCTTAGCCACTCCGCGGCAAGTGGGATCTTCCCGGACCGGGGCATGAACCCGTGTCCCCTGCATCAGCAGGCGGACTCTCAACCACTGCGCCACCAGGGAAGCCCAGAAGTATTTCTTTAAATAAAATTTTCTTTCATCTTCTACCATGCAAATCTTTGACCAAGAAAATTTTTAAATACAGCTTAATCCAATCAAAGTCTTACTTTTCAGCAGTGTTTTTAAGACCTGCTAATTCCTCTTCTAGAGCCCGTAGCTCATTCTCCTTGATTCTCAGCTCATCTTGAACATCTTTGAGTTCTTGAAACTTGGTTAAAATAGAAGCTGCCTGGGATCGAGCACCTGACAGAGGCAAATTGAAACAGGCCTTTGACACCAAGTTACCACGTATTTAGTAAGCAATAAAAACTTTTCTGAGAGAATTATACTTGAAATAATTCAACAGCCATTCTTTAGTAAGTTTATGAAGCTACAGAATTCACTTCATCATTTGAATCTTAGGGCATACATACTTGATAACAAATACTTCTAAGTAGATGTGGTGGGTTATTTATTCAAAATAATCATTGCCCTTGCCTACTGGGCCCATCCCTCCCAGGTCCATTTCCCTCTCTACTGTCATCAGGCTTAGCCATGTGCTTTGCTCTAGCCAACAAGGGAAATGTACCTCTTCTGAAAGGAAGCTTTAAGAGGCAGCACATAATTTACCATGTTTTCCCCTTCCCTTCCCATGAGAAAAGTATGTTCACAAAAGGGACTTACTTCTCGGTCAGCCTGGGTCCCATAATGAGAATAACATGGAGCAGAGGCAAGTGACCCACAGTTAATGTAGCATAATTATGGAATAAACTTGTAAGCTACTGAGATTTGGGAGCTGTTTATTACCACATCATAATGTGGTCTAAACTCGATGTAGCAGCGTAAACTGGTTTCACCTTACGTGCACTATAACTGTCTGGCAGTAACAGGCTGAGGTGTTAGGTTGGCAAGAAGACTCCAGGTTTGATGGGAGGATGCAAAGGTCAATTAGCAATGCTATTGTGAGCACTTTGTTTATATGATATGGGGTTACATATTTGCCATCTCTTAAGCAGGAATTTTAAGAACCTCTAATTCAATGAAATCTAAAATGTTCCTTCTATTTTAGATATTTAAAAATATTTGGTCTCTATCTTCCAATTGCAGATGCTAGTCATCTTGTACACTGGGGAACTTGCTACTATATCATGGAATTCATTATATTGGCTGTTTTCTTGGCCTAGAAAGAAATTAAGACACTTGATATCTCAAGAGGCATCCAAGTCTCTTGGTTTGGTTAAAAGCACAAACTCTGTAATCAGACCACCTGAGTTCAAATTCTGAGCTCTGCCACTTACCAGCAAGTTACTTAATCACTCTATACCTTAGTTTCTACAACTCTATAATGGAGATGATAGTAATGTCTACCTTATGGTTGCTATAAGGATTAAATAAGCTAATCATTTAAAGTCCTTAGAATAGGGCTTTATAGAATGATAGAAATGTTCTATATTTGCACTGTCCAATTACCCACTAACCACTTGTGGTTACTGAGCCCTTGAAATATGACTAGTGCAATTAAGGAAATTATTTTAATTTTATTTAATTTTAATTATCTTATTTTGGTGTAAAGAGCCACATGTGGCTAGTAGCTACTGTATTGGACAGTACAGTCTTACAACACTGCCCAGTACACAATAAGTACTATTTAGTGTTTGTTATTTATTACACGGTCACTTGACATGGATCTGGAAACTCAGTATTGCAAATATTAGAACAAGAAATATATGGTCATTATCTCAGAATTCCTTACTTAAGGCATTCAGGCAGATTTAATTTTTTGTTTTGACAGGAGCAGTAACATATACACAAATTAGAAGTTAACATGTTTCCTAAAGGAGAAGTGGGTTAGTTAAGCTACAAATGTACTGACTAAAAATACTTCATATCCTAGTGACAAGAATATCTTAATAAGACAAAAAGCAAGAGAAAATAAATGGGAATAGACGTAAGATGAATAAGAAAAGCTATAGGACTGATTACTAGCCTATGAGTTCCTTCAGGACAATGACAGTGTATAATTTCTCAATTAATATTAAGCACCTGTCACAAAGTAGGTATTCAAAAGAAAACTCAATCTTTTGATTAGGAATAAAACACTGGATTAACTCATTCCAAGTCCAATATTTCCTGTTTAAAAAAAAAAAGCCCCCATCCTATCTACCACGCAGAATTGTGAGGACAAAATGATATAAAACCTACCTCCACTCAACGTCCCGTGAGGATCAAATACATCACCTCCTAGAGTTACGGTTCTAGTCATTATCCTTTTATCGAAAGCTACCTTTTTTGCATTATCCATATTGTCACAAACAAATGTTGTTCCAAAGACAAATTCCATTGCTTTCTGAAGTTCTGGTTTGTATTCAACCAGGGAAAGAGCCACATGAACATTATTAGGGCCAACCTGGGGGAAAACAGTTATGTCGGGATACATATTACTCCTTTCCTTTCAAATATTATTTTATAAAATAGTAAGAACTGCCACAACAGAAACTGAATACCTATCCAGCACTACAACTCCTTTTGAACTTTCTAAAATGCTATAGAAAACACTTTTAGAAAAAAACAATTCCAAGTTTAAACACTGAAAAATCTAAGTAAAACATTTAGCTAGAATACCAGTCATTATGAGAGTTTCGATCAAGCAGAAGCCACTACCAAGTTTCTAAATTCAAAGTGGATTATTTGAACACACTTTTTTTTTAACATCTTTATTGGAGTATAATTGCTTTACAATGGTGTTAGTTTCTGCTTTATAACAAAGTGAATCAGTTATACATATACATATGTCCCCATATCTCTTCCCTCTTGTGTCTCCCTCCCTCCCACCCTCCCTATCCCACCCCTCTATTGAACATCCTTTCTTAATTAAAGTACATCAATTTCTGGATCAACACAATTACATAAAATGTTTTGCTTCAATTATTAACTTGGTTGTTCCAAAGTGAATACTTTTTCATTCAAATAAAACATGCTAAGGCAACCACCTGCCAGTTACAGAAATAAAAACAATGGAGTAAAAAAAATCTTTTTAAAATCCTTCAATCTTTTATTTTGATCCAACTGTCTTTTCAACCTTTGTTTATAATGTCTACCTCTGCCCACATTTTTAGAACAACTTAGCATACTTTATGGAGCTTAGTAGTAGCAGAAATCATAATGAAGGCAGCTCTATGTAACATATGTTCAGCAGTGTCCTCTGACATAGCAGTTACCATTAAATGGGTCTGGCTGAGGGATCTGGGTAGAAGTGCTTTTGTTGTTACTTAAAACCCCAATTGACTTCTAACACTGGAACTTGACATAGGACTAAAATAACTTCCAAAACCTTCTAGACTCTAAGGTGATTTTTCTAAGTAAAGGATGTAAATACTAACCAAAAATACCACCTTTCAATTACTCTGTACTCATCTTTCTTCTTCTGATAGTAAACAGTTTTCATTGAAGGCGTCTCAATTTCAAGAAATATACTATCCATTTAGTATCTTTTTTTTTTTTTTGCAGTAAGCGGGCCTCTCACTGTTGTGGCCTCTCCCGTTGCGGAGCACAGGCTCCAGACGCGCAGGCTCAGCGGCCATGGCTCACGGGCCTAGCCGCTCCGTGGCATGTGGGATCTTCCCGGACCAGGGCACGAACCCGCGTCCCCTGCATCTTCAGGCAGACTCTTAACCACTGCGCCACCAGGGAAGCCCAATCCATTTAGTATCTTAATTATACATGCATTTTCAGGTTTCATAGAATTTTCTTTTCAACTCATGCACTTGGAATGCCTGCTCAATAACTGATATCGCTGCTGAATGTTATGATTGGCTTCATGCTTGTACCAAATATTATGCAACCACAACAGCCTTTTAAATGTATTTCCTTGTACTCATCTGTTTACTAGTAACCACACCACTTCAGATCTATCTCAGCAGCTGACTGCATATACTGGTTACCTGCTTTGTATGTTCATAGGTTGGTAAGCAACCTAGAAAAGCTCTAAGAGAAGCATCTCTGCAAGATGGATGGATACCTTCCATAACAGTTGTCACTGTAGTCAGTTTAAGTGTGCCTGGCATGAAAAAACCTGAAGAATTCTTGTATTTATCTATAAGCTCTATAATTCTATTTGGAAATCAAAACTTTAACATTTAATGCCACCTGATAGTCATGTGACTTAGGTTTAAAGACATTCTAGAAGATGGCAGAGTAGGGTGACGTGGAACACACCTCCCCACAAATAAATCAAGAATACATCTACAAATGGAACAATTCTCACAGAGCACCTTCTGAATACTAGCAGAGGACCTCAGACACCTGAAAGGACAAGAAAGATCCCCATGTAACCAGGTAGGAGGAAAGAAATAAAAAAGAAAAGAGGAAGTGGGATGGGACATGTACCCCTTGGAGGGGAGCTGAAGGAGAGGAGAGGTTCCCACACCTGGGGAGATATCCTCACCAGTGGGGAGATCAGATGGGACAGGAGGGGAGCTTCGAGGGCTCAGAGGGAAGTACAGCAACCAGTCTGTGACAGGCAGGGCAGAGTGAGATCTACACGGACGGTCTGTGCCACAGTCGTGCGCGCCCCAGCCTGAGACACGTGTGGTGGTACGGACAGGGGCTAGGCGCTGGAATGTGGGGTTTGGAGAGCTGACCTGGGGAGAGGACCACTTTTGTCTGCATGGAGTCAGCCTGAAGGGACAGGAGCAACCAGGAATGTTCGTGGAAGAAGCCCCAGCTACCACAGAAGCAAAGCACTGTTGTTGAGTGGTGTGCGAAGGACACAGCCGCCACTGCAGCCTCTTTCCCCACGCACTGGCACCTGCCGCTGCAGGCACTACGAGGGGCTCCCGCCTGGGCAGCCCACACATCCTGACCACTGCCCTGGCCCCCTCCCACCTGGGCGGGCCCGAGCACCTTGACCGCCACCCTGGCCCCCTCTTGCCTGAGTAGCCTCACAAGCACCAGTCACCACTCTGGCCCCCTCCTGCCTGGGCAGGCTCATGTGCTCAGGGCAGCCTCAGGAGCAGAGGCTGGTAGATCTGAGCCCCAGGGGCCGTGTGACTAAGGAAGAAGAGCTGACGTCTCTCCTTGCAGCTTTGTCAACCATGGATTTACACCTCTGCTGCCGGCTTTGTAAATTTACCACCTACAGAATATCCAAACAGACAACGAGTGCTCCTGCAGCTGAGACAGGTCTGCCTTTAGCAGCTGTGGGTTTTGTGCGAGTTGAACCAGGCCAGGGTCTGAGCTGCCTCCATAGGTCCCACAGCAACTCCATGTGCATGACTGCTGCAGTCCTGGCACCTGACTTCAGTAGATGTGCATTGGTGGCCTGGTGAAAACAATGCTTTAGAGACACCGGGGCCAACTGCCAGCATACCCACAGTTAAGAGGGGACGAGAGCAGGGCCAACAACAGTGTACTTTGTGAGCCAGCACAATGGGTGGAAGGTGACACAATAGAGCACAATCACAGATGAACAACTCCAGAGGAGGAATACTCAGTGGTTTCTCTCCCAGTGGGAGAGAAATCCTGCCTACCTCACACCGCAGGTCAGAAACACAGCTCAGAAACGGATCTGGGGGCTTCTACTCCAACAGCTAGGAAGCAGACCCTGCCCCTGACGGCAGTGACAACCACAGAGGAAAGTGGAGGCCCTGCTCAATATCCAGTGCAGGCTCTGGTCACCACAACACTGGCCACTGCCACCGAATGAAGAAAAAAGAATGAGAAAAAATGAGGACAGCCTCAGAGACCTCTGGGACAACATTAAATGCAACAGCATTCACATTATAGGGGTCCCAGAAGGAGAAAAGAGAGAAAGGGTCTGAGAAAACATTTAAAGAGATGTAGCCAAAAACTTCCCTAAAAGGAGAAAGGAAACACTCACTCAACTACAGGAAGCAAGGAGAATCAAATACAGGATGAACCAAAGACACCAAGACACATGTTAACCAAACTGACAAAAATTAAATACAAAGAAAAACATTAAAAGTAAAAAGGGAAAAGCAACAAATAACATAGAAGGGAACCCCCATAAGGTTATCAGCTGATTTTTCGCAGAAATTCTGCAGGCCAGAGGGAGTGGCATGATATATTCAAAGTGATGAGAGGGAAAAACCTACAACCAAGAATACTCTACCCAGCAGGGCTCTCATTCAGATTCAACAGAGATCAAAAGCTTTATAGACTTTCTGCAGGGTTTTTATCATAAATGGGTGTTGAATTGTGTCAAAGTTTTCTCTGCATCTATTGAGATGATCATATGGTTTTTCTCCCTCAATTTGTTAATATGGTGTATCACGTTGATTGATTTGCGTATATTGAAGAATCCTTGCATTCCTGGAATAAAACCTACTTGATTATGGTGTATGATCCTTTTAATGTGCTGTTGGATTCTGTTTGTTAGTATTTTGTTGAGGATTTTTGCATCTATGTTCATCAGTGATATTAGCCTGTAGTTTCCTTTCTTTGTGACATCCTTGTCTGGTTTTGGTATCAGGGTGATAGTGGCCTCGTAGGCATACAGGGAACTTTCCTCAACATAATAAAGGCCATATATGACAAACCCACAGCCAACATCATCCTCAATGGTGAAAAACTGAAACCATTCCAATAAGATCAGGAACAAGCCAAGGTTGCCCACTCTCACCACTATTATTCAACATAGTTTTGGAAGTTTTAGCCACAGCAATCAGAGAAGAAAAGGAAATAAAAGGAATCCAAATCAGAGAAGAAGAAGTAAAGCTGTCACTGTTTGCAGATGACATGATACTATACATAGAGAATCCTAAAGATGCTACCAGAAAAGTACTAGAGCTAATCAATGAATTTGGTAAAGTAGCAGGATACAAAGTTAATGCATAGAAATCTCTGGCATTCCTATACACTAATGATGAAAAATCTGAAAGTGAAATTAAGAAAACACTCCCATTTACCACTGCAACAAAAAGAATAAAATATCTAGGAGTAAACCTACCTAAGGAGACAAAAGACCTATACGCAGAAAATTATAAGACACTGATGAAAGAAATTAAAGATGATACAAATAGATGGAGAGATATACCATGTTCTTGGATTGGAAGAATCGACATTGTGAAAATGACTCTACTACCCAAAGCAATCTACAGATTCAACGCAATCCCTATCAAACTACCAATGGCATTTTTCACAGAACTAGAACAAAAAATTTCACAATTTGTATGGAAATACAAAAGACCCCGAATAGCCAAAGCAATCTTGAGAACGAAAAAAGGAGCTGGAGGAATCAGGCTCCCTGACTTCAGACTATACTACAAAGCTACAGTAATCAAGACAGTACGGTACTGGCACAAAAACAGAAATGTAGATCAATGGAACAGGATAGAAAGCCCAGAGATAAACCCATGCACATATGGTCACCTTATCTTTGATAAAGGAGGCAGGAATGTACAGTGGAGAAAGAAAAGCCTCTTCAATAAATGGTGCTGGGAAAACTGGACAGGTACAAGTAAAAGTATGAGATTAGAACACTCCCTAACACCATAAACAAAACTAAGCTCAAAATGGATTAAAGCCCTAAATGTAAGGCCAGAAACTATCAAACTCTTAGAGGAAAACATAGGTAGAACACTCTATGACATAAATCACAGCAAGATCCTTTTTGACCCACCTCCTAGAGAAATGGAAATAAAAACAAAAATAAACAAATGGGACCTAATGAAACTTAAAAGCTTTTGCACAGCAAAGGAAACCATAGGGCTTCCCTGGTGGCGCAGTGGTTGAGAGTCCGCCTGCCAATGCAGGAGACACGGGTTCATGCCCCGGTCCGGGAAGATCCCACATGCCGTGGAGCTGGTGGGCCCATGAGCCATGGCTGCTGAGCCTGCGTGCCCGGGGCCTGTGCTCCACAACGGGAGAGGCCACAACAGTGAGAGGCCCGCGTACGGCAAAAAAAAAAAAAAAAAAAAAAAAAGGAAACCATAAACAAGACCAAAAGACAACCCTCAGAATGGGAGAAAATATTTGCAAATGAAGAACTGACAAAGGATTAATCTCCAAAATTTACAAGCAGCTCATACAGCTCAATAACAAAAAAACAAACAACCCAATCCAAAAATGGGCAGAAGACCTAAATAGTCATTTCTCCAAAGAAGATATACAGATTGCCAACAAACACATGAAAGAATGCTCAACATCATTAATCATTAGAGAAATGCAAATCAAAACTATAATGAGATATCATCTCACACCAGTCAGAATGGCCATCATCAAAAAATCTATAAACAATAAATGCTGGAGAGGGTGTGGAGAAAAGGGAATGCTCTTGCACTGCTGGTGGGAATGTGAATTGGTAGAGCCACTATGGAGAACAGTATGGAGGTTCCTTAAAAAACTACAAATAGAGCTACCATATGACCCAGGAATCCCACTACTGGGCATATACCCTGAGAAAACCATAATTCAAAAAGAGTCATGTACCAAAATGTTCATTGCAGCTCTATTTACAATAGCCAGGAGATGGAAGCAAACTAAGTGTCCATCATCGGATGAATGGATGAAGAAGATGAGGCACATATATACAATGGAATATTACTCAGCCATAAAAAGAAACAAAATTGAGTTATTTGTAGTGAGGTGGATGGACCTAGAGTTTGTCATACAGAGTGAAGTAAGTCAGAAAGAGAAAGACAAATACCATATGCTAACACATATATATGGAATCTAAGAAAAAAAAAATGTCGTGAAGAACCTAAGGGTAAGACAGGAATAAAGACACAGACCTACTAGAGAATGGACTTGAGGATATGGGGAGGGGGAAGGGTAAGCTGTGACAAAGTGAGAGAGTGGCATGGACATATATACACTACCAAACGTAGAATAGATAGCTAGTGGGAAGCAACCACATAGCACAGGGAGATCAGCTCGGTGCTTTGTGACCACCTAGAGGGGTGGGATAGGGAGGGTGGGAGGGAGGGAGACGTAAGAGGGAAGAGATATGGGAACATATGTATATGTATAACTGATTCACTTTGTTATAAAGCAGAAACTAACACACCATTGTAAAGCAATTATACTCCAATAAAGATGTAAAAAAAAAAAAGCTTTACAGACAAGCAAAAGCTAAGAGAATTTAACAGCACCAAACCAGCTTTACAACAAATTCAAAAGGAACTTCTCTAGGCAGGAAAAAAAACCAAAAAGGAGTCCACAACTAGAAGCAAGAAAATCACAAATGGGAAAGCTCACCAAGAAAGATAAACATAAAGTAAAAGTTGGAAATCATCCAGACACAAATACGATATCAAAACCAGCAACTGTGAGAAGAGAAGAGTACAAATGCCAAGAAATGGGAAATGCATTTGAAGTTAAGAGACCAGCAACAGAAACACTCATAGATTTCAAAATCAAACTTATGGTTACCAAAGGGGAAACGTGAGGGAAAGTGATAAATTAGGAGATTGGAATTAACATATACACACTACTATAAATAAAACAGATAACTAACAAGGATCTACTGTATAGCACAGGGAACTCTATTCAATATTCCATAATAACCTATATGGGAAAATAATCTGAAAAATAATGGAGATATATATATATATATAACTGAATCACGTAGATGTACACCTAAAACTAACACAACATTGTAAATCAACTATACTCCAATAAAAATTTAAAAAATAAAATAAGGACATTTAATACTACAACTTTAAAATATCAAAGGGTATTTTAGTCTTCCAACATTTCTATTCTCTCTCCATCTAATTTCACAAAAGCCAACTTATTTTCTTTGGTATCTTAACTTTTTTAGGCATGGTATCACAATAAAATTTTGTGCTTTGATATATGATTTAAATCCCAATTTACTTCAAAGGACAAAGCTAATGTCCTGTAATTAAAAAAAAAAAAAAAGTAAGATGCAGATAAAGCATATAAAAAAGACTTACAAGATTCTGAGCAACCCTCAGAGTTTCTGGAGCAATACATCTGGCTGAAATTTTATTGAGTGGAATTATAGTGTATCTACGCTTCAATTCCCCTTTTTCTAGTAGCTTTTTTCCAGTAACCTAAAACGTTGTGCATTAGAAATGAAAAAAATATTAATGACAGAGAACATTTAAGTGGAATGAGTGCAAGTTTAGGAATCCATAATCAAATAAATGCTGAATGCCTACTATCCTGAACAATCAAAATTCTAAGATCGATAATATGCATTCTGGGCTCCTGAGTTAGCATTACTCAGCCATAATAAAGAATGGAATACAGTTAATCAAATATAATCAATAACATAATTAAAAAATCATTAACTCTATAGTTTTACCCTGTAAAGATAAGCATCCAGCCTTAGGAGAAGCTTAAAACATCAAGAAAGTACCCAGTTCTACTAGGAACACATGATTTTTCAAGTAAACAGCAATTATAGCTTTTCTTTCATGAAAATCAATTTACCTCTGTGTCTACTACAACATTGTAGAGTCGGTCCCCAGCCACCAATTCTAAAGCTGTGGTTGCAGAAGTATCTTTCACACTAAACAGTGAAGCTACAAGTCCTTTCACACAATTTCTATTCCAGTTCTTCTCTGGATCCCTAAAACAGAAAAGTGGACAAAAATTAATCTTAGATAAGAAAATAGAAAAAGTTGTACTTTAGTAGTCAAGAGCTCTTTCTGACAATAAAGTAATAGCACAAGAATCATATAGTTTTAATGGAACAAAAATTTTCAAATGTCTCAGATGACTAGCCAGCTACAGGCATACCTTTTATTGTGTTTCACAAATACTGCTGTTTTTTGTTTTGTTTTGCTTTTTACAAATTGAAGGTTTATGGCAACCCTGCACTGTCAGCTGATAGTATTTTTTAGTAATAAAGCCTTTTTTAATTAAGGTATGTACATTGGTTTCTTTACACAGTATGCTACTATACACTTGACTATTGTTTTAAAATCAATTGAAAGATCTTTCAGTATATATGTTTTCAATGTAACAAAAATAACTTTGATGTTCTAATCTTTGTAATACATATATTAAGTATTCCATGAAAAAAGAACCATATAGTAAAACAAACTGTAAAATGTTAATGTTTACAGTTATTTGGTATTAATGATATAATAACTTTAAAGGAACTTTCCAACTGAGATTAAATTCCCCTCATTTTGGTTTTAAGATTAGTGGCATTAGTAGCCTTAAATTTCACAAGAATTTCCCCTGCCTACAAATCTGAAACATTCAATAAACATTTAAGGAAAATATATCAATTAAGGAAAAGCAGCTTACAATAACTTTCATACAAAAATATATCCTGGTTATTACCATGATGTTAGAATTCAATGTTTAGCTTTCTTACCTGTAGGCAAATCGAAGATTGGGAAATCTGGCCAAGAGAGCTTCATATGTTTCTTTCAATCTACTGATATCACGAGATAGCTGCCTGTGCCTTTCCAGAAGGCATTCCTCCTTGTTTTCTGAACAATAAGTCATAAGTAAATTGAAACCAAGTTTTAAAAACTCAAATATTCTACTGCTTTAAGGAAAATATTAGTAACCTCTATTTCCAAAGCATTTCTAAAAGCAAAATACAAACTTCTGGTAAGTATTAAATAAAAGCATGCTTGACATTCAAATTTCTATCAAGTGTCAAGTAGACATATTTCCAACACATAACACCATTTTCATGCCAAGAAACAACATATGAATTGGATACCTACTAATGTAGAAATATATAAATAACATTTTTGAGTTTTCAAGTGGCACTTCAGAGTGACTAAAGCAGGAAATTCTCAGTATTGAGCTTTCAAAAATTCAAAGGGTTGATTTATACTTATTTTTTGTGACTATATTTATAAATAATTCCTATACTAATATCCATTAATATTAATGGGATAAAATATTTCCTACTTGCTATTTCCTTTATTTAAGGAAGTTTCTATCAATAATCACTACTTTCTAATGATTTAACATCTTTAAAGACCAACCTTCATAATTTAGCTTTTTCATTTCGGCTTCAAGTTTTTCTCTAAGTTTCTTCACAGCTTCTAAAGCTTCTTGATCCTTCCTATAGCCACCATCCATCTTCTTAATTTCTGTTTGTTTAGTCTTTAATTCTTGTTGGGCATGTTTCAACTTCATCTGAGCCTATAACAGAAAAATGTAACAGACTATATGAGGCAGACAGTGCTAGTGATAAAATGGCCACAGATTCAGATTGCTTTAAGAGACATCAGCCTTAAAAATGTAACTGTTTGGTCACTTGGATCAATATCTCAGTAGATCATTTCCCAATGTTTTCACCTCAAAACACTACTCAGAATATAAATGAATAAAAGCTCCAATCATTAAATAATTTGCAATTTAAGTCCATATTTTTAATATTTATAAAACTGATATCAATGAGCTTAAAAATTATATCAAAGAATAACTATCATTAGCTGGTTAAATTAAAAACAAAATAGAAAGCTATTTCTATCACTTTCTTCCCTCCTTTTCCACTTAGATATGCATGTTTGTATTTATGTATATTTGTGTTGTATAATTAACTGTACAACTGTATTGAACAATGAGAAATAAAATTATACAGGAAAAGGAAGCTAAACTGACAGAAAAATTTAAAAGCTATAAGTCTGATGTTTAAATGCTAGTTTATATAATTGAGCACTATTCCTTAAAACCATGAACTAGTATTCTAAGATCTAAATGACTGTATACTTCCTTTAAAACTGAATGGTGGACTTTTCCCAATATAAAATAAGTTAACAAAAAAAAACTGACCACCACCTTTTTTGTGACCATAAGCTTCGAATGAAAAAGTTGCAAATATATAATAGAAAGCCTTGAATGGGATTAATACACACACATCTGTGTATATTTTTAAAGATCAGTCCTCCATGAAAAAACAAAAGAATGTGCGTGTGTATATATACATTTTTTCTTTCTGCCATCAAAACTCCTGCGTTCATAGGACTTCTAAGCTGCACAACTATCTGAACAAATATGAAAACCATTTTATAGATCGAAAAGCCATTGAAGATTATGAAATCAGAGTAGGGAAACCAAAGACTGGAATGGGGGTAAATGAGAGGTAGAGATACTTCCAAGGAGGATACTACAAAGTTTCAGAAACAAAGTTTTAAAGAACTAAGTGTGGTGGACATAGAAATGAAGACATTTTTGTTTTCCTGTTAAAGCTGAAAACTTCAATTTTATGTCAATAAAATAGCAAAAAGATGAAAACAAACTAACCTCAAATATTCCATACAATGCTGAAAGCAGAACAGAGCATTTATGGCACTTATAATTTCAATTAATCTATAAAGGTATTTTACGTTTTATAACATCTTAAACTAACATTATAAACTAACATTTATAAACTAACATTGTCAACAGTTAGCAATCAACATATTTGAATTTCATTGTTTTAGGTGCTAAAGAGTGACAGAATATAGTAAACAATAAAAAGTTCCTTGATATTGATCTGATTATTTTCAACATTTTATAACAACTGCCAAAGCATAATGTGAAGGAGCTTCTCAAAAAAAAATGAAAATAAAAAAATAAAAAAAAACTGCAATCACATAGTGCTTACTGTCTATGTTTACCTGTTTGGCTTCTGTCTGAACTTTACTTATGTCATTTTTACAGGCCATCATTTGACCAGCAAGAGTTGCTTCTGCTCCATCTTCATTACTGGACAGGCCAGCGGAAACAGCATTGAAGTGCTGCTGTGCAGCAGCCAAAGCTTCAGCATCTTTATTACTTGCTTCTTGAAGGGCACTCAGCCCATCTGTCATCTTTTTAACCTCTTTTTCCTTTGCTGCTAAAGTTTTAGAATCCTTTAGGAAGAGTTTCAGATTGGAAAGTATTATATTTTAGAAAGCCATCCATTTTCTTAAACACATATACCTTTATGTCATCAAATTTCACAGCAATTTGAAGTGAACATGGTAATTTAACCATCATAACTTTATACTTTATTCCCATTTTGAAATTCAGCCTTTCTCAGTTTTTAGGATAAATGTACCTCTTATCCTAATAATACTTTCATTCCGTATGTTATAGTCAAATCTGGGAGACAGTGAACTAAAACATCATTGCAAATTTAAACAAACCACTTGAAAAAACTAAAAATCAAGTTCTAAACCTATAAAATTGAAATAATAACCACCCTACCCAAAGCTTCAAAGTAGAGATTTTAGGATTAAGAGCATGAATAGGAAAATATAAGCTATTAAAGGCCATAAATTTAAGTGTTAAATAATTATGGGAACAGCATTACTAACACTTAACACCTTTTAAGTTCTAGTAACCAGGTATCTAATGCTATGTAAGATACCAGCACTGAAAGAAAAAAAAAAGAAAAAAAAAATCTAGTCATATTTACATGAAAGTGACCAGAAATTTTGGCTCACTTAATTCATGATTCATTGGACATTTATTAGATATGTACCAGGCATTATTCTAGACATTAAAGACATAGGGTCCTCAGGGAGCCTACATTTCTAAGGTGGAAGACATAGTAAACAAATAACTAAAGCAAGGTAAAGGGACAAGAAATGATGGGACTACTGTTTTAAGAATGATGAAGGAAGCCCTTTTGTGATGATATTTTGAGCAGAAACCTAAATGAAACAAAAGGAGTGATCATGCTAATACTAGGAGGACAGCATACTTGGCAAGCTCTGAGGAATATGCTTGGGTGTTAGAGGAACTGTGGTTGGAGCACAGTGAGCAAGTGAAAGCAAGGTAACTATTAAGGACACTACTGAGTATCCCTCCTGGGAGGTGATGGGTTCAACCAGGTTAGCAGTGAAGGAGGTGTGAAAAGTGGCTGTATTCTGGATATACTTTTAGAGTCAACAGAATTTGTTGATGAACTAGATACCATAGAGTTTGAGAGAAAAGGGAAAATTCAGGAGGACTCCAGGTTCTGGAGTGAACAGCTAGGTTAATAGCGGTATCATTTACTTACATGAGAAAAATTCAGTAACTCAGGCAGGTTTGGGTAGGTAGGGAAAATTTAAGAGTTCTATTTTGGTTATGTTAAGTTTTAGACTTCTAAAGTCATCCATATAAAAATGTCAATTAAATAGCTTGACAAATGAGTCCTTCAAAGAAGGAGTCAAGGCTAATTATTGATTTGAAAGGCATCAATATATAGACGGTATTTAGGGCTATAGGGCTGTATGGGATCACCTAAGAAATGAGTGTATATAAAAGAAGTCTGAGCACTAGCCCTGGGGCATGCCAGCATATGTATTTTGATTTGTATTTTCAACCTGGATTCAAGGTTCATATATTCAACTATCAAACCAACATCTCTACTTAGATGTCTAACTGGCTCCTCAAGCCTATTATCCTCCACTCAACAAATGGTAACCATATTTCACACTGTCAAAGACAAATCTCTGGAGTTATCCTTCAGTCCTTTTTCACAGTCAAAAACCAATCTGCTGGCACTACTTACAACAGCCAAGACATGAAAACAACTTAAATGTCCATGGACAGAGGAATGGATAAAGATGTAGTGTGTATGTACACACCCACACACACACACCCACACACAATGCAATGTTACTCAGCCATTAAAAAGAACGAAATAATGCCATTTGCAGCAACATGGGTGGACCTAGAGACTATCATACTGAGCAAAGTAAGTCAGAAAGAGAAAGACAAATACCATATGATACCATTTATACGTGGAATCTGAAACATGACACAAATGAACATATCTACGAAACAGGAAGACTCACAGACATAAAGAACAGACTTGTCGTTGCCAAGGGGGAGGTGGGTGGGGAAGGGATGGGTTGGCAGTTTGGGACTAGCAGATGAAAACTATTATATATAGGATGGATAAACAACAAGGTCCTACTGTATGGCACAAGGAACTATATATTCAATGTCCTGTGATAAACCATAATGGGAAAGAATATGAAAAAGTATATACATGTAACTGAGTCACTTTGCTGTATAGCAGAAATTAACACAACATTGTAAATCAACTATACTTCAATTAAAAAAAAAAATCTACTGGGTCTGTCTGCTGGACCTATCCTTAAAATACACATAAATTCCCACAACTTCTCTAATATCCCAACTTCTATTGCATTTATCCAAGGGCTATCACCTGGACACCTACTACCTGGATTCCCTGCTTCTTCCATTTATCTTTAGTTTATCCTCAAAACAGCAATAGTCCTATTAAAATATTAAAACGTCATGCTTCTGCTCAGCCAACTCCAGCAGCTTCCCATGCCACTCGGAATAAAGGTCAAAGTCCTTCACATGTTTTGCAAAATCACATGTGATCCTACACCCCATTACCTTTCTGCATTTCTACTACTTAGTGATAACCAGCTACACTTATCTCTTTACTTTTGCAGTACCTTAGGCACTTGGGGCAATTGCTGTTCTTTTGCCTGGAACATCTTTCCCCACAGCCTCCCAATTTATCTACATTGTTCTCTGACCTCCTACAGGTCTTTAATGAAATACAGCCCTCCCAATGAGACCTTCGATGGCTACCCAATTTAAAATCCCAAACTACACCCCCATCCCCTATACTACAACCCTCTCCACTGCTTTATTTTCTCTCCACATCAGTTATCACTATATAACATATGATATTTTTCACTTATTTATCATCTTTATCATCATTTCCCTCACTGGAACAAAGACCCACAAGGTGTTTTGTCCATTGCTACATCCTACCCCAAACAATTACCCTTGATCCATAGCAGACACTCAATAAATATTAACAGAATGGATAAATGTATACTACTAGAATTAAATTACACTTCTCGTTTGCTTACCTCTACCATATTTTTTTCCAGCTCTTTGCGTTTGTTCTCTTCACTTGCCAGATTTTTCTTCTTGAAATCAAAGGCACTCTGAGATTTAGTATTAACTCGCTGAGCTTCTGCAAGAGCATCTTCTAAAGATCGGAGTATACCTCCAATTTCCTATAATCAAATGCACCCAGTTCAATCAATGTACTTAAAAATTTGTTCATGGTGCCCTTTTCTTGTATAATTTCTACATAAATTATTGACTTTTTATAAGCTATTTCATTATTATACTTTAAGATTAAGAAATCGATACAGAAGACAATGCCCAGTAAATCCTAAATAGTTATTGTACAATATATAATGTAATATCTTTTTCAGAGTGTATATTCTATTCTTACATATATGCCTGACCTTATCTTTTCTTTTTTCCAACTCTTCTATTTCATGACTAAGTGCTTTTATTTTTTTATCGTTTTCAGACAATTCTTCTTGAAGCTTCACAATTTTATCCTGCATTTCTTTTAACTCCTCAGCTGAGCGTTCTTTGGTATCTTCAGCCAGCAAAAACTGATAAGCAATATATAAACGACTCAAATGTTCTATTTCTCTCATTAGCTTTTGGTACTCCAAGTAGGAAGATCTTTCCTGAAAGAGAAATCACCAGTAAAGTATAACTCAAAATTCATATTTTTAAACAAATTTGGAAAGAATCAAAATACAGCAACATGTATAAAATTTCCCACTACATGATATAATGGATTTTGTCTTAAACTGAGCGATCATGGATTATAAATTTTAGAAAGCTTTAAATAACATTAGAACTATGGTTAGATAGCATAATACCATCTCTAGTGAATGTGGTTATTTCTTCTCAAATATAATCATGCAGTTGGGATTAACAAAGAAATGCAGACATAAGATTCACAGACTGGCAGTAATAAGAAGTCTATATAAATACAACCTACACAACCATGAATGATGCACTATTAGATGTACTTTGTAGTAGTATTACCAAGATGCCCACCCAACATTCATTCATGTAACTATTTATAAGTATTTGCTCACACATTACTAAACTGGATTCCCGTTAGGACCTACTGGGACAAAGTAACAAAATAACAAAAAGTTCCTAACTTGAAGAAACAAATTCAGGGTGATTAAATGACCACTCCATATTTTCAGATTTAGAAAGAACTTGTCAAAATCAAACATGACATCTAGGTTTAAACTCGTGATCTAGTGTTTTCTACTAAATCATACATACAAAAGGCAGAACCTTCAAGATCACAATTTTTCAGTTTTTCCAATAATGTCTATGCTACTATATGGATTCAGAAGAGAGCTTGAGAAATATCAAACTTTAATGAACATTTAATAAATTCCTAAATACATAATTTAAAACCAATGTGCTATAAACACATTCTTTCACTGAAACACTAATTACAATGTCAGAAGCTGCAAAGATTATAGAGAAAACAGTCATCTGTTTCAATACCTTTCGTTTACCAATTGCCTTGACAGCAGCAATTATAATGACAGCCCCGTTTTATCCGAGAAGTTATTCACTCTACCAAGAAAAGTCACTGAGAGGGCCATATCTTTATGAAATATTATTCCATTCAATTCTAAATGTACAGGAAAATTTAGACTCTCTTCAACAAAGAATTAAAATCTGGCATATTTTCTGAGATTAAGACAGGCAATCTATTTACAAAGCCATTATGACTTAATAGATATGAAGTACACTGTCCTCTACAAGCAGAAGGCTAAGTATGGACTACCAACTCTAACGCCTTATCTCATCCGCCAGAATAATTCCTGAGAAGTGGTACACATTTCATCCCCATGTGCATGTGTATGATCGTGGATACATCACCAATTTTGAGAAACATTCTAGATGGCTGTCCTCACATATATAGTACATACCTCTTTTAATTTCTGAATGGTTGGAGTAATTTCTTCTTCAAGTATCTGGAAAATAAAGGAAGATCATATTTTTCAGTATGTTAAGTACCATTAAAGAAATTTAAAAGGGAGAAGTAGGATGTAAGACTAAGGAAAACTGAACTAAGGCTGGGCGGAGCGGGGGTGTGGTAGAATTTCCCTTTTTACAGCAGAGAAACTCTAAATGCAAAAGTACTCTCTTCTCTCAAAATATTTTATATAAATTTAATTACCATCTTAATTTCTTTCAGCTTAGCCTCCTTTTTTTCTATAGTCTTCTGGGCAGCTATCTTTTTGTATTCATACATCCTGGTTCCAGCTGCTTCTTCTATCATGGACAAAATCTGGAAAGACGATTGTATTAATGTTTTAAGAATCCAAGACAATGAGTCTCATTGGAATTTACATTAAGGATATTATTTAATGCCTTAACCTAAGTATCTTAACAAAATTACGGATCATAAAAGTTAAGTACATAAAATTGTGCATATTAGCTAATAACCCTAACATTCAAGAAACATTTCTGGCCTTCACTCCAATTCTAAAATCAAACTTTATGCCATGCTGAGGTTCCAGAGTGCATTTCCTTTAAAACTGAAGCCAGTAATTCCTTCCTCCTCTTTTCCTTCAAATATGAGTCTTAGAAAAAGTAAAGGCTAACAACATTCAGTTTTCATTTTAGAAATTTCTACTTAAAATTGTTCCAAGTGAGACTTCAGCCATTTTGTTCCTACAAGAATGAAGCATGGCCTAACGTCTGCATTCCAACTGTGGCACATGCTTTAAGAACTTGGGAAAGTAACTTAATTTTTTCTGTGCCTCTGTTTCTTCTTCTGCAGAGTACTGATAATATCTCACAACATTGCTGAGAAGTAAACATGAAGTAAAATAATTCATGAGAAGTACTCTGAAAAAGGCAAATATTAATTACAATTTTGTAAGTAGGACAATTTTGCTAGCACTCCTTTTTCAGAAGCTTCTAGTCACCATCAATCCCTATCTCAAGAGGATTATTTCTCTGAAAACCATTTTGATTTCTATGTATTTGACAGGTTTTGAATTAGAAGTTTTCCCTTAAGATGTTATCTAAAGAAAATAAGCATGACCTATGGTCAAACCAGACTAGTATTATCAATTATCAGTCATCTTCTTAGTTCTTCTCCATAGAAAAAAAATACCAAAAGAGTTTTTGCTTATACAAAACGTTCATTCCTTCGTACCAACTCTTCTCAAGGGGGCTCTAAGAGAAAATTAAGTCTTAATGTCCTAAGCAATCCATTGTATGTAATGAATTAATTTCACTCAAATCTTTTTCTATAGGCTGACATGGAACACCAGTTGAGAAAGGCTACTTTATAGAGGCAAAATTTCTTTTAATACTGTATCGGGCACATAAAATTCCTAGACATCAGTCTTGGCAATGATTTTTTTTTGGATTTGACACCAAAAGCAAAGGCACCCAAACCAAAAGTGAACAAGCGGGACTACATCAAACTAAAAAGCTTCTGCACAGCAGAGGAAATCATCAACAAAATGAAAAGGCAACCTACTGAATGGGAGAAAATATTTGTAAATCATATATATAAGCGGTTAATAACCAAATACACAAAGAACTCATACAACTCAATAGAAAAAAATCAAATGAAAAAAATGTGCAGAGGGTATGAATAGATATCTTTCCACAGAAGACATACAAATGGGCAGCAAGTACATGAAAAGATGGTCAACATCACTAATCATCAGGCAAATGTAAATCCAAACCACAATGAGATATCACCTGTCAGAATGGCTATTATCAAAACGACAAGAAATAACAAGTGCTGGTGAGGACGTGGAGAAAAGGGAACTCTTGTGCACTGTTTGTGGGACTGTAAATTGGTGCAGCCACTATGAGAAACAGCATGAAGTCTCCTCAAAAAATTAGAACTACCATATCCAACAATTCCACTTCTGGACATTTATCTCAAGGAACCAAAGACATCTGCACTCCCATGTTCACTGCTACATTATTTGCAATAGTCAAGACATGGAAACAACCTAAGTGTCCACTGATGGATGAATGGATAAAGAATATGTGATATTTATATATATAAATAAATAGAGTATTATTTAGCCATACAAAAAGGAAATCCTGCCATTTGTGACAGCATGGGTAGGGCCTCGAGGGCATTATGCTAAGTAAATTAAGTCAGACACAGAAAGACAAAAACAGTATAATCTCACTTCTATGTAAACTCTTAAAAAAAAAAAAAGTGAACTCATAGATACAGAGAACAGATTGGCGGTTGCCAGAGGTGGGGAAAGGGTGGTGGGCAAAATGAGTACAGGTAGTCAAAAGGTACAAACTCTAAGTCCTGAGGATGTAATGTATGGCATGGTGACTACAGTTAGTAATACTGTACTGCATATTTGAAAAGTGCTGACAGAATAAATCCTAACAGTTCTCATCTTAAAAAAAAATTTTACCTGTGTGGTGACAAATGTTGAGTAGACTTACTGTGATCATTTTGTGATATATACATATATTAAATATATGTATATATATATAGAATCATTATGTTGTACACCTGAAACTACTTTATGAATTATATCTCAATTAAAAAAAATAATTTTTTAAAAATTTTGCTTAATAAGGTCCTAAGACTTTTCTTTTACTTCTTTTAAGGATTCTCATTTAATCCTCAGAACAGACCCTGAGGTAAGGATTATTGGCTCCAATTTATGGATGAGGAAAGTAAGGCTCTGAAGGTTTGTTACATAACTTAAAAAAAAAAACAGGGCACAGTGTTAAATATTAAAAAACAAAACTATTTCCTCTACTTATCATTCTTAAATGTTTCCAAGAGTTTTAATAATGGAAAAAATTATGTTAAAAAAATTGATTACCTAGAAGATTAAGACAATATCTATAATTACTATTTTTACTGTCCTTAAAGAGTACTCTTACCTCTGGAGGTTTCATATTCAACACTTTTGTAATTCGGCCCTGAAAATAAAATTGGCAAACTTACTATGATAATAACAAAATACAGAAAGAATAACCTAAGACATACATGTTTATCTGCACTGAAGCTGTTGTATCCTAATACACCAATCTTTTGGGAGTTATTTCTTCCACCTACATGAAAAGATGTTTCTTTTATTATATTTGAGACCAAAGGTAGCTTATAACTCTAGAATTTTGTTACCCACTTTCTCACGAGTGATACAAATTACATGTTATTAAATGATACAAAGTTAACTCGACCATATTTCCGAAACAGTTAATATTAATGATGTAGAAGTCTCCAATTCTAAGACAGGTAAGTATATAAATTAATGTTAGCATAATTATTGAACATTTCTTGATTTTTTGGAACAATGGCCCTCCAAGATAAGTCAAAGAAAATTACTTCCAGACATTCTTCAAAATTCAAATGTATACAATATACTAGAACACGTAAGTACAAAAAACTAACCCACATTTCTTAACAGGTGCCCAAACAGCAGGCTAATAGTAAAATAAAAAATGAAAAATCCAAACAGAAGCACTTCTCTTATAAGTTAAAAAATAAAAGATGTCAAAACTATTATGAAAGAGATATAAGACCACAAACGAAATACCTGCATGATGAGAAAGTGAGGGTTGTTAACATTAAGGCCAACAGAACAAAAGAGATCCTGTACTCTGGTATTGTTTGCATTTACTCCATTGATTAAATATTTATTTCTGCCACCAATAACCACCTAAAAGGGAAAGAATTTTAAAAGATATAAATGAACACACACATCTTGTGCTATGATGATAAATTCCCAAATACATTATTTTTCATGTTTGTTCTGTCCAACTAATGGTAAACAAAATCAATATAGGGTAAATAATAAAGAAAGTGTGACATGGTCAAAAAGAATATGAGACTGAGTCAGGATAATTGGCTTCTAATCCAGGGACTTTTACTAACTAGTTACGTAACCAAGCACAAGCCTCCTAACCTCCCCTGCAGTGGATTAGGTCTCTAAGGGCTCTTCTAGCTTCATGTTTCCAAGTATGTGTAGATTGTAGTTTCTATCCCTGATCACCCTCTTTCTACAATTTTCCATACTCAGAGGTTAACCCCTCTTCCTCCCTTTTGATTTCCAAAGGAAAAGAAGTCAGATACTGAAAATGAAAGGCAAATAGTTTAATATCAATCCCTGTCAAGATGCTAAAAGGGATTAGTAAAAGACATGACTGGTAAATACTTGAAAGAAAAAGAGTAACCATGGAACTTCGGCATGGGTTTAATAGGAACAACTTATACTAGATACCAGCTTGTTCACACTCTACTACAGCACTTGCATTATCATTTTTGGGGTATGATTGTCTCACCCATATTTTGAGGTCCTTAAAGACAAGGTGTGTTTCTCATTCTTTCTATCTGTATTTCCCAGTGCATTCAACAATGCCCAGCACACATTAAGCACTTAATAAATATTAAATAAATATTAATTCACTCCTTTTCCCTGACAGGATTATGAGGGTGGTAGATCATTTATTAATATATTTGAACAACAGTCCTAATTTACCCATAAGTAATTTGAGACAGTCTTTATAACAAAATTATGGTGAAGATACAGGCATATGGATTGCATGAGGACAGGAATTTGGGGTAGATTAGTAGCAGACTTACTTAAAATCCTTAAAGGGTTATTATTTGATAGATGCTTAATGACAGAGAACAGGATTCTGTCCCAATCTAGTCAATCCCCCGCCCTTTTTTTTTTCCAACCAGAGGCTTTCATTAAAATAGAGAGGGAGGGCTTCCCTGGTGGCGCAGTGGTTGAGAGTCCGCCTGCCGATGCAGGGGACACGGGTTCGTGCCCCGTTCCGGGAAGATCCCACATGCCGCGGAGCGGCTGGGCCCGTGAGCCATGGCCGCTGAGCCTGCGCGTCCGGAGCCTGTGCTCCGCAACGGGAGAGGCCACAGTGAGAGGACTGCGTACCGCAAAAAAAAAAAAAAAAAAAAAAAGTAAAATAGAGAGGGAAATCTAAGTTACATAATGCTAAGTTGGAGAGTAAATGCGAATTAACATAATTTTTTCAAATAAAATTTTGACAAACTGAAAACATTGTCTGACTATAATAAAAAAAGATTTTAAGGGACAGATGTAAGGTCCTTCCTTGGTTTCAAAAACCTGCTTAGATACAGAACTGGCAGTATGTGGCTAAGTAATAACACATGAACAATTTACAGGGATTTTTAGTAAATCAGATATGAATTCACAATGTATCATGAAGTCTCCAACATCATATTGAGAAAAATAGAAGTAGAGTACTTAAAAATGAAAGAAGCAACAATTCTGCTTAATCCTGTCGTAGCTAGACCAATTCTGGTATATGTAATTTGAGGTGCCAAGCATTAAAAAAAAAAAAGATATAAAAACCTGGAGCAAATTTATATTCAATTCAACTGAAAGACCTATAAACAACTAAATATCAATTGAAAGACCTAGATAGAGAGTTAGCTTAGGAAACAGACTTACAGAACACTTAAATATTGAAATACGGAATAAATTAGATTTGCTCTTGATGCTCTCAAGAAAATGAGGATTAATGTGTAAAACTTGAAGACAGCACTTTGGCTCAATATATAGGAAGAACTTTCTAATTAGACCTTTGCAACAACAGAATGGGTTACCTGAGAACACAGAAAGATCCCAAGAGCTACACGTGTTCCAGCACAGAGAGAGAAGACTCAAGTGTGGTTCAAGATTTAAGCATGGTTGAGTGCTTGGACTGATGGATTTCAGATCCCTTTCAATCCTCTTGGTACACGGCGGAATTTGCATGATCAAAATTTAACATAAGGAAGATATTCTTAAGGAATCTAGTCAGTATTTGATCCATCAATTTTGCTCATAAACTTTCTCTCTCCAGTAGTCACATTGCCAAAACGCACATCAGACCTGCAAGTTTCTAGGTAACCAAATATTTAGTAGCCACTCACCTGCCTTGTTACTGTAATTTCATCATGAATCTCAAATCCTAAAGGACTCTGCTTTTTGTCAGAATTATCAAAGGTGATTGACACGGAGGCTTTGGTAATACCAGCCTGCCCATTTTTGTAAACTAAATCTTGTAGATTAGAAGCCCGAACCTAAAATAAAGGAAAAGTTTCAGTTACAAAACCCCATACTACGCAAAATAGCACTAAAAATGTGCTTCGTGCTGTCGGAAAATCACCCATGTAGTATCCATTAAGCAGCCAAGGATAGGCAGTGGCATTCATAAGCAAGAAGAGCAAAGAAAATGGGTAACAACCTGAAATGGGCACCTTTCTCCATAGGACTTTTTCAACCCTGAAGAGAACTATTTTCTACTCATTTCTTAACAAAAGCTCATTTGAAAGATTTAAGGAAAGACAGTGTCTACGAATTTCACTATTCATCCAATCCCATTAGAAGGTCCTGAAAAGACATTATAATGGGGGGGCGGGGGCAGGGATGGGGTGAGGGTACAACTCTGGAATGAGAATGCCTGAGTTTCAGTGTTGCTCCAAACATCTTAAGAAGATGAACCTTAGGCAACTCCTCTAAGTTTCTATTTTCTCACCTAAAATATGGACTTTAAAGGACTGTGGTGAGGTATAAGATATTTCACATAAAAATGCAAATGAAGAGGATACTGGCAATAGTCTCTAAGTGCAATGAGGTTTCCCTCGAGGCTCCTCAAACTTAAATTCACATAAATGAGAAAGTTTACACTTTACCTGAGACAGGTTGGAGATGCCCAGCAAAAAGCAGATGGAGTCCAATATGTTGGATTTCCCACTACCATTTAAACCAGTGATAGCATTGAAGAGGGGGTCAAAACCATTGACTTCAGTCCTCTGAGCATAGGACTTGAATCCCTCAAGAATGATTGACTTAATGTGCATTTTCACTACTGACTCCGACAGGCAAATCTCTGCTAGAAATCAAGCAAGCCACAAAGCAGTTCTGTACAAAACAAATAACAACACATAAGTGGAATGTAAAACTGGAACCATAATAAATGTAGAAGACTGAAACATAAGAATGACAGCTCTATAGAAATAAAACAGCCACTTGCCAAGCTACTTCCTCTGATGCAAAGGTATCTTTCTTTAACTTAAAAATATACAGGCGTTAGTCTCTAGTTAGAACTTAATTAAACCATTAATTCAACCTGGAAGCCAACCACTTACTTCTCCAGGCTTATCTTCCACCGTTATCATACTCTAGGTAACGTAGGCTGATTATTTCACACCGCATCCCCTTTGCCCATAATGCCCTTCTCCCGGATACTGGCACGGCTCACTCTCCATTCCAAAACTCACGTCTTTGCTCAAACGTCACCTAACCGGGGTCCTTCCTGACTTTCCTCTATAAAAGAGCACCTCTACCCACCCCCTCGCTCTGCTTCCTTTTTCCTTCATTGCACTTAAAGCTGACACTAAACAGTACTTATTTACTCGTCTATCCAACCTATCACAATGTAATCTCCGTAGCATCTTCGCCTACGTCCACCGCAGTATGCCGGAATAGTCCCTGACTCGAGGGCGCGGGATGGGGGCGAGGGGGGGTTTGTAAATATTTATTAAACAGATAAACCCCACATAAAGAGATGAAGCTTTTTGCTTTCACTCAGGCTCTTTCCTCGCCTCACCAGGCCTTTCTGTCAACACTTCCCCGCCCTACTTCAATGGCAAGAACTAGCCATTCTGCCAGGAACCCCTTAGAACTAACTTTAGTCTGAGGTCCCTTGCTCCTCGGCTCCCCAGCCCCCGACGCCCATCTCCGGCCAGGAATGCCAGGCTAGGCCCAACCGGCCGCGCGCACGCACCTGCCTCACCGCTGCGTCAGGCCGCCTGGGCTTGCGGCACCCACAAAGCTCTTCCTAGTCACTAGGGCGGAGAGTGGGCCAGCCTTGCCCGGCTTCGGGCGCTAAGAAGCAAATCCCACCATAGCGGCTACAACACTCAGCCCGCGCTCAGCAGCGGAGAGGAACTATTTATGCCTTTGAATTTAGGCGCGAGCAAAGGACCCCACCTCCTCTGCCTATTTCATTGGCTGGTGCCGCAGAGATGCCTGACTTCCATTTTTCTCTTCCATCAAACAACCAAAGTGACAGGGAGATAGAAAAGAAGGTCGCGACGGTGGCGGCTCCGGGAAAGCGACGGCTTGGGCCTGAGGACTAAAGGAGCTGGTGGCATACGTTGACCTCGGCGTCCGGCACACCTCGGACAGCCCCGCACCTCCGCCTCGGGGCCTCGCGCTCGCCGGCCCCGCCCCGCCTCAGGCCCGGTTTTGCGGCCGCTGCGTTCGGGAAACCCTGCCTTCCCGCGGGCCTGGGGTGGGGGGGGGGGGGGGGGGGACTCGCAGGTGCCGGCTGTTGTGTGGTCTGTGAGCAAGGGGGGCAGGGTGGCTTCCTACCGGCCTCCTCGCTCTGCTTCAGAAGCCCCGGAATCTCCCCATGCTGGCGCAGATTCATCAAAAATGGAAGCTGCCCCTTGTTGGGACGGGGGCAGCGCCGACCGAACTTGTGAGGACTGTGGGTCGCGGTCTGGCTCCACCCCTCGCCGGCTACATCTCGGGTTTAGCGTCCGGAAGGGACGATAGGCTCGCAGCCAAAGCTGTGCAGCGCCCAGGGGAGAAATTGAGTGGGGCCGATAGTAGGTGCTGGACGAATAGGAGTTCCCCTCCTTTCACTGAAAAGCTGTAGAATGATAAGCAATGGCAGAACTAACATTTCAGAGAATTTTAGGGGGAACACCTTGTAACAGCTGATATTTATTGCGTTTCGTGTGCCAGGCTGCGTTCCAAGGGCTTTTAAAAATCCTCGTAGCAACCCTGTGAAATCCGTGATACTGCTCTCATTTTACAAATGAGCAAACTGAGGCACAGGTTAAGCAACTTATTCCAAGTAGTAAGCGGAGCAGCGGAGATTTGTTCCCACGCAGTCTTGCTCCAGAGCACGTACTCTTAAATAGTATATTTACTTCTCTTCGTGTATAGACTCCAGTACTAGTAATAACAGATCCTGTTATCAGCGTGTACTTTTCTTTAAAAAAAAAAAAAAAAAGGCCAGTTTACTCACAGTTAAGGATATTGATACTAATGAGTTAGGAAGGGCTTGGCTTCATAGTGCACTATGGTGCTGTCTATTCCTAGGTGATGTATAAAAAGATGGTTCAGTCAGTATGCTGTTTTAGGTTGTATATTTAAAGTTGTTTTCTTCGCCCTGGGTTGGCTTTGCAATATTTAATACCAGTCGAACTACCAAGAATTACCAAGAATGAGCCAGTGTTTTGAAGTTCTTTCTCTACTTAAGAGAATAAGTTTTATGAAGTTTTTTGTTTGTATAAGAAAGAATTCATTTGTTTACTCTCATCCCACCCACTTATATAAGTCAATCATTACAGGCCTAACATCATTTAGTCAAGCAGTTATCTTTGTGTACTGTGATTCCTTCATCTACACTCCACAGCTCTTCACTTGTACTGATTCTATTCAGTCTTAATATACATTTATTTTCAACTCTGTCGTCTTCATCACTGTGAATAAAGAATTTTAATTTGCCAACAAACCCTAATGCGGATTTTACCAAGTTGTGAGATAAGCAGTTCTTTGGGGTGAAAGTGTAAGTGTTAAGACAGACATTATTAGCCTTTGCACTATTTTAATTAGTTAATAACTAGCTGATATTATTTAAGTCAAATGGATAAAAAATATATGCAAATACACTTGCTGGATAAGAACTTCTGGGTAGTTATAAAAATAAACACATCTAACTACTACTAAAAGTAATTGTTAAAATGAAAATTCCTTATAAAAGGAGAGATCTAGAGCAATTTTAGTCTTAGAACACGTCAGAAGCACGAAGGAATTTCCGTTAGTACAGGTGGACTTGAGGAAATCACTAATGGCTGACTTACAACTGGCCCCTGAGATCACCACAGAGAAGTGGAGAACACCAAGGCACAAAGCCGCTAAAACCACTCTAATGTGGAGAGGTTAGGGCTGGAAGTAAAGATAGACTGTAGGGTGGATATAGTATAAATAGAGCACTGTTCTCGTTTCATCACCGTGTATCAAAAGCTTTTGAAAGCTTTAACACTGGCTGGCTAGTGTAGTCTTCGTCCTTACGTAGAAGGCAGCAGCCCAGCAAGGACACTGATAAAAGCCATAAAACAAGACCTAGGAAAAAGACTTGGTCTTCTACTCTTCCAGGGCATTGGCAGGGACCGTCTTTCCCTGGGTGCACTTTTCTAATTTTGGAGTCCTACAGTAGTTCTTCTGTGGACCTGGGTGAATCCTCTTTCCCTGGAATTTAGGACAGAAGGAAAAAACTGAAAGAACTTTACCTTCATTGCAGAAATAAGGAAAGGTTGATTCATTTTGTTGAGAGATTAATTTTTGGTTCAAGGGGATGAACTGAAGTTCACATTGCAAAATTGTATTGAGTAGCAGCACATTTTGAATACACCAAGTATAACCTGTCTGACAAACTTGGAAAGAAATACAGCTGAGCATAATTTAAAATGAGGAATAGAAAAGGAGGTGATTATATTCATTCACTTGTGGGATCTGCTTGGACACATTCATTTTCATTTCAATGACAATATTCTTTTCAATACTCCATGTTCTGTTTGGTGCCTTGTGAAATCTGCCTGTACTTTCATTATGATTTCTATTATTTTGCCTCCTTAGTCAAGTTAAATATCTTTATCTTCTCTTTCAGGTACTTCTACTATTTCCAGCTTTTGAGTTCCTAACTCTTACTGTTTACAGCAGTGGCTCTTACTCATAGTGATTTATTTCCTCCTGTGGTGCTGTTCTGGGATGGGGTTGTTTTGTTTATGGGAGTCTCTTATGCCCTGAGTTGTGAAAGCGTCCTTTCAGACCAGTTACACATTTGTTTCTGCCAGAGTTCTTTGACTCTTAAAGATCTGGGTACATTTGTAAATGATTGTTTCTCAGTTTGTGGTTCCTGAATAATGCAGATATTGTAAATTTATATCTGTTGCAGGTCTGGGGTTTTGATTGCTCAGGAGTCATCTTTTGTTTTATTCCCCTATCCAAAGCTCCAGGCAAAGAACAAATTTCCTTGCCTCTTACCCAAGCTAGTAGGTGGAGTTTTTCCAATCCCAATGACTGGCAGATCTTTAAGGCTCCAGGTTTTACCTAAGGGCCTAGTTCCAGCTCCTCTGACTCAGTGAAGCTCAAGGGCCAGTGCTTGTGCATTAGAGCCCAGCCACTGGCTTCTGAGCCCTATAGCCAAGTGTAAAATAAATGTTGGAGGGCTGCCTGTCAGTGCCTGCTCTTCAAATTGTCTCTGGCACTTAGGATTTTCTAAGTGTTTTTTGTTTTTTGTTACCGTGCTTGATATATGGTTTACATGCCAATTGTTATGTTTTACCCAGTATTCCTATGAGTTTATAAAGGGAATTTTAGTCAGCCAGGCTAGAGGAGGTCTTCCCATTGACCTTTTATGAAGCACATCAGGGATCTTTGTTTTGCTCCTGCTGAACCTTGCTTTCAGATTCTCACATTCCACATTCAAATTAGCTTTTCCTAAAACACAGAGAAAGATGTCTGGTACTAGCGCTTAAGAAAATATTTTCATGCAGTACTCATAAAATCCAGTGTCTATGTACTTATTTCACATTTTTTCAGTTTTTCCAGTTCTCCTTGGCTTTTATCACTTCCACACTGGTTAATAGCCAACACTACTCATCTCATTGCTCTTCTGCTTTGCCACACCCCTTCCATTATGGGAGGATTATTCATTCCCCTTTCTCAAATATCATTCTCATTTCATTGTTCTCCCTCTCACAGTGGTTCCTTATTACTTTTTATTTCAAATCCACAACATCTGCTTGACCTTCCTCTATTGGTTTCCTTTTACTACCAACTCAATTCTTACTAGATTTCACTCTTAGATTTTTTCCCACAAGATCTGCCCCTCTGTAATCAACGTTTCCTCTCTGTTACATTATTCAAATTCCTACTTAAATTTCTACTTCAACAATACTTAGCCACCAGTCTCTGCCCTCTCTAATGTCCTACAAACTATATATGTTTCTGTATCAGAAATATGATATCTCTTTACTCTGTATAAACTTGGTGAAAATTGCCTACAGAATTAATTCTAACCTCTTTAAGGTGGCATGCCTGGCCTTTCATAATTTATTCTCAACCTGCTTTCCTAGACTCATCTCCTGCAGCTTCTTCCTTAGATTACCATGTCATTTGTTGTTCACTACTGTAAACCAAGCACCAACTAATGACAAAAAAAAAAGTGTTCGATAACTTTTTAAATGGATAGATGAATGAATGTATGAATTCAATAGGCATTTATAGAATGCCTACCTTATTCTGAGAATTGTACTATGTTCTGGGATACAAAGATGAATAAGATGTGGGCCTGTCCTCAAGGGAGTCCATAGTTGAATAGAGATGACATGTATAAAGACACTAACCAGAGGAAGACTGAAAGGCATTATAAACAGAATAGATTGCACAGGCAAGGGCATAGAAGATAAACATAATGTTTGAGGCAAGAAGTAGCAAGATTTAGTGTAGGAGATACACAGAAGCCAGATTATGGAGCATTTTATGTGCCATCTTAAAGAACTTTTTGTCATCCCTGAAATATTGATGTTCTCTTCTTTGTTATCTTCTTTGTATCTTTGCCCGTGCTGAACTTGAAATGCTTATCCCTTCTCCATATCTACCCCCATGTGTATTTCTACTGATACTTCTAACCCCAAATCTTATCCATTTCTGGATGATTTATTTGCAACCTCTTCTGTAATCCCTTAACCCTTTATCCAGACTTTTCTTCTGACCTATATTGCTATTGTGACATATCTTTGTGACATAGCACATAGTAGACAATATTGGTTGAATATGAATAAATTTAGGAGATTCATTTGCTGCTTTCTGATCAAGGTAAAGGGAAAGAATAGATTAAAAAAATAAAGACTTGGAAAATATTGAATTATATGACATAATCCACAAACTAGTCAATACTATAAGATTCAGCAAGTTAAGAGTGGTGATTATTTCGTTGATCTAACACTGAAAATTTTTTTCAGCTTGCAGTGTTCTTTTTGTGTAATACCACCAGCGACCACTGTGACATTCATAAGGCTGAGGAATCTATCATGACATGAACATTACCGCTTTTGGTTTCACGGAGCTCTCAGTGCCATATACTTTCCTCAGTCCTGCTCTTTTGACCCGTAAAATAAAAAATAGGTTGGATTTAGCATAGGTAGTAGTGCTGAGCAGGGACAACAGGAGGAAAGTTTCCTAATTGGGCTGGTTGGTGGCGTCTTCTTATTTATTATTTATGGCTGTGTTGGGTCTTTGTTTCTGTGCGAGGGCTTTCTCCAGTTGCGGCAAGCGGGGGCCCCTCTTCATCGCGGTGCACGGGCCTCTCACTATCGCGGCCTCTCTTGTTGCGGAGCACAGGCTCCAGATGCGCAGGCTCAGTAATTGTGGCTCACGGGCCCAGTTGCTCCATGGCATGTGGGATCTTCCCAGACCAGGGCTCAAACCCGTGTCCCGTGCATTGGCAGGCAGATTCTCAACCACTGTGCCACCAGGGAAGCCCCACGTCTTCTTTGTATAGAAAGAAATGTTGCCAGCGATTCTGCTTGGAAGACTAATTTAGAATAATTTTTATTTTGTATATTTTTATTAGTTAATGGGATCTAGAAGTGTAATAACCTGGTGAGAATTTCTCTGCAAACGGCAATCAAATTAGTCTTATTCATGAAACTCACAAATAAGCTATAATTCAGCATTTTATGTCTGGGGAAAATAAAACTGGGGTCATGCTGTTTAAGAGGATAAGGGGATTTAACGGAACACTGGGGGATTAACTGGAAGCTTAATTATGATTTAAATTAGAGGTCAAGCTGTGCAATGTGTTTTCTTTCTAGGGGAAAATCTTTGGGGAGATAGAGTATGCTTGTTTAAAGAAGAAACAGAAAGCAAATGAAAAAACAGACTGCATTTTCTGTTTTTCTTTTAAAATTTCAAGCTGCTGTAAGTCAAATTGCCCCTGAATTCCTGATGATGGCTGTTGTGAAATTTCTTTAACTTTCTTTGTGTTATTCTTGCCCTCTATTCCAGAGCAGTTATTTTACTTGACAGTAACAAAAAGATGTAGGCAGCATATCTGCCAGCAAACTAATATGGAAACTGGAGAATAAGGTATTCTCAACTCTTCTAGAATTGTGACATCCTATCATTTTAGGCTGACTCACATAAAATCAGCAACTTCTACAGAGGGAAGGGCCCTGGAGGAATTATAGCCACTCATTTTGCAAATGGAGAAATTAAGGCTTCTGATGATTTTCTTAAATTTATTCTTTATCTCAAATAAATTAAGGTCTAATGAGGAAATAAAATAGGTATATGAATGATTTTAATTCAAAGTATAAAGAAATTGCTTTCCTGCAAAATAAAAATTAAAACAGATTATCAGAGGTTGACTCTGTAGGTAGCATTTTTACTTGTAAAATAACAGTTAGACCTAACAGCCCAGACTTTTACTCTCTGACATTTCCCTCTCCCTCTGACAAATACCTCAATAAGTAATAGCACAACCACCATGCAGGATTCAGCTGTGGGTGCGGATAGAGTCGGGTGGGGAGTGGGGACAGAAAGCCTGAGAAGGAATTGAAATGATCTGTTCTCCCTTTAAGGCTCTGAAATAAGGCCAAGTCAAGAATGGAACATTTAAACAATCCTTGACTAGAACTTTAAGAATAATATTGGGGAAACAATCAATAGAATATGGTGAAAAGAGAGAAGACTCTAACTTACAAGACATAAAATGGGTCAACGAGATAGTCTGGGACTCACAGGCATAGTGTCATCTGTGTGGGACCCCAGAAAAACAAATGGCACTAGAGTGTCCCATCGGAATCCCTCCTGTTATTCCCCCCGACCCCACCATCTTCCATCCTAGTTTCTCTATGCCTTGCTTGAGAAGCAACCCTACAGTCATTCACTTAAAGGACCTTTTCCTCATATAAGGCAAACTTGTAACACAGGATTGGTGCAGAGTCCCAGGGAAGCCCAAAAGAAGAAAAAAATCATGGCTGTGGACATCATCAAGAGATACATCCTCAGAGGATTTTCCTAGATGGTATTTGAGCTGAATCCTTAAGGAAAAATATGCCTTTGACAGTTGGAGGTAGGGAAACAACAGTCCAAGTGGACAGATCATTTGGGGACAATACAAGGAGGTAATGGCTTTGATAGGAGATAACCCGGTACAGGCTTCCAATAATTTTACTAGCAATTTATACCACTCTTATAGCGGGTGCTGTGCCATACCACGCAGAATCCTCCTTCGGGTAGAGGCATGAGATCCTCCAGTTGCCAGGAGTTTTGGCTGCAGATTGCTTACAGCTGAGGCTCTTCCCCAGCATTGTCCTCCACAGAAGGAAGTTGCCCAGCTGAAAGCTACACCTCCTCTTCTGTGTTGGCCCATATCCAATGACTTGATGCAGGGACACAAAAACCCCTTTGCTTCAACCAGGACAACTATAAAGCGCCATCTGAAGAGCTCCCCATGCCATCAGTTGAAGCCTGTGACTGCATCGCAGTGCGGCTTCTCCCTCTGGCCAATTCTGCTTTCTGCACTAGGTCACAGGTGTTCTGCACAGCACTCCCAAATAAACCTACTGCACACAAATCTCTGTCTCAGTCTACTCTTTGGGGAATCCACCTAAGATAATGCCAGATAAAACTTGGGATACTATAGGCTATTTTAACAGAATTTAATGTAGAGTTTGGAAAGCCTAAAGTGTGCCTATGATTCAGTCATTAGAAGTGCTGACTCGTGGTCTCTATGGTAACAAGTTGGCATCTCAAGTTAAGTGCTGAATTACTAAACCGATTTATATTCCACTGACAAAGAACCGGAAAGGAAAGAAATACCTGAGCTGTGATTCTTCTGCTCTCAGGCTTTGCCAAACCCATCAATCAGTTCTGGTCACTAAGCGTTAGGTGCTCTATCAGAATGGCTATATCAGGAAGTTATGCTGTGGGGAAAAAAAAAAAAAATTACCAAGGGCTTAAAAACAACGACTTATTTCTTGTTCATGCTACATATCCATTGCAGAGGGAGGAGGCATTTCTTGTTTTCATAGTCAGTAAGGAAGCCAGCCTAATGGAGCAGCCACTACCTAGAATCTTGTAGATACCTGCTAGAGGGAACAAGAGCTCTGGAAGTGCCTAGAACCAGAATTTAAAATGCTCCATCCAAAGTGACACACGTCACTTACACTCACAATTCACCACAGCTATTTATGACAAGGGGCTCAGGAAATGCAATCTCAAAATGTGCCTGGAAAGGCACAAGGAGAAGGAGAGAACTGGACTATTTGGCAGGCTGTACTAGCAACTAGGGGAAAATCTTGGAATCTAGAAAATCAAAAAAGAAAAGAAATAGGTTAAACTGATAGTTGAATTTTCAACTTTCAATTAAATGGAAAGCATCTTAGTAGTAAGTACTCACTGATCCTTTATTATCTTTCAAATTATATTTGCACTGTTGGATTTTATATTTATCTATTTTGAAAACATGTGTTAGGTATCTGCTATTTACGAAGTGCTATGATAGTTACTCTTAGGGCACAACACAAAAAGAAATCTCTGGATCTGTTTCTTTAAAGACATATCTAGTTGGAGATATAGGCATTCAAATTATATAGGGGAAGAAAACAAAGAGAAGACGGGGTGCGGGGCAGGCCGTGTTTAGTGAGTGTAAAAGAGGCTAACTGTTAAATGCCGAGTTTCCAGGTTTGAAGCTGGAGTGGACAAAATTGTGCCTTCTACAAATATGCTTGAAAATAGCCTGCTGATCTGAGCTATACAGAGGGGCTAAACAAAAGTAAATGTTACATTATCGTTTTTAAGTCCACTTCTTGATTTCCATTCCACCCCTCCCATTCCAGATCCTTTATTTATATTTTAAAAAATTCCATAGATAATGCCACAAATGTTTGTGTGGTTAGGACAAATGATTGCGAACTGAAAGGTGACATCATTGCTCCTTGAAATTAAGAGCCCTGCTTTTTTGGTATTCTGTACAGTCCCTTCCAAGTTAATGATGATTTATGGTGATAATTATAGTAAGTTGCTCCTCTAATGCCTAGTTTACATTACTATTAAAGTTATTTCCACAACATGCTCATGAGTTAGGTTCAGGAAGTTTTAATAAAATTATTCCCATACCATAGATAGAGGAATTGAGGCTGAAAGAAGTAAAATAATTTAATCCTAATTGCAGTTATCTGTAGCTGTGAACAAACCACCCTAAAACAGTGGCTTAAAATAATAGCGCTCATTTCTTTGCTCACCCGAGGGTTGACTAGGATCAGCTAGTCAATGCTCACCTGGGGTCTCTCGAGCAGTTGCAATCAGGTGATGGCTGGGGCTAGGTCACCTCTAAGGCTTGACTCACATGTTTGATGCCTGGGCTGGGAAGTCTCTAGCATCCAGTGTGAGAGCCATTTGGGCTTCTCAGCCATAGCTCTCTCCGTGGTCTGCCTACATGGACTCTCCACATTGGGTGTGGGCCACCCTGGGAAGGGGCGTGAACTGGGGAAACATGGTTCTCTGCAACTGAAGCAACCCCTGAAGGTGGTGACAGCTGAGGATTGTCTGCCAGTAGGACTCCCAGCAGCTGAGGCAACAAGTTCTTCATTGAAGGAAGATTACTTACACTGGTTCCAAATCCAGTACCCTCCCATTTTGTCACGCATCTCCACTGATGTAACACCACTAGTCTGTTGACATTAATAAATGTTAATTGTGAATTATATAGTGAAAGTAACTAATCACATTGGGACACTGTTAAACAATTACATAGCACTCTGCATGTACATCTAGTATGGGAATATGCCATACCTTACTAATTTGTAGGTATCAATGTGAGCACATCAACATTAGCACTCAAATCTTGCTTGCTTCAAGCTTCCACATACTCCTCAACAATTCTAGGTCCTTTCCTTTCAGAGTAACCATCCTGAAACATATATGGGAACACACAAGAGATGGGGACATACGGATTATGAATCAGTCCAGGCAGCCACTTGCTGTCAGCCTAATACGTATTGCTCCAGGCTGCACTACCAATGCTCCTATCCCTAATTCCATGCTTGTTGCAGTGGAGATTCATTGCTGGGCATCAAGCTCCAGACTCCTATATTCCACTGCTTAATCAACATTTCCATTAATATCAAGTCAGCATCTCAAATTTACACGTTCAAAACCAAACACTTGGTTTTGCTCACTAAAAAATCAAAAAATTACTACATTTCAGTAAATGGCATAACCATTCTCCAAAACCTAGAAGTCATTCTTGATTCCTTTCTTTCCCATGCTGTGTATGAATACCTAAAATTCCATTACTTATTTACTCATCTACTTGTTTATTTCCTATCTCCTCCTCCTAAAATTTTAGTTCCACTAGGTAAGAAAATTCAGATGTTTTGTCCCCTAGTGTGTGTCCAGCACTTGCAAAAACTTAGGACTATGACTTACATAGAGGTAAGGCACTAGGCAAATATATGATGAATGGATTTGTGAAGAAATTAATTAGCTAATTCATTTCTGTTAACTGAGTCAGGATTCCACAACCACCAGCCTCAAAAATTTACAGAAATGCTGCTCCAAGATGACACATCTCTGGTCTAAGCAGAGATACCTCTCACTGGCCTTAGAATCAGACCATTTTTACCACCACAACTTATTGAAAACCAGCCACTCTCAAGACTTGCTGATGTCACAGCCAAGGTTGCTAGTATAATAGGGATTTCTCAGCAGCTGCTCCGAAACTGTTTTGCCCTTATTTTAACGGCATCATGTCCAGTGATCTATGATGGCATGAGCCAGTATTACTGCTGCCAATATGCAAGTACTTCTGCACTTGTGAAGTATGTTATGTTCATTTGTAAAAAGAAGTGTTCTACAGCAGAGTTATTTGGGTCCCAAATCATTACTGAGTCTAGTGAAACAGACCTTTCAATTGACACACAGCCCTTTTTATTCTCTCTGGACGTATACACAATCCTACCTGGGTTAGAACGGATGCAAATAAAAACACTGAAAGGGGCCCATGTCTTTTCAGACCAATTCCTTCTACCCATAAAAACAATTCTCTTGCTGAAAGGCTATTGTGCCTTACCATAGTCTGGCTCCAGTTTATCAGAGTCCATCCTTCTTTCCTTCCTTCTCTGTTTTTCTCCTTCCTTAACAAATATTCACAGAACACCTATCCTGCTAAGTACTGAGGAAAGAAAGATGAATTAGTCTGTAATCCCAAGGTACAGACATATACTTGGAAAGATGAAAAAAAATTGCTTCATTTTATGACAAGTATAAGTTCAAGCTACAATGGGTTACAAAGATAGGAGAGGTCAATTATTATTGAGTAATTAATAAAATCTTAATTCAGGAGGAGAATCAAATTGTGTCTGGCAATATGGTTAGGTTTTTTTCCTTCAGGGTGATGATGAGTATTGGAGGTGAAAGGAGAAAAGGGGATACAGGCAGTGGGAGCAAAAACACAGATAAGCAAAAACACAGAGGCATGGCCTAACTTGTGACATACCGTAATGTAAGTCAGCCTAAGTTGGACACCCAAAGATTTGTCTTTGTCTTCAATTAAAAATGTATTATGGTTCAGATATAAACAACTCATACAGGGGAGAAGGCATCCCTTTTTTCTCTTTTATAAATTTTTCTGATGGATACTAAGATTGGAGAAACAAAGATATTTTAATAGTAGTTATCTCTGTTTAATAGGATTTTGTAGCTAAGTTTTATTTTGTCCTTTACAGTTACAATTAGAAGAAGTTAGTATGATAGTGGTAGTGCCACTTGCTAGCAGTATGACACTGGGCAAATAACCTCTTTATATTTAATTTTTCACCTTTGTCTTATCTGGAAATTGATAGTGTTGAGCCAACTTTTTGAAGATCCTTTCCTGCTTTGAAATTCTGTGGCTGTAAGACTCGACGGGGGTAGAATACTGAATGCAGAGGACCTGTATAATATTGAGACTAAAGTCCATATTTACACAGTATTATTTCTAGGAACACATTACAAAACCCAGTTTTACAAATGCCAATAAAATCTCAGAGGAGAAACTACAGCAACTAAAGGGAGTCATTTTGGAAGAATGGTATAGGAAAAAGAACATTTTGCTAAGAAGCAGAAGGACTGGGTTACAATCTATGGTTTGCTAGTTTCTCGCTGTTCTGAGAAAATGCTTTCCCTCCCTGATTCCCAGTTGTCTCTCCTGGAATAAATGAGGCTGCTGGGAATTGAAGAGGTTAATGTATCATTATAATGATATATCATTGTAATGTATCATTATAATACCAGACAAACTTGATGCCACCTGGAAGATCAAAATCAGAACAGTAGGCAAAATAGACTTATCACTTTCTGGGGGATAGGAGGGCAAAATCTGTGTCTCCTGGACTGTAACACAACACGTACCAAAGGTGTCTCATTCCAAAGACAAGAGGAGATTCTCAATATATAGACTTTCTAGGAGAACTTGGGAGTGGAGGGGTAAGAATGCTTAACTACTGATTCCCAGGCTACAAAATCCCAAGAGCCTTGCCCTGTGAGATCCGTATGTTTATTTGCAGAGGATTCATCTGGATATAGTCAGTCTTTAACCAATCAAACATTCCTTCCATATGGGAGCAGAGAGAGGTCCCATTCTCAACATTCCCAATTTCTTCCTCTCACAAAATAAACGTCTTCCTTGCTGCAAACCATGGTAGACCAACTGGTATGTTTAATCATGATCCATGATCTTGATGAGGAGTATGGCAATTACCATAGTTGAGTACTACACTGAGGTCTGAGTTAAGAGACACATTACAGGTGTTATTATATGATAATAAGAAAGCACATAACTTATTATAGAAAGAAAAGTGTGGAGAATGGGAACTCTCAACCACAGCAAATGAATTGTGAACTGGTAATATCTAGTCAAGTTGAAGGAGTATATTCCCCATAACTCAGCAGCTCATTTTCTAGCAGAGAAACTCTTCTATGTGTACAAAAGGAGATATGTCCTAGACTTTTTGGCAGCATTGCTTGAAAAGGGGAGGAATTAAAAACAATTGCAGTGTCCATCAACAGGAGAATAAATAGTGCGATATAGTCATAAAATAGAATGTTATAAAAATAATGCAGACAAACCTGAGCAACACATATTAATATGGATAAAGCTCCCAAAGCAATTTGAAAAATAATACCTACCTATAATATGATACCATTTATATAGTGTAAAATTCTGCAAAATCATAGTGTATATTGTTTAGAGACAAATACAAATGGAAATATTAGAAAACCTAACTATAAATGATACACGTTGAGTTAATGAGAGTAGATTACTTGTGGGAAGGAATGAAGGTAATGGAAATATGAAAAATTTTACAGAAAACCCCAAGTATAACTAAAGCAAATATGGAATAATGTGAGAATATGGTAAAGCTAGGTGCTGAGCACATGATTTTTATTATATTATTCAACATTGTTGTCTGAGTTTTTTGAACCACTTCATAACTTTGAAACACTAATTTTAAAAGCTTAAATATTGTATATAGAACATTCAAACTTGCGTATTTTTTTTTACATGTATGAATATTGTCCTTGACCTGTATAAAAGCTAAAATGTCAGTCAAATGTTAGAAACACTGAAGTGCCTGCTCAGGGTTCTATAGAAACATATAAATCTGTAACAGGAGATTAATTAGGGAAGTTTCATTATCATAGGGGATTGTATTTTCTTATTGAATGAGAGAAATTTTATTCATTTTTATATGAGTCAAATCTGGGCCCTGAATTTTACTACATATATAAACACATGTATATTCAATTTTCTCTTGGAAATACTAGCTTTTTCAGATTATTGTTTCAAAGCTCTTTGACAAAATAAGGTGGTTTCTAAAACTGTAAGTAAAGTCAGCACATTTGTTTGGCTACTAAACACAATGTGTGCTTTATTTCAGCAAGTAAAACTCACGAGAATGCATTCTCACCATGTCTGTCTAAGACACATTGAGGCAGTGAAGTTCGAAGGTGTTATGTTCCTGTAGATTTCTATTATAGTAAAAATCTCTGAAGCATGAGAAGTGTGTAGCCATACAGATTTTCTCCCAGCATGTGATGCAGAATTTATATACTCTATTTTCTTCCCATAAAAGAAAATCTATTGCCAAAAATAATGGTCCTGATCAAATTATATATTGAAAATGATCAAATACCTCCTTTCAAAATTCCCACTTTTTATATGACATAAAAATATAAATTAGGAAACAGAAGTTTAAAGAAAAATGGTTAAAGTTGTCATGACTTTTAGCATCAATTTTTATTTTGCTATATATTTTACATAACTTGAGTTAAATATAATTTTGAGGCAATAGTGTATCTATTTAATTGAATATTTTTATTAAAATGTTTTTTAAAAATCTTTTTCAGAAAGTCTTCTAAATTATATATTTCTATAATCCATTCATTTGGTATTTCTTGTGGACTTTGTGCAGGGTATGGCAGGCCGATATGTGTAAGGAACACATAACTTAGCATGTTGAGTATACATATATATTTAAAGCATTTGCTACGTACTTTTCAATCAGATATCCTATTTCTTAACAGCTCTGAAATGTAGATATTCCCATTATGCTGATTTTGGCAGCTCCTCCCTTTAAGAGGCAGACTCTATTTCCTACCACTTGAATCTGAACTTCCCTTATGATTAGTTTTTGGCCAACAGAATGTGGTAGAAGTGATTGTCATTTCTGAGCTTAGGCTCTAAGACAACCACTTGCTCTCTCTTGGAATGCTCACTGCCATATGGAGAAAGCTCAGGCTAGCTTAATGGAGGATGAGAAATTATGTGGAAAAAGTCTAGTGGTCTTGAGACTTCTCTACATCATCTATTGCTAGCCAACCACCAAATACATGAAAGACTCCAGCCAAGACCAGTAAAGCTGCCTCCTTGATACAAGTCTCATTGCAGATACATAAGTAAGTGCAGCCAAGACCACAAGAACCACCTAGCTTACTCATAGACTGAAGAGCAAGAAGAAATCCGTACTGTTTTAAGACACTGAGTTTTGGGGTGATTTGTTACACAGCAGTAGTTAACTGACATGCCAATCTTTAGAAAAGTGACATAATTTAGACTAGGGAAGAGTACTGAATCACGCCTGTACAACTTCAAAGCCCATGTTCTTTCCATACACTGTGTGGAATAAAAATAATGAAGTAGAAGATCATAGAACAAAGTCATATAGCTATTCCAAAGAGGTAGGAGTTACTTTGACTGAAGTTATTAAGAAATCTGTCATAAGGAAGATATCTTTTGGATTACACCCCTAATAGCCGGAGAAGGAGGTTTGCAGTTGAAAATAAGCTAAGGTGCAAAAGCAAGAAGGTGTAAATCATGTTCAAAGAATGGTAAATGAGCCTGTTACCCAGAAAGTACAGTTAGTGTAACAGAGCACTGGGAGATAAGGCCTCCAAAGTGTTTTTTATTTATACTGGGTTTTTTAAATTCAGGTGAAAATTTATATGGAAAGAAATATTTTTTGGTTTATAAACAGAAATAGAAATTGGTTGAGAGTTTTGATTACATGGATTATAATTTATTCATATCTTAAAATATACTAATGTTAAAGTATAATTTATAATAGAAAATTAAGGTTTAAAGAAGAAAATATACTTACCCTTTTAAATAACTCAGTATAACTGAAAGATCACAGCTGTAGAGAGAGACAACATTGGATATGAAATTCATCTTAGCCATTTACTACATGGACCTGGACAAGATACTTAACTTCTCTGATTCCTAGTTTCCTAACCTGTAGAGTGGAGAAAATGGATATCTATTTTATAGGATTACTGGCAAAATTAGATATAAGGTATATAGAAAAAATATACCACTTGATACATAGTAGCTATTTTTTACAAAAGTAGCATTTAATACATTTTAAAAGTCCCCTTAGAATCAAAGTGTTAATAGCGACCTTAAAGTGACACAATCATGAATAAGCTCAGTGGTACTCTTAAGTTCAGGGGTTCCTCATATTTTACTTATATGATTTCTTAGATTATATGTCAAATAGAAACACCTATGCTATTCTGTAATTATAGAGCTTGCACCTACCCACGTCCCCAACTTAATTAGTATCCCTACTTCCTCTATAAGATGAAATGCAGAATGATACATATCATGTCCCAAAATCAGAAAATATTGAATTATTGATTTTGTGGTAAGAATAAAGTATAATACAAATCCCTATCAGACATAGTTAAAGAATAAACCAGCAAATTGGAAAGGGGCTAAAAGAGGGATGGGATCATTTTCCCTTCAGAGGATTATTAACTTCCTTTATAATCTTGTCATTGTCTTAAGAGCCCTTATATCAGGGAGCCGCAATCTAGAAGGGGATAATGAGTCCACATACCAATAATCACATAGGGAACAAAGTTTAATGTGACTAATTATTAAAGAAGTAAAATCAAATGATATATCTTTTTACAACTATTAAATTACCTTATATGTGCAAGTGAGTGTGTGTTGAAACCACCGCATTAATGCACACTGCCCTGAGTATAAATTGTAGTAATTTTTTGAAAACCAAATAGCAAAAAATTAGAAAATTTTCAAGTTTTTGGACCTCTCGTTGATATTTTCGAGACTATATTATTTTAAGGAAAAAAGAAATCACATGCAAAAGTATTCATTGCCAACTTAATTATAATAGTGAAAACTTGAAAGCAGCTTAATGTCTGAAACTGAGAAATGGTTCAGTAAAAAGCAGGATATCGGGGGCTTCCCTGGTGGCACAGTGGTTGAGAGTCCGCCTGCCAATGCAGGGGACACGGGTTCGTGCCCCGGTCCGGGAAGATCCCACATGCCGCAGAGCGGCTGGGCCCGTGAGCCATGGCCGCTAAGCTTGCGCATCAGGAGCCTGCGCTCCACAACGGGAGACGCCACAACAGTGAGAGGCCCGAGTACTGCAAAAAAAAAAAAAAAAAAAAAAAGCAGGATATCAATTTGTAGACTATAAACCACCCATTAAAACGTATTGTTGTGAAGAACAGCAACATGTAAAAGTGTTTATACATACTGTCAAGTGCAAAAAACATTAAAGTGTGCACTACTTCCAAATGCATAAAATTTGCTTTCTTATGATAAAGGGAACATAAAATATGAAAACAAAGGATTTTTTAGTGAGGTGGGATTGCAAGAGATTTTAATTTTTATTTATATTTTTCATTATTGATAAAATGCTTCCTGTGCTACAAACAGAAAGCAGAATTAGAAATTAATAAAATGGAACTAATTACTCCCATGTCAGACCTTGGAGGCACCTATAAGTTGATTTTTTATAGTTTATCAATAGCAGTGTAATTTCCTATTTCCAAAAATGCGTCATCTCCTTTATTCAACAGATTCAATTAAATGTTCTTGAAGCAGTAAATTGACATCAATATGAAATAAATGCTATGAGAATAATAGGCTTGAATTTATGTAGTCTGCATTGGGTAGAGTTTAGAAAGTATGATAAAACAATTATTCACCAGTTCTCAACACTTCAATACATCTTAGACAGGGAAAAAGGAAAAAATGAATTCTGGAAAATGGTGTTTTCAATGTTTTGTGTGTTATTTTTGAAAAATGAGAACACTTTTTTTCAATAATAATAGCTGTATGGATTTTAGCTAATTATACCATTCACATTCCCCATTAAGTTACACAATTCTTTATTAAAAATATAGAGCTCTTTTTTCTGTCTACACCACAGAAAGAACCATCATAATACTGAGCATTTTAAGGAATCATTTTTATGTGCTGAATGCTGATTTTTAGGAGGTTTTGGTCTGAATGTTAGCACTAACTTCTGAAAGAGGTATCACCTGATTTGAGTTTATCTATAAATTAATAGTAATTTCTCTCTTCTCAGAAAAAGGTATGACAAACTATAAATTAATGAAAAGAACTGTGAATTCATTGAAAATGTGTAAAATAATAAAATTGCATTTGCTGCCCTTTAGAGAAGTATTAATAAATATTGAAAATATTCTATTAGAAAAAGAACTATATCTTTCTATGCCACATATTAATTCCTTCTGCAATTCAATAAATATTTATCTGGGCCCAATAATCACTATGCTTGATGCATGGAATACAACCATAAAAATAGCGAAAATCTTGTTCTTCATTCTAACAAAAAAGGCAGATAAATGAACAGCCAATAACTGTACAGATCAATAAATTTTATGGTAGGGTACCATGGCAGTGCTATGGATTGAATGTTTGTGTCCCCCCCCAAATTCATACGTTGAATTCCTAATCCCCAGTGTGATGGTATTTAGAGGTGGAGCCTTTAGGAAGTAGTTTTGAATGAGGTCATGAGTATAGCGCTCCCATAATGTCAGCCAGAGCTAAGATAGAAACTGGTACCAAGAAGTAGGGTTCTGCTCTAACAAATACCTGAAAATGTGGAAGTGGCTTTAGAACTGGATAGTGAGTAGAGGCTGGAAGAGTTTTTGAGGTGCTTACTAGAAAAATCCAATGTTCCTATAAAGGGATTTTTTTTAACATCTTTATTGGAGTATAATTGCTTTACAATGGTGTGCTAGGTTCTGCTGTATAACAAAGTGAATCAGCTATATGTATACATATATCACCATATCCCCTCACTCTTGCATCTCTCTCCCACCCTCTTTATCCCACCCCTCTAGTGGCTCACAAAGCACCAAGCTGGTCTCCCTGTGCTATGTGGCTGCTTCTCACTAGCTATCTGTTTTACATTTGGTAGTGTATATACGTCAATGCCACTCTCTCACTTCGTCTCAGCTTGCCCTTTCCCCTCCCCGTGGCCTCAAGTCCATTCTCTAGTAGGTCTGTGTCTTTATTCCCGTCTTGCCTCTAGGTTCTTCATGACCTTTTTTTTTTTTTTAGATTCCATATATATGTGTTAGCATATGGTATTAGTTTTTCTCTTTCTGACTTACTTCACTCTGTATGACAGACTCTAGGTCCATCCACCTCACTACAACCTCAGTTTTCTTTCTTTTTATGGCTGAGTAGTATTCCATTGTATATATGTGCCACATCTTCTTTATCCATTCATCTGTTGATGGACACTTAGGTTGCTTCCATGTCCTGGCTATTGTAAATAATGCTTCAATGAACATTGTGGTACATGACTCGTTTTGAATTATGGTTTACTCAGGGTATATGCCCAGTAGTGGGATTGCTGGGTCGGATGGTAGTTCTATTTTTAGTTTCGTAAAGAACCTCCATACTGTTCTCCATAGTGGCTGTATCAATTTACATTCCCACCAACAGTGCAGAAGAGTTCCCTTTTCTCCACACCCTCTCCAGCATTTATTGTTTGTAGACATTTGGTGATGGCCATTCTGAACGATGTGAGGTGATAACCTCATTGTAGTTTTGATTTGCATTTCTCTAATGATTAGTGATGTTGAGAATCATTTCATGTATTTGTTGGCAATCTGTATATCTTGTTTGGAGAAATGTCTATTTAGGTCTTCTGACCATTTTTGGATTTGGTTGTTTGTTTTTTTGATATTGAGCTGTATGAGCTGCTTGTAAATTTTGGAGATTAATCCTTTGTCAGTTTCTTTGTTTGCAAATATTTTCTCCAATTCTGAGGGTTGTATTTTCATCTTATTTATCGTTTCCTTTGTTGTGCAAAAGATTTTAAGTTTCATTAGGTCCCATTTGTTTATTTTGGTTTTTATTTCCATTTCTCTAGGAGGTGGGTCAAAAAGGATCTTGCTGTAATTTATGTCATGGAGTGTTCTGCCTATGTTTTCCTCTAAGAGTTTTATAGTGTCTGGCCTTACATTTAGGTCTTTAATCCATTTTGAGTTTATTTTTGTGTATGGTATTAAGGACTGTTCTAATTTCATTCTTTCCATGTAGCTGTCCAGTTTTCCCAGCACCGCTTATTGAAGAGATTGTCTTTTCTCCATCGTATATTCTTGCCTCCTTTGTCATAGATTAGTTGATCATAGGTGTGTGTGTTTATTTCTGGGCTTTCTATCCTGTTCCATTGATCTCTATTTCTGATTTTGTGCCAGTACCATACTCTCTTGATTACTGTAGACTTGCAGTATAGTCTGAAATCAGGGAGCCTGATTCCTCCAGCTCCATTTTTCTTTCTCAGGGTTGCTTTGGCTATTCGGGGTCTTTTGTGTTTCCATACAAATTGTGAAATTTTTTGTTCTAGTTCTGTGAAAAATGCCATTGGTAGTTTGATAGGGATTGCACTGAATCTGTAGATTGCTTTGGGTAGTATAGTTATTTTCACAATGTTGATTCTTCCAATCCAAGATAATGGTATATCTCTCCATCTGTTTGTATCATCTTTAATTTCTTTCATCAGTGTCTTATAGTTTTCTGCATACAGGTCTTTTGTCTCCTTAGGTAGTTTATTCCAAGGTATTTTATTCTTTTTGTTGCAGTGGTAAATGGGAGTGTTTCCTTAATTTCTCTTTCAGATTTTTTCATCAGTAATGTATTAATTTTGTATCCTGCTCCTTTCCAAATTCATTGATTAGTCTAGTAGTTTTCTGGTAGCATTCCTAGGAGTCTCTATGTAGAGTATCATGTCATCTGCAAACAGTGACAGCTTTACTTCTTTTCTGATTTGGATTCCTTTTATTTCTTTTTCTTTTCTGATTGCTGTGGCTAAAACTTCCAAAATTATGTTGAATAAGAGTGGTGAGAGTGGGCAACCTTGTCTTGTTCCTGATCTTAGTGGAAATGGTTTCACTTTTTCACCATTGAGGACAACGTTGGCTGTGGGTTTGTCATATATGGCCTTTATTATACTGAGGTAAGTTCCCTCTATGCCTACTTTCTGGAGGGTTTTTTTTTTTTATCATAAATGGGTGTTGAATTTTGTTGAAAGCTTCTTCTGCATCTATTGAGATGATCTTATGGTTTTTAACCTTCAGTTTGTTAATATGGTGTATCACATTGACTGATTTGCATATATTGAAGAATCCTTGCATTCCTGTGATAAACCCCACTTGATCATGATTACGATCCTTTTAATGTATTGTTGGATTCTGTTTGCTAGTATTTTGTTGAGGAATTTTGCATCTATGTTCATTACTGATATTGGCCTGTAGTTTTCTTTTTCTGTGACATCTTTGTCTGGTTTTGGTATCAGGGTGATGGTGGTCTCGTAGAATGATTTGGGAGTGTTTCTACCTCTGCTATCTTTGGAAGAGTTTGAGAAGGATAGGTGTTAGCTCTTCTGTAATGTTTGATAGAATTCGCCGGTGAAGTCATCTGGTCCTGGGCTTTTTTCTTTGGTGGATAAGTTTTAATCACAGTCTCAATTTCAGTGCTGGTGATTGGTCTGTTTATATTATCTATTTCTTCCTGGTTCAGTCTCAGAAGGTTGTGCCTTTCTAAGAATTTGTCCATGTCTTCCAGGTTGCCCATTTTGTTGGCATAGAGTTGCTTATAGTAATCTCTCATGATCCTTTGTATTTCTGTAGTGTCAGTTGTTACTTCTCCTTTCTCATTTCTAATTCTGTTGATTTGAGTCTTCTCCCTTTTTGTTCTTGATGAGTCTGGCTAATGGTTTATAAATTTTGTTTATCTTCTCAAATAACTAGATTTTAGCTTTTTTGGTCTTTGCTATCGTTTCCTTCATTTCTTTTTCATTTATTCCTGATCTGATCTTTATGATTTCTTTCCTTCTATTAACTTTGTGGATTTTTTGTTCTTCTTTCTCTAATTGCTTTTGGAGTAAGGTTAGGTTGATTATTTGAGATTTTTCTTGTTTCTTGAAGTAGGATTGTATTGCTATAAACTTCCCTCTTAGAACTGCTTTTGCTGCATCCCATAGGCTTTGCATCATCATGTTTTCATTGTCATTTGTTTCTAGGTATTTTTTAATTTCCTCTCTTATTTCTTTTGTGGTCTCTTGGTTATTTAGTAGCATATTGTTTAGCCTCCATGTGTTTGTATTTTTTACAGTTTTTTTTTTTTTTTTTTTTTTTTTTTGCTGTAATTGGTATCTAGCCTCATAGCTTTGTGGTTGGAAAAGACAATTGATACGATTTTAATTTTCTTAAATTCACCAAGGCTTGATTTGTGACCCAAGATATGATGTATCCTGGAGAATGTTTCATAAGCGCTTGAGAAGAAAGTGTATTCTGTTGTTTTTGGATGGAATGTCCTATAAATATCAATTAGTCCATCTTGCTTAATATGCCATTTAAAGCTGTGTTTCCCTATTTATTTTCATGTTGCTTGATCTATCCATTGGTGAAAGTGGGGTGTTAAAGTCCCCTACTATGATGGTGCTACTGTTGATTTTCCCTTTTATATCTGTTAACATTTGCCTTATGTATTGAGCTTCTCCTATATTGGGTGCATAAATATTTACAATCGTTATATCTTCTTCTTGGATTGATCCCTTGATCATTATGTAGTGTCCTTCTTTGTTTCTTCTAGTAGTCTTTATTTTAAGGTCTATTTTGTCTCATATGAGAATTGCTTCTCCGGCTTGCCTTTGATTTTCATTTGCAGGGAATATCTTTTTCCATCCCCTCACTTTCAGTCTGGATGGGTCCCTAGGTCTGAAGTGGGTCTCTTGTAGACGGCATATATACAAGTCTTGTTTTTGTATCCATTCAGGCAGTCTATGTCTTTTGGTTGGAGCATTTAATCCATTTACGTTTAAGGTAATTATTGATATGTATGTTCCTATTACCATTTTCTTAATTGTTTTGGGTTTGTTATTGTAGGTCTTTCCCTTCTCTTGTGTTTTCTGCCTAGGGAAGTTCCTTTAGCATTTGTTGTAAAGCTGGTTTGGTGGTGCTGAATTCTCTTAGCTTTTGCTTGTCTGTAAAAGTTTTAATTTCCCCATCAAATCGGAATGAGATCCTTGCTAGGTAGAGTCATCTTGGTTGTAGCTTTTTCCCATTCATCACTTTAAAGATGTCCTGCCACTCCCTTCTGCCTTTCAGAGTTTCTGCCGAAAGATCAGCTGTTAACCTTTCAGGGATTCCCTTGTATGTTATTTGTTGCTTTTCCCTTGCTGCTTTTAATATTTTTTCTTTGTATTTAATTTTTGATAGTTTGATTAATATGTGTCTTGGTGTGTTTCTCCTTGGATTTATCCTGTATGGGACTCTCTGTGCTTCCTAGACTTGATTGACTATTTCCTTTCCCATGTTAGGGAAATTTTTGACTATAATCTCTTCAAATATTTTCTCAGTCCTTTTTTTTTTCTCTTCTTCTTCTGGGACCCCTATAATTCAAATGTTGGTGTATTTAATGTGTCCCAGAGGTCTCTGAGACTGTCCTCAATTCTTTTCATTCTTTTTTCTTTATTCTGTTCTGTGGTAGTTATTTCCACTATTTTATATTCCAGGTCAGTTATCCATTCTTCTGCCTCAGTTATTCTGCTATGGATTCCTTCTAGAGAATTTTTAATTTCATTTATTGTGTTGTTCATCATTGTTTGTTTGCTTTTTAGTTCTTCTAGGTCCTTGTTAAATGTTTCTTGTATTTTCTCCATTCTATTTCCAAGACTTTGGATCATCTTTGCTGTCATTACTCTGAATTCTTTTTCAGGTAGACTGCCTATTTCCTCTTCATTTGTTTGATCTGGTATGTCTTTACCTTGCCCCTTCATCTGCTGTGTGTTTCTCTGTCTTCTCATTTTGCTTAACTTACTGTGTTTGGGTCTCCTTTTTGCAGGCTGCAGGTTCGTAGTTCCCATTTTTTTTTGGTGTCTGCCTCCAGTGGGTAAGGTTTTTTCAGTGGGATTTGTGTTCTGGTGGATGAGGCTGGATCTTGTCTTTCTGGTGGGCAGGACCGCATCTGGGGCTGTGTTTTGGGGTGTCTATGAAATTAGTATGATTTTAGGCAACCTGTCTGCTAATAGGTGTGGTTTTGTTCCTGTCTTGCTAGTTGTTTGTCACGAGGTGTCCAGCACTGGAGCTTGCTTGTCATTGAGTGGAGCTGGGTCTTAGCGTTGAGATGGAGATCTCTGGGAGAGCTCTTGCCAATTGATATTACATGTGGCCGGGAGGTCTCTGGTGATCCAATGTCCTGAACTTGGCTCTCCCATCTCAGAGGCTTAGGCCTGACCCCTGGCTGGAGCACCAAGACCCTGTCAGCCACATGGCCATGTACGTGGGGAGTTTTTTGCCTTTTTGGAACTCTGAGGTCTTCTGCCAGCATTCATTAGGTGTTTTCTAGGAGTTTTTCCACATGTAGATGTATTTTTCATGTTTTTGTGGGGAGAAGGTGATCTCCATATCTTACTCCTCCACCATCTTGAGGCAATCTCCCTAAAAAGGTATTTTGAAAGGCAATCTGTTAAGGGCTCAGAACTGAATGATTAGAAGTGTAGGGAAAGCTTCCATTGTCTTGAAAAATACATTAATAATGATGTACAGGATGGTGGTTAAAATACAGATGGTGAAGCCCATTCTGATGAGGTCTCAGATGGAGATGATGAATGTGTTACTGGACAATGGAGAAAGGGCAATCCCTCTTATAAGGTAGCAAAGAACTTGGTTGAATTATGTTTGTGTTCTAGTGTTTTCTGGAAGATACAATTTATGAGCAATGAAATTGGACTTTTAGCTAAGAAGACTCGTAAGCAAAGTGTTGAAGGAATGGCTTGGTTCCTTCTGACTACTTATAGTAAAGTATGACAGGAGAAAGATAAATTGAAGATGGAATTTTTTAGCAAAAAGGAAGAGAACTTAGAGATTTCGAAAATTCTCAGCCTGTTCATACTACAAAAAATATACAAAAACCAAGAATACCAAGGTGTGTCTGAATGACTTTTTGATATGGAGATTAAGTGTGGGTGTGAACCATGGATACAATCAACCACCTCAACAGAGGCCAAGAATAGAGATGGAATTATACGAGCAAAGACAATGCCAGTTTGCACTAAAGGGGACAGAGAAAGTAGGATGAAATGAAGGAAGGCTGATGGATTTCTTATACCCTACAGGACCGGACCTTAGAGCTTTTTGGCTGTGAACTTGTGCTACCCTTCAATAAAAGAGAAGGAGGGCCCCAAGGGTGATTCAGATACCATCAAGGTCAAACCTTTTGGTTTTAGCTCCATTTAAAAATTTTTTTCGGGGAAGATATTGAATTTTAAAAATTACTTGTGAGTCCAGTAATGTTTTAAAGATTATATACATACATAAAATATCTAGTTGTTTATCATTTAGAGAGCCCTTCAGAATATCTTGACTCCATAGGATTATAAATAGAAGTCAGCTCATCAGCTGAGTCAAAAGTACACCCCCTGCTACATTTTAATAAGAAGAAAACCAAAAATAAAGAGGATATATAGTCTGTCCACAACTATAGAGCTAGGAAGTGTCATAGATAGGATGGGAACTAGAGTTGTCTGTACCAAAGTCCGTGCTGTTTCTATCAAATCATGTTCCCGCTTTCTGTAGGGTATATATAATGGGAAATATAAGGCATTATAAAATTCTTGTATATTTGCTTTTACATTATCTTATTTGCAGGAAGTCAATTGTTGATTTTATTTGAAAATCAGAATATTTTATTGTCAAAGTACCTGACCATAGCTTATACTTGTACCTTCGCTTACTCTTTCTTTTATACTAACCACACTGAGATTTGCAAGAGCAGGAGTTTCTGCTGCTTTGTCAGGATTCTATGGCTCCTTGTATTCTGTTTGTAATCACTTGTGTGGTGTGTCACATTTTAGCAATTGGAGAATCTAGATGTAGTTTCATCAAGCCACTCCCCAAAATCACAGCTAGTGCTTTCCTGTAAGTGGAGTACATTAACTGCATTAATTTGAAGTCTTGGATGAAAGATTTTTATCTAAAGTTTTTTTTCTCCTCATACCCATTTTGTGATTCAAACATCTTGAGCATGTTGCATTATTGTGTGATTTTTTTTTTAAGTCATAAAAATCTACACCTAATTTGACATGATTTCTTTGGCAGTTAATAAGAACACATTATACAGTTTAATGAATCTGCAAACTAAATAATCGTTGTAGTGGGTGTGAAAATGGAATATTTAAATACATAAGGAAATTTAGCACACATCCCAGTGGCCATGTAAATAGACTCCTGATTCTTTTATAAATTGCAAATGCTTTCTTGTGCAGAAACCGAGTGAAAAATATAGTCCTGCATCCACATATAGAGCTCATTATCATACCTCAGAATGCTCACTGCATGTCTATTATCCACTTAAAAGCTCCATTAAAACACCCACTCTGTTTCAGCTTCAGGTATACAAGTCAAAAACTGTCTCATTTGTCATTATTTATTCTCAGAGATTTAAGACAGCTGTATTGATGAGGTGTATTTAAGATTACATCTCCAGTTATTTGATAAAAAGCTTTCAAATGTGACCCTGTGTCATATAAAATTAGTATTCAAAAACTCATTATCAGCATGAATTCTAGAATAGACCCAAAAGAAATGTCCATGAAGAAAAATAATTGTAAATAATGGACATTTGGCGGATTGTACTGTAAACTTACTATAAGTAACGTAAGCCTTTTGGTGTACTAGTTGTTTGTTGCCATTTACAATCTAGGTACAAGGACATCTATGTTCAATAACTTACATGAAAGTAAAATAATTAAGAAGATAATACATTGCTGAGAAACTAATATTGAGCTCCACCTTAGGGTCAAATAAAGAAACCATAACATAGAGACTGTTGACATTCAGAATGTGCCATGGAGATGATGCATTTTGAAACTTGGGTTTTAAAATAAAAGGCTGTGATATTCTCTTCCCTTTTCATTTGGCTTCATCTATCCTTTATTTGGATACCACTGACCACTTTATTTTTTTATAATTGCTGTGTTGCCAATAAATGGGCAGATATAGCAGTATATGAAAACACAGTCAGAATGTGTTAGGTTATGCTTCTAAAATGAACACAAAATGAGTGACTAGTCATATGGAGATCAAATAACTATTTGCATGCACTGTGCCTGACTTTTGGATGTATGCCATGAGATGAATTGTGGTGTCAATTTAGGTGAGCTTAGATCCAACCTCCATGCAGACACGTGCTTTCCCACGTTTAAACATAAAAATGCATTACAATCTCAGTCTATTCCTCTACATTTTTTTGCAAATATAATTATTGGGAATTCAATACATTTATTTTTTTCAGCATCCATACGTAGAGCTCATTATGATACCTCAGAATGCTCACTGTATGGTGGCTCTTTCCTGCCTCAAAAGTATTCTGTGGGTACCTGATGCTAAAGCCATGTTGGAACCATGATATTATCACGTCTCTTCTGTGTCAGTGCAGTGGATGGATTGAAGGTTGTTATATGAGTCTGAACCAAAGAAATGGCAGTGAGGATAGAGTGGATAGAATAGGTTCCAGAGATATTTGAGTAAAATTGACAGAAATTGCTGATTGATTTGATATAATGAGTGAGATAACAGGAGTTGTTGAAGATGACATGAGGTTTCTGGCTTGGAAACCAAGGAGTGATAGTTCTATTAACCTAGATAGATAAAGGATAAGACTTAGTATGTCTTTATATGTTAAGGTAGTATGGTCTAGAAAACAGTTGAGTAGGGATTCAGCTAAGGTATATTATAAGGACTAGAGCTAGAGGTATATATTCAGAATCATTAGTTTATAAATATTATTTAAATTCATGGGTCTAAATGAGGTTAAAAGGTATGGGAAGTTTCTCTAAATTATTCTTCATATTTTCTTCCCCTTTCTCATTTATTATACATCTCTGGGTGTTGAAAAGCCCAATCCATTTACCACGTATCCAACTGCTACTGAATGTTTTTACTTGTCAGCCTTATAGGTACCTCAGACACAGAATATCTAAAATCCAGCTCCTATATTTACCAAATCCAATCCTTCTTTTCCATTCTTTATTTTCAAAAAAATAAAAATGAAAGCATCCTCCTTATCACAGAATTAGTGAGTCATTTAGAATCCTGCTTTTTATTTAGTATTCCATATCTAATCAGACATTCTAGTATATCTTCAGTTTATTACCTTTTCTCCACTCCTATTGATAATTTTAGCTAATGAATATTGCAATCATTGACTGGATTACAGAGATAGTCTCCAAGCTGACTTACATGTTTTTGGTTTTGACCCCTCCAATTTATTCTCCATCCAAATTGTGATTGGAGTGAAAAACTCACGGTGCAAAACTAATTGTGAGATCCCTGTGCTTAAAATCTCTCAATGGTCATATCATTCAGGATAAAATTTAAATTCCTTAGCTTGATATACCAGACTCTTCACTGTTTTCCACCTGACTATATATTTACCTTTCCTCCCTATATTTCTCCTATACACACCGACACACACACACATATGTATATATTAATATATATGTATATATATATATACACACATAGATATATATATATTTAATTAGTTTCCTATTGCTACTTTAAAGAATTACTAGAAACCTAGTGGCTTAAAACCAGACAAATTTGTTCTCTTATAATTCTGAAGGTCAGAGGCCCAAAATATGTTGGCAGGGCACATTGCTTTCAGAGAATCTAAGGGGGAATCTATTTCCTTGACTTTTCTAGCTTCAAGAGGCCACCTGCATTCCTTGGTTTGTGGCCCATCTGCCCATCTTCAAAGCCAGCATTGTGGTTTCTTCAAATCTTGCTCTTCTCTGATCTCTGCTTCTGGCCATCTTCTCTGATCTGTCTTGTTCCTCCCTCTTTTCCTTTTAATGACCCTTGTGATTAGATTGGACCCACCTGGATAACCCAGGATACTATCCTCATCTGAAGATCTTTAATTTAATCATATCTGTAAAGTCCCTTTTGCCCTGTAAGTTATCATATCCACGGATTCTGGAGATTAAGGTATGGACATCTTTGCGGGGAGGGAGGCATTCTTCTGCCTATCACATACATGCTTTACAGTAGCTATTAGAAACCACGTTGTTGCCTATTCCTGGAATGCCATTCGCCTCATTCCTGTTTTAATTAACTTCAGATGTTCTTAAGAGCGAACACTCAACTTCAGGTTTCAATTCTTTTTCCTTGTGGAGAATAGCACACAAGCAGTAAGGTGAACAAGACACAGCAGCACATTCTCTAAATATGTACTCTAGATAATGTCTAACTCTAAGCTAAAACATATGAACATGGAAATGGGTGGTGAAATAGCATGTGATTTAACAGAATAAACAAATTCAAATTTAAGTGTTTGCAGAGAGAGACACTATGAGAATGAAGATCTTTTTTTGTTTTTTTTGCCATAGCATCCTGAAAAGACCTAAAGAATTAGAAGCATTAGTTACAAAAGCTTGGGAGAGATTAAGTGGATGGAGTAGATAAAAATGAGAGAATGATTTGAAAATGTATATGAAGACCAGCTATTGCTCCAGGTTGTCAACCCGACTCAGGTGTTTCAGGTACCTAACTTTCCTCCACATCCTGTGAGAGACAAGAAATATTTTTTCTGGTGAAACAGAACTAGAGAGTCTCTGGGCCAATGTAGGGGGTCTCAATGGCAGATGTAACAATACAGAAGAGAGTGTTAAGCCAAGCATAATCAAATGAATTGCCTTCCTCAGTTGTTTAGTAGATACTGGAGCTAATTTCGGCATAGACACAGCTGGTCAGCCCTATGTAAGCCTGACGCATTTGTACTCCTAATTTCACCCCAGTGTGCCAGTCAGTAATTGTCCTCAGCATGCCTTTCTATTTCCCCTCTGTCTTTGGCTTGCAACTATTTTCTTTGTAGAATAAAAAAAATGTGAGCAAAGAAAAATTAGTATGAATAACTATTCTTAGTAGAAAAACGAATTCACTGAATCTATATAGCAACTGGTAATGTTATATACAATTACATTGTAGAGTTAAAACACAAAAACTAAAATCATCACACTAATTACTAGGACAAACACTAAAGACATGTTTTTCAAGTTCTTTCTTCAAACAATCTCATACAAAGTATAACAGATAAATACAGAGAACTTCTGGCTGAAACAGAGGCAGAATCATAGTTGGAGGGAGGAACATATCCACACAATATTCAGAAGACATGCCTTTTAGCACTAGTAATTATCAGGATAAAAAGACATTAGAGTTTCCAGTGTGAAATAAGCAATGGAGATATCAGTGCTCAGAAAATGAGACACTTCAAGAAAGTCATTTTTCTCTTTGCTCCTCTATCTTCTAAAAGCACAAGATTCCTTCAAAGGATTGCTTCATATGACTATGGCTCCCCTCACTGTGTTATACTCCACAAGGGAGCTCTTAGCATCTGGCTTAAATAGTATTCACTTAGTGTTTCTTTGTTCTTTTCAAACAATGCTATAAAACCTGAAATTTCTTCATGTTGAAACTTATAGCATTGGGCTTTTGACATTTTAATTTGAGGATGTTGCTTCATGGCTGGTGAATTCACTGTTGGCAAACCTCATTGATTGGGTGGAAGCAGATTTAGGGAAGAGCCTAAAGTATTGGATATTTTAAAAACCCACTTGTTGTACTTTCCAGGAAGCTAGATAATAGAATATGAGAATGTAGTTTAAGAGAACGCTTTGAGAAATAGGCTCAGTGAATAAATAAAAACAACTGTAATTAGCCTATCATCCCAGGTATTACATATAAATGTAAATGATGCTTTTAAAGCACCATTAAGGTTGCTTGAAAGTAATTTCTTCTTTGAATTAGTTATAAACTTTAAGTATTCAGTTCACAATGGTTTTCCTCTATTAATTTGCTTAACAAACCATTTCTTCATCATTAGCACAAAGGTAAACTTCAATACAATTAAGAATATTTCCAAATTATGGTAATCTATACAAATGAATTTCATTTTGTCAGGGCACAGTAGGTGTAAACTTAAATGTCAGAAACAGACATTGGCTATCACATGAACCTTTATTATTTCTATCTGATCATCCAAGAACTATCATAAGTGTCAGCACTGGCTAGAATAATCTTGATTGTAAGACTGCCTACGACACAAAGTCAGAGGACAATGTTCACCTCTAAAGACTTTGTATCCCCAAGCTTCACCCAGCATGTGGAGTCAGAGGAGAATCCGGTGACATTTTAGGGCAGAAAATGAGTCCCAGGGAAAGCAGATTCCTGAGTTTGGTAGTGATGGTAAGAGGACTACTGATTGAGTGGGAGCTGCTAAGCAGTACCAGCTCCTGTGACAGATGCTCTCAGTTTAAAGAAGTAAATGCAAAACTGTAAGAGAAATAACATTTTAGCACAAAATCTAGAAGGCCTTGAGGATAGATGATGCCAGAAAAATGTGAGATTATTGTACCCGCCAGAGTATATTAATACTATAAATATAGATGATTTCCTGAGAAAAAAAGATCCTTGAAAATGTACCAAATGTATGATGCTGAATATCAAGTTAAACAGCAAAGACACAGAGTGCCAACCAAGCATTGATTCCTGCCCTTCTTCCTTCCTCAGGGCACTGATAAACACGACTGGTATATTCATGTCCAATTCAATGGGGCCCCAACCTGAATTCATTCATTCTTTTCTCATACTTACTTCTCTTTTCAGATTCTCCATCTTCCTAAACTTAGAGATAGTCATCCTTTAACTCAAGAGCTGAATGATCAGGTTCATTCTTTCATCCAACAAATTTTTATTAAAACTACTCTGAAGTTCTGGGCACTGTTCTAAGCCTTTAGGATACATTTGTGAACAAGATAGACAAAAGATAGACAAACATTCCTGTCCTCCTGGAACTTGTATTCTAGTGAAGTGAGTGGTATGGACCATAAACAGTAAATATAAAAAATAAGTGAATTATGTATTGTTTTCATAAATGCTATGGGAAGTCAGTAGATCAAGGAAGGGGGATAAGAATTGTGGGAAGGAATGGTGGGAAGGATAGGTTGCAATTTTAAACTGGGTGGTCAGGGTAGACTGAAATTGAACAAAACTCAACTCTATTTCCCGCTTTTCTTCCTCACCTCTTGCCAGACCTAGCTGAGTTAGATTCTATCCATTCTTCAATGCCTCATTCAAATGACATCTCCTCTGTGATGCCTGCCCTGATGTTCTCAGTATTCCTTAAATATTTTCTCCTTTACATTCCCATATGTGGCTGACTGTGCTGTTACTCACCCATCTCCCCTGAGTGGTGGACGCGTCCTGTACCTGTGCATATGCATCTGACAGTTTCCCATCTCAAGTGCTTGCATCTCTGCTTCTCTGCCTTAGGACTTTCTCCAGTGCCACTGCTTGGAGTGGAAGGAAACCCAGAAGTGCTGGGGATTTAACACCCCGCAGGGATAATCTTCAAGCTCTAAGCGATGGGAATGGGTAGGTAACTACTCCAGCTCTGCCATCTGCTGGTGGAGTAGTTCCTCAGAGGCTCTCAGTGGGATTAAGCAACAGTTGCCCAGAGTATCTGTTTATTAATGCACCATTTACTGGTGTTTTGCCCTTCCTTGTCTCACTCTCTGTACCCTCTCACTGTACTTTTTGTATTCATTTTGTAAATAACCTATCCACATCCAGTTCCTTTAGGGAAATATAAATTCAGATAGTTTAGCACTTCAATTCTGAATTCTTTATGGTCTTATTAGATTTTTCTTTATATTATATTATTTATGGGCATTTGTTTCTTCTACAAACTTGTGAGTTCCTCAATTTACATCCTAAAAATTCTATATTATTAAACATAGCTTTTGACTTTTAATCCAAAAATATTAAGTTATCATTATATTTGGTAAAGGTGACCTGGGTTTAGGTAATCAATTACCTGGGTTCCAAATCCTGATCCTATCATTTAATAACTGTATTTGTGAGCACTATTCTGTGCTTCCAATTTCTCATTGGTAAACTGGAGATTAAAAATACCTGCCTTATACGAATATTCTGAGAATAAAATAAGAAAATGTACAAAAAGTTCTTAACACAGTACCTGGCACAATAGGCACTCAGTCAATGTAAGTAAGTCCTTTCCTGCCTCTCCCTGCCTTTCACTCTTTTGCTAAGTTCAATTTTTTCAAATAAAGTAACTGGAACAGGAACAGAATCTCAAGTCTGTTTGAAATCCAACATGCTAAATCAGAGGCATTTCATCTGAGTAAGAAGTATAACAATAAACTGATACATGTTTCTGTATTTCTCCCTATTCCTTTTAATTCAATAAGGAATTTAGTATCATACATGGCAAGCTTCCATATATCTCTTTAAAGTGTCTGATATTTATTGTAGAAATACACTGCCAATAAAATAATTACTTTGGCCAACTGGTTACCTAGGGCAGATGTGTGCAAAAGAAGTATTGCATTATTTGTAGCATATGTTTGCCAGTCAAAAAAAAAATGTTGATCATTAAATACTCATTTTTTCTATTCTTTATTTTAAAATAGTGATTTGAGGGCTTCCCTGGTGATGCAGTGGTTAAGAATCTGCCTGCCAAGGCAGGGGACACAGGTTCAAGCCCTGGTCTGGGAAGATCCCACATACCGTGGAGCAACTAAGCCCGTGCACCACAACTACCGAGCCTGCGCTCTAGAGGCTGCAAGCCACAACTACTGAGTCCACATGCCACAACTACTGAAGCCCACGTGCCTAGAGCCTGTGCTCTGCAGAAAGAGAAGCCACTGCAATGAGAAGCCCACACACCGCAATGAAGAGTAACCCCCACTCGCCACAACTAGAGAAAGCCCATGCACAGCAATGAAGACGTAACACAGCCAAAAATAATAAATAGATAAAATAAATATACTTATGAAAAAAAACTCGAACTAAATAAAAAACAATTAAAAAATAGTGATTTGAGGACAAGAAAGTAATTTAAGTGCAGTGCCTTGAAATTATAAAAATATATTATTTAACTTACTATAACTAGAGATAAAGAAATATTTTCAGAACTTCAATTTAAGAAATATTTCCTGCATATGCAAAATTCTGTGTCATGTCAACGGAAAAAAAAAATACAATGTAAGAGCTGTAAGTCGAGATGCAAGCATCAGTGTTCATAAAAATTTCTCCTGAAATATACCTAACTATCTGAGGGCCTGTTTTGTACTGTAGGTCAGTGACTGCTGTGGCTAATGACTTAATCTTTGTAGAACCAGATGGCAAGTGATATTCCTTTTGTCTACAGTCAGGTGCAAGCATACAGAGACGAGTAAGTGTAGGGGTAAAATTTAGAATTGTACATAATAGGTCAGCAGCCACTATGGACTCTGGTATGAAGAGCCAGGTGTGAGGCCTCTGCCCCAGGCACCAACTGAGTGAGTGAAACTAGAAAGCACAAAGGGGAAAAAAAAGGGAGAATTCTTTGTAAAATACGAAGAAGGAAAACTCCTTGATCCAACAGACTGGAAAACTAACTCAAAGAACATATTGAAGAAGATCTGAAAGGTAGGTCAAGTCAGGATTTTCATAAAAGTGTCAAAGAGAACAGGAAAGAGAATTATAAAAATGTCAGTCTTTGGTAACAATGGAGAATGGAGTTGCTCCTTTGAAGATTATTTCAATAATCCAGCTAGATAATTACACAAAAAGAGCAGTGTTTACTTTAAACAAAACTTTATCTTAAGTCTCTTCTGGGAGGACCTTTAAGATGGCAGAGGAGTAAGAAGTGGAAATCACCTTCCTCCCCACAAATATATTAAAAATACATCTACATGTGGAACAACTCCTACAGAACACCTACTGAACGCTGGCAGAAGACCTCAGACCTCCCCAAAGTCAAGAAACTCCCCATGTACCTGGGAAGGGCAAAAGAAAAAACAGAGACAAAAGAATAGGGCTGGGACCTGCACCAGTGGGAGGGAGCTGTGAAGGAGGAAAGGTATCCACACACTAGGAAGCCCCTTCGTGGGCGGAGACCGTGGGTGGCGGAGGGGGGAACCTTCAGAGCCGCCGAGAAGAGCACAGCAACAGGGGTGCCGAGGGCAAAGAGGAGAGATTCCCACACAGAGGATCGGTGCCGACCAGCTCTCACCAGCCCGAGAGGCTTGTCTGCTCACCCGCTGGGGCGGGCCAGGCTGGGAGCTGAGGCTCGGGCTTCGGTCGGAGTGCAGGGAGAGGACTGGTGTTGGCGGCGTGAACACTGCCTGCAGGGGATTAGTGCACCATGGCTAGCCAGGAGGGAGTCCGGGGAAAAGTCTGGACCTGCCGAAGAGGCAAGAGACTTTTTCTTCCCTCTTTGCTTCCAGGTGCGCGAGGAGAGGGGATTAAGAGCACTGCTTAAAGGAGCTCCAGAGACAGGCGCGAGCCACGGCTAACAGTGCGGACCCCAGAGACGGGCATGAGACGCAAAGGCTGCTGCTGCCGCCACCAATAAGCCTGTGTGCGAGCACAGGTCACTCTCCACACCTCCCTTCCCAAGCCTGTGCAGCCCGCCACTGCCAGGGTCCCGGGATCCAGGGACAACTTCCCCGGGAGAATGCACGGCGCGCCTGCCTCAGGCTGGTGCAATGTCATGCTGGCCTCTGCCGCCGCAGGTTCGCCCCGCACTCCGTAACCCTCCCTCCCTCCGGCCTGAGTGGGCCAGAGCCCCCGAATCAGCGACTCCTTTAACCCCATCCTGTCTGAGCGAAGAACAGACGCCCTCCATCGACCTACATGCAGAGGTGGGGCCAAATCCAAAGCTGAGACCCGGGAGCTGTGCAAGCAAAGAAGAGAAATGGAAATCTCTCCCAGCAGCCTCAGGAGCAGCAGATTAAATCTCCACAATCAACCTGATATACCCTGCATCTGTGGAATACTTGAGTAGACAATGAATCATCCCAAAATTAAGGCAGTGGACTTTGAGAGCTACGGTAGATTTGGGGTTTGCTGTATGAGACTGACTAGTTTCTGATTTATATGGTTATCTTAGTTTAGTTTTTAGCCCTTGTTATCATTGGTGGATTTGTTTACTGGTTTGCTTGCTCTCTTCTTTTTTTTTTTTACTACATTTAAAATTTTTCTTATTTTAATAATATTTAAAAATTTTTTTAATTTTAATAACTTCTTTTTTTTCTCCCTTTTATTCTGAGCCGTGTGGCTGACAGGGTCTTGGTGCTCTGTCCAGGTGTGTCAGGGCTGAGCCTCTGAATGGGAGAGCTGAGTTCAAGACATTGGACCACCAGAGACCTCCCGGCCCCACATAATATCAATCGGTGAGTGTTCTCCCAGAGATCTCCATCTCAACGCTAAGACCCAGCTCAACTCAATGACCAGCAAGCTTCAGCACTGGACACACCATGCCAAACAACTAGCAAGATAGGAACACAACCCCACCCATTAGCAGAGAGGCTGCCTAAAATCATAAGAAGTTCACAGACAGCCCAAAACACACCACCAGACAGAGTCCTGCCCACCAGAAAGACAAGATCCAGCCTCATCCACCAGAACACAGGCACCAGTCCCCTCTACCAGGAAGCCTACATAACCCACTGAACCAAACTTACCCACTGGAGGCAGACACCAAAAAAAATGGGAACTACGAACCTGCAGCCTGTGAAAAGGAGACCTCAAACACAGTAAGTTAAGCAAAATCAGAGGACAGAAAAATACACAGCAGATGAAGGAGAAGGTAGAAACCCACCAGACCAAACAAATGAAGAGGAAATAGGCAGTCTACCTGAAAAATAATATAGAATAATGACAGCAAAGATGATCCAAAGTCTTGGAAATAGAATGGAGAAAATACAAGAAACATTTAACAAGGACCTAGAAGAACTAAAAAGCAAACAAACAATGATGAACAACACAATAAATGAAATTCAAAACTCTTTACAAGGAATCAATAGCAGAATAACTGAGGCAGAAGAACGGATAAGTGACCTGGAAGATAAAATAGTGGAAACAACTACCACAGAGAAGAATAAAGAAAAAAGAATGAAAAGAACTGAGGACAGTCTCAGAGACCTCTGGGACAACATTAAATACACCAACATTCTAATTATAGGGGTCCCAGAAGAAGAAGAGAAAAAGAAAGGGACTGAGAAAATATATGAAGAGGTTATAGTTGAAAATTTCCTTAACATAGGAAAGGAAATAGTCAATCAAGTCTAGGAAGCACAGAGAGTCCCATACAGGATAAATCCAAGGAGAAACACGCCAAGGCACGTATTAATCAAACTATCAAAAATCAAATGCAAAGAAAAAATATTAAAAGCAGCAAGGGAAAAGCAACAAATAATATACAAGAGAATCCCCATAAGGATCAGCTGTTAAGCTGATGTTTCAGCAGAAACTCTGCAGGGCAGAAGGGAGTTGCAGGACATATTTAAAATGATGAAAGGGAAAAACCTACAACCAAGATGACTCTACCCAGCAAGGATCTCATTCAGATTTGACCAAGTAATTAAAATCTTTATAGACAAGCAAAAGCTAAGAGAATTCAGCAACACCAAACCAGCTTTACAACAAATGCTAAAGGAACTCCCCTAGGCAGGAAACACAAGAGAAGGAAAAGACCTACAATAACAACCCCAAAACAATTAAGAAAATGATAACAGGAACATACATAACAATTACCTTGAATGTAAATGGATTAAATGCTCCAACCAAAAGACACAGACTGGCTGAACGGATACAAAAACAAGACACGTATATACACTGTCTATGAGAGACCCACTTCAGACGTAGGGGCACATCCAGACTGAAAGTAAGGAGATGGAAAAAGATATTCCATGCAAATGAAAATCAAAAGAAAGCTGGAGTACCAATTCTCATATCAGACAAAATAGACTTTAAAATAAAGACTATTACAGGAGACAAAGAAGGACACTATATAATGATCAAGGGATCAATCCAAGAAGAAGATATAACAATTGTAAATATTTATGCTCCCAACATTGGAGCAGCTCAATACATAAGGCAAATGCTAACAACCTTAAAAGGGAAAATCGACAGTAGCACCATCACAGTAGGGGACATTAACACCCCACTTTCACCTAGGACAGATCAACCAAAATTAAAATAAATAAGGAAACACAAGCTTTAAATGACATATTAAACAAGATGGACTTAATTAGTATTCATAGGACATTCCATCCAAAAACAACAGAATGCACTTTCTTCTCAAGTGCTCATGGAACATCAAGGCTTGGTGAATTTAAGAAAATTGAAATTGTATCAGTATCTTTTCCAACCACAATGCTATGAGACTAGATATCAATTACAGCAAAAAAAAAAAAAAGGAAAAAATACGAACACATGGAGGCTAAACAATATGCTACTAAATAACAAAGAGATCCCTGAATCAATCAAAGGGGAATTCAAAAAATACCTAGAAACCAATGACAATGAAAACACGATGACCTATAACCTATGGGATGCAGCAAAAGCAGTTCTAAGAGGGAAGTTTATAGCACTACAATCCTACCTCAAGAAACATCTCAAATAAACAACGTAACCTTACACCGAAAGCAATTAGTGAAAGAAGAAAAGAACACCAAAGTTAGCAGAAGGAAAGAAATCATAAAGATCACATCAGAAATAAATGAAAAAGAGATGAAGGAAACGATAGCAAAGATCAATAAAACTAAAAGCTGGTTCTTTGAAAGGATAAACAAAACTGATAAACCATTAGCCAGACTCATCAAGAAAAAAAGGGAGAAAACTCAAATCAACAGAATTAGAAATGAAAAAGGAGAAGTAACAACTGACACTGCAGAAATACAAAGGATCATGAGAGATAAGCAACTCTATGCCAATAAAATGGACAACCTGGAAGAAATGAACAAATTCTTAGAAAAGCACAACTTTCTGAGACTGAACCAGGAAAAAATAGATAATATAAACAGACCAATCAAAAGCACTGAAATTGAAACTGTGATTAAAAATCTTCCAACAAACAAAAGCCCAGGATCAGATGGCTTCACCAGCGAATTCTATCAAACATTTAGAGAAGAGCTAACACCTATTCTTCTCAAACTCTTCCAAAATGTAACAGAGGAACACTCTAAAACTCATTCTACGAGGCCACATAACCCTGATACCAAAACCAGACAAAGATGTCACAGAAAAAGAAAACTACAGGCCAATATCACTGATGAACATAGATGCAAAAATCCTCAACAAAATACTAGTAAACAGAATCCAACAGCACATTAAAAGGATCATACACCATGATCAAGTGGGGTTTATCCCAGGTAAGCAAGGATTCTTCAATATATGCAAATCAGTCAATGTTATACACCATATTAACAAATTGGAGGGTAAAAACCGTATGATCATCTCAATAGATGCAGAAAAAGCTTTCAACAAAATTCAACACCGATTTATGATAGAAACTCTCCAGAAAGTGGGCATAGAGGCAACTTACCTCAACATAATAAAGGCCATATATGACAAACCCACAGCCAACAACATTCTCAGTGGTGAAAAACTGAAACCATTTCCACTAAGTTCAGGGACAGGACAAGATTGCCCACGCTCACCACTATTATTCAACATAGTTTTAGAAGTTTTAGCCGCAGCAGTCAGAGACATAAAAGAAATAAAAGGAATCCAAATCAGAAAAGAAGAAGTAAAAGTGTCACTGTTTGCAGATGACATGATTCTATACATAGATAACCCTAAAAATGCTACCAGAAAACTACTAGAGCTAATTAATGACTTTGGTAAAGTAGCAGGATACAAAGTTAATGCACAAAAATCTCTTGCATTCCTATACACTAATTATGAAAAAATCTGAAAGAGAAATTAAGGAAACACTCCCATTTACCATTGCAACAAAAAGAATAAAATACCTGGGAATAAACCTACCTAAGGAGACAAAAGACCTGTATGTGGAAAACTATAAGACACCTACAAAAAAAATTAAAGATGATACAAACAGATGGAGAGATATACCATGTTCTTAGGTTGGAAGAGTAAACATTGTAAAAATGACAATATTATCTAAAGCAATCTACATATTCAATGCAATCCCTATCCAACTGCCAATGGCATTTTTCACAGAACTAGAACAAAAAATTTCATAATTTGTATGGAAACACAAAAGACCCCGAATAGCCAAAGCAATCCTGAGAAAGAAAAATGGAGCTGGAGGAATCAGGCTCCCTGATTTCAGACTATACTGCAAGTCTACAGTAATCAAGAGAGTATGGTACTGGCACAAAATCAGAAATAGAGATCAATGGAACAGGATAGAAAGCCCGGAGATAAACCCACACACATATGGTCACCTTATCTTTGATAAAGGAGTCAAGAATACACAAAGGAGAAAAGATAGCCTCTTCAATAAGGAAAGGGATGCTGGGGAAACTAGACAGCTACATGTAAAAGAATGAAATTAGAACACTCCAGAACACCATATACAAAAAAAAAACTCAATATAAATTAAAGAACTAAATGTATGGCCAGACACTATAAAACTCTTAGAGGAAAAAAAAGGCAGAAAACTCTATGACATAAATCACAGGAAGATCCTTTTTGACCCACCTCCTAGAGAAATGGAAATAAAAACAAAAATAAACAAATGGGACCTAATGAAACTTAAAAGCTTTTGCACAGCAAAGGAAACCATAAACAAGACAAAAAACAGCCCTAAATATGGGAGAAAATATTTGCAAATGAAGCAACTGACAAAAGATTAATCCCCAAAATATACAAGCAGCTCATGCAGCTCAATATCAAAAAACAAACAACTCAATCCAAAAATGGGCAGAAGACCTAAATAGACATTTCTCCACAGATACACAGATTGCCAACAAACACATGAAAGGATGCTCAGCATCACTAATCACTAGAGTAATGCAAATCAAAACTACAATGAGGTATCACCTCACACCGGTCAGAATGGCCATCATCAAAACGTCTACAAACAATAAACGCTGGAGATGGTGTGGAGAAAAGGGAACCCTCTTGCACTGTTGGTGGGAATGTAAATTGATACAGCCACTATGGAGAACAGTATGGAGGTTCCTTAAAAAAATTAACAATAGAACTAACAATAGAACTACCCTAACAGCCGTAAAAGGGGAAATCGACAGTAACACATTCATAGTAGGGGACTTTAACACCCCACTTTCACCAATGGACAGATCATCCAAAATGAAAACAAATAAGGAAACACAAGCTTTAAATGATACATTAAACAAGATGGACTTAATTGATATTTATAGGACATTCCATCCAAAAACAACAGAATACACATTTTTCTCAAGTGCTCATGGAACATTCTCCAGGATAGATCATATCTTGGGTCACAAATCAAGCCTTGGTAAATGTAAGAAAATTGAAATTGTATCAAGTATCTTTTCCGACCACAACGCTATGAGACTAGATATCAATTACAGGAAAAGATCTGTAAAAAATACAAACACATGGAGGCTAAACAACACACTACTTAATAACGAAGTGATCACTGAAGAAATCAAAGAGGAAATCAAAAAATACCTAGAAACAAATGACAATGGAGACACGACGACCCAAAATCTATGGGATGCAGCAAAAGCAGTTCTAAGAGGGAAGTTTATAGCAATACAATCCTACCTTAAGAAACAGGAAACATCTCGAATAAACAACCTAACCTTGCACCTAAAGCAATTAGAGAAAGAAGAACAAAAAAACCCCAAAGTTAGCAGAAGGAAAGAAATCATAAAAATCAGATCAGAAATAAATGAAAAAGAAATGAAGGAAACGATAGCAAAGATCAATAAAACTAAAAGCTGGTTCTTTGAAAGGATAAACAAAACTGATAAACCATTAGCCAGACTCATCAAGAAAAAAAGGGAGAAAACTCAAATCAACAGAATTAGAAATGAAAAAGGAGAAGTAACAACTGACACTGCAGAAATACAAAGGATCATGAGAGACTACTACAAGCAACTCTATGCCAATAAAATGGACAACCTGGAAGAAATGGACAAATTCTTAGAAAGGCACAACCTGCCAAGACTGAATCAGGAAGAAATAGAAAATATGAACAGACCAATCACAAGCACTGAAATTGAAACTGTGATTAAAAATCTTCCAACAAACAAAAGCCCAGGACCAGATGGCTTCACAGCCGAATTCTATCAAACATTTAGAGAAGAGCTAACCTATCCTTCTCAAACTCTTCCAAAATATAGCAGAGGGAGGAAGACTCCCCAACTCATTCTATGAGGCCACCATCACCCTGATACCAAAACCAGACAAGGATGTCACAAAGAAAGAAAACTACAGGCCAATATCACTGATGAACATAGATGCAAAAATCCTCAACAAAATACTAGCAAACAGAATCCAACAGCATATTAAATGGATCATACACCATGATCAAGTGGGGTTTATTCCAGGAATGCAAGGATTCTTCAATATACGCAAATTGATCAACGTGATACACCATATTAACAAATTGAAGGAGAAAAACCGTATGATCATCTCAATAGATGCAGAGAAAGCTTTTGACAAAATTCAACACCCATTTATGATAAAAACCCTGCAGAAAGTAGGCATAGAGGGAACTTTCCTCAACATAATAAAGGCCATATATGACAAACCCACAGCCCACGTCGTCCTCAATGGTGAAAAACTGAAAGCATTTCCACTAAGATCAGGAACAAGACAAGGTTGTCCACTCTCACCACTCTTATTCAACATAGTTTTGGAAGTTTTAGCCACAGCAATCAGAGAAGAAAAGGAAATAAAAGGAATCCAAATTGGAAAAGAAGAAGTAAAGCTGTCACTGTTTGCAGATGACATGATACTATGCATAGAGAATCCTAAAGGTGCTACCAGAAAACTACTAGAGCTAATCAATGAATTTGGTAAAGTAGCAGGATACAAAATTAATGCACAGAAATCTCTGGCATTCCTATACACTAAGGATGAAAAATCTGAAAGTGAAATCAAGAAAACACTCCCATTTACCATTGCAACAAAAAGAATAAAATATCTAGCAATAAACCTACCTAAGGAGACGAAAGACCTGTATGCAGAAAATTATAAGACACTGATGAAAGAAATTAAAGATGATACAAATAGATGGAGAGATATACCATGTTCTTGGATTGGAAGAATCAACATTGTGAAAATGACTCTACTACCGAAAGCAATCTACAGATTCAATGCAATCCCTATCAAACTACCAATGGCATTTTTCACAGAACTAGAACAAAAAATTTCACAATTTGTATGGAAACACAAAAGACCCCGAATAGCCAAAGCAATCTTGAGAACGAAAATTGGAGCTGGAGGAATCAGGCTCCCTGACTTCAGACTATACTACAAAGCTACAGTAATCAAAACAGTATGGTACTGGCACAAAAACAGAAATATAGATCAATGGAACAGGATAGAAAGCCCAGAGATAAACCCACGCACATATGGTCACCTTATCTTTGATAAAAGAGGCAGGAATGTACAGTGGAGAAAGGACAGCCTCTTCAATAAGTGGTGGTGGGAAAACTGGACAGCTACATGTAAAAGTATGAGATTAGATCACTCCCTAACACCATACACAAAAATAAGCTCAAAATGGATTAAAGACCTAAATATAAGGCCAGAAACTATCAAACTCTTAGAGGAAAACATAGGCAGGACACTCTATGACATAAATCACAGCAAGGTCCTTTTTGACCCACCTCCTAGAGAAATGGAAATACAAACAAAAATAAACAAATGGGACCTAATGAAACTTCAAAGCTTTTGCACAGCAAAGGAAACCATAAACAAGACCAAAAGACAACCCTCAGAATGGGAGAAAATATTTGCAAATGAAGCAACTGGCAAAGGATTAATCTCCAAAATTTATAAGCAGCTCATGCAGCTTAATAACAAAAAAACAAACAACCCAATCCAAAAATGGGCAGAAGACCTAAATAGACATTTCCTGAAAGAAGATATACAGACTGCCAACAAACACATGAAAGAATGCTCAACATCACTAATCATTAGAGAAATGCAAATCAAAACTACAATGAGATATCATCTCACACCAGTCAGAATGGCCATCATCAAAAAATCTATAAACAATAAATGCTGGAGAGGGTGTGGAGAAAAGGGAACCCTCTTGCACTGTTGGTGGGAATGTAAATTGATAAAGCCACTGTGGAGAACAGTATGGAGGTTCCTTAAAAAACTACAAATAGAACTACCATATGACCCAGCAATCCCACTACTGGGCATATACCCTGAGAAAACCATAATTCAAAAAGAGTCATGTACCAAAATGTTCATTGCAGTTCTATTTACAATAGCCCAGAGATGGAAACAACCTAAGTGTCCATCATTGGATGAATGGATAAAGAAGATGTGGCACATATATACAATGGAATATTACTCAGCCATAAAAAGAAATGAAATTGAGCTATTTGTAATGACGTGGATAGACCTAGAGTCTGTCATACAGAGTGAAGTAAGTCAGAAAGAGAGAGACAAATACCGTATGCTAACACATATATATGGAATTTAAGGGAAAAAAATGTCATGAAAAACCTAGGGGTGAAACAGGAATAAAGACACAGACTTACTAGAGAATGGACTTGAGGCTATGGGGAGGGGGAAGGATAAACTGTGATAAAGCGAGAGAGAGGCATGGACATATATACACTACTAAACGTAAGGTAGATAGCTAGTGGGAAGCAGCCGCATAGCACAGGAAGATCAGCTCGGTGCTTTTTGACCGCCTAGAGGGGTGGGATAGGGAGGGTGGGAGGGACGGAGACGCAAGCGGGAAGAGGTATGGGAACATATGTATATGTATAACTGATTCATTTTGTTGTGAAGCTGAAACTAACATACCATTGTTAAGCAATTATACTCCAATAAAGATGTTAAAATAAAATAAATAAATAAATAAAGAACTACCATATGACCCAGAAGTCCCACTACTGGGCATATACCCTGAGAAAACCATAATTCAAAAAGAGACATGTACCACAATGTTCATTGCAGCACTATTTACAATAGCCAGGACATGGAAGCAACCTAAGTGTCCATCAACAGATGAATGGATAAAGAAGATGAGGCACATATATACAACAGAATATTACTCAGCTATAAAAAGAAACAAAATTGAGTTATTTGTAGTGAGGTGGATGGACCTAGAGTCTGTCATACAGAGTTAAGTCAGAAAGAGAAAAACAAATACTGTATGCTAACATATATATATGAAATCTAAAAAAAAATAAAGTTCTGAAGAACCTAGGGGCAGGACAGGAATAAAGGCACAGACATAGAGAATGGACTCTAGGACACGGTGAAAGGGAAAGGTAAGCTGAGACGAAGGCACTGACATATATATACTACCAAATGTAAAATAGATAGCTAGTGGGAAGCAGCCACATAGCACAGGGAGATCAGCTCGGTGCTTTGTGAGCACCTAGAGGGGTGGGATAGGGAGGTGGGAGGGAGATGCAAGAGGGAGCGGATATGGGGATATATGTATACATATAGCTGATTCACTTTGCTATACACCAGAAACTAACACAACAATGTAAAGCAATTATACTCCAATAAAGATGTTAAAAAAGAAAGAATTGTACATAATACTAGAGGATGGGGTCAAATCTACATCATGAGAGAAGTATGCTCATTATTGCAACATGAATTCACAAGAGAGAAAGATAAGACTTATTTCAGGAATCAGGGTACCTTTCTGAGGAGATAATATCTGAGAGCAGTGGGCCCTAAGTATTTTAGTATGCACAAATGAACAGAGGTTGTTTCTGAAATTAGGGGCAGCCTATACAAAGATATAGTCATGGGAAATCAAAGAATATTTCCAAAAAGTGATTACTGCCTTCCAGTTTGGCTCATAAGCGAAATGTATTGAAACAGGTTGTAGATTGGGGAGGACACGGACATAAGTTGAAGAATCTTGAAAGCCAGAAAGAGAGATTTGTATTTAGCTTGCATCAAATGGGAATGCTTTCTGCAGCAAGTAACTGAAAACTCTGCCTTAATTCATTTAAACAATAAGGAAAATTTGTTATCTCACATTAGCAGAAAAATACCCTGCTTTTGGATTCAGGGTATCCTGGGTTTGGTGAATTCAGTATCTCAACCATATCATCAAAGAACCAAGTTCAGTTCATTTTTCTCTCTGCTAAAGCTAGGATATCAGCTTTGTCCTCTGCCAGCTACCTCATGATCACAAGTTGCCTATTATAGTCCCAGTCATCAAATGTGGACAAGACATGAACCATCAGAGGAATAAGAACCGTTTTTATACATGTATAGAAACATCTTTCAAAAATCTCCTTCCCTGAAGCAGACTATCTTTCATATTTCATGGGCTAAAATTACATCACATGCTTCTTCCTAGATCAATTACTGACAAAAGTCATGTTGGTTAAGACGACTTAATTTGTATCAACTAAATTATGTTGAGGAGGAATGAATTCCAGAAAAAAAAAAAGTTTTTCTTTCAGAAAGAAGAAGGGAGGCATGATTATTGAGTAGGCAACCAACAGTCCCTGTGAAAGTTAAAGTGACCACAGTCTTCCTGAACAGTTCTGGACCATACCTGCTGTCCCAGTGGAATTAATAATAGTGCCCCTTTCACTCTCAAAAGTGGCCCTGTTTGGACAATAAATTATATGGTCACTGAAGCTAAAATAGATAAATTTAGACATTTAAAAATCTGAGTACAAGAGATATGATTTAGAGTGATTAATTAGTTAATAATAGCATAAAAAATCACTCAGAGATAAAAATCAAGAGACTATTTAGAAGATGATTGGAACAGTTCAAAGATTAAAGTCTGAACTAGTGTGGTGACAGTGAGAATAAAGAGGCAGAGAGTCCTCACAGAAGTAATAATTTAAAATTTGGCATTTGTTGATGTAAGACCTAATAATAAGGGAGAAGAATGAAGGGTGAAAGGTGGCTTTAAATTTCCATGACTGAGAGGATTACATTGCTCTAATGGAAACAGTAAAGTCAGAAAGACATGATTCGATGGGTAGGATGATGAGTTCATTTCTGACATGTTGAGTTTGGTTCTGTTGGAAAAATTGGGTGGAAGTATCAAGCAGGTATATTAGGGGTTTATCAACAGCTTCTGTGATAGTATATAATCTTTTTGGTAGGCTTTCATGGAGCTGGAGTTTATATCCCAGCAAAAGTAAACAAGTACACACACAAAAAATGTTTTAGTCATCATTTACTCAGTAAATATTACTAAGTGCAAGGCATGGTTCTAAAAGTTGAGAAATCAGTAGTAAATAAAACAGGCCAAGTCTCTTCCCTCTTGGAGCTTAAATTCTAATGGAGGGAATCATACTAAACACATAATATAATATTAAAGCATATTTTGCTAAAGACTATAAACGGAAAATAGAAGTATTGGGGGTGATCATGGAAGTCTTTTCCGATAAGCTGACATCTGAGTAAAGAACTGAAGGAAATGAACCCTGCAGATATCCAGGCAATGACTATTCTAGCCCGATGGAAAAGCAAAGGCTCTTACTTGAAAGTTGTTAGAACTTAAAGGAAGAGCAATGAGACCACTGTGTCTGGAGCCTAGGGAATGGGGAGGCCAGTGGATGGTTAACAAAGTCAGAGAGATAGCCAGAGTCCATGTTGGATATGACCTCTGGGTTCTAGGGATCACTTTGGATTTTAAACTGAATGAGGCAGAAAGCCACAAGAATCCTTAGAGCTGGTGAGTGGAGAATAGATTGTTGGCTGGTGGAGTAGGGATACTAGTTAGGAGGCTATTGAAAAAATTTTGGTAAGAAATTGTAGTACTTCAAAGCAGTGGAGATGATGAGAAGTGGCAAGATTCAGAGTATATTCTGAAGGTAGAAAGAGTTGCTGATGGATTGGATATGGGGTGTAAGAGCAAGAAAAGAGTCAAGACAACTCTAAGATTTTGGCCAGACACATGGGGAAGACTCATGGAGGGACTTTTGGGGAGAGCTGGCATACTATTTGCTTTTGGAATATTGAGCTTGAAATGCTTGATTAGACACTGAAATGAAGATGTTAACAAGGCGGTTGGGGATAGATGGAATCTGAGATTCTATAGAACAGCCAAAGCTAGAGATATACATTTTGTAGTCAACCAAAAGTAGATATAAATTGTGTCAACATCAACAACTATGGACCTGGATGAGATCCCCTAGAGGGTGAGTATAGCTAAAAGAGAGAACAGGTCCAAGAATTGATAGCCCTGGGGCACTCCAACATTGAAAGATCAGGAAAATTTTGCAAGGCAGGAGAAAAACTAAAAGAGCAATGCCCTGATCTGTAGCGCTTGCCAGTTTCTTTAGTGTAAATACTTTTACCGTGGACTATTTTAAGCTATGAATTATTTAATAATAGGTTTGCAAAATTCCAAAAAAATTAACATTGTCTCTTGCAAAGTGGGCTCCAGTATACCACTACCTGAAAGCTAGTAAGATGTTTTAAGGAAGAGGAACTGACAAACCATGTCAAATGCTGCTGACAGCATGAGCAAGTAGAATATTAAGAAATGGATTGGCAACATGAAAGTCAACTGATGAACTTGACCAATGAAAATGATAAGTGAAAAATGTGCTTTTTATGATGATTAAGGAGACGCGAGTAATGCTACTTAGTAAGAGGATCAGTTAATGATTGAAGTTTCTCTCTGAGAAAGCAGTATTTGAGGATGTGAAGTATTTAACCATATAAAGAGCAAGAAGGAAGGCATTCCAGAGACAGAATGCCCCTATAGCAGGAATGAGCTTGTTGGTCCTATGGATCGAAAGAAGTATACTGAGCAAGGCAGGGAATGACTGGAAACGAGCTGATAGATGTAAATAAGATCATAGTGTTATTTTTGGGCCATCATAAGCAATTTATCTTCATTCTAAACAAAATGGAATTACGTAGAAGGGTTTTAAGCAGAGGAGTCTCATAATCTGATTGGGTTTTTACACAGAATTACTAGCTGATGTGTGAAGAAGGCATTGGGGACTAAGGGTAAAGTAAGAAAGCACAGTGCCTCAGTAGGAGGATTATTGCAGACGTCCAGGTAGGAGATGATAGTGACCTGATGCTGGATGGTAGCAGGGAAGGAGAGGAAGGGCTACATTTTCAATATAAAAAAGTATTTGTTGATAGATTGCATATAAAAGATGAACAAGAAGGAAGCATTAACAATGATGTTTAGACTTATGGCTTTAGTGCTTGTGTGGATGGTCATGCCAGTTTTTTGATATAGGCAAGGTAGACGAAAGAATAAATCTTAAAGGGGAAAACATGAAGTTCTGTGTTTTTATATGTTAAATGGATTTAGATTCATGGGGTCAGAGGCAAGAAAAAACTGTTTGGCTACAGATATATACCGGGGAATTGTTGCTGCATATGTGATACTTAAAGTCATGGGAATGGATGAGATCACCTAGTGAAAGGATGTAGAGAGAAGAGAAGTTTGTAGAATGGAGAAAGATCAAGGAGACAGAAGGAGTATGCAGAGAGAGAAGTCAGGATAAAGAGGTATTGTAGATCCAAAGAAAGACGAGTATTTCATGAAGGAATGGTCCACTGTTGAAGGTCTAGTGAGAACAGAAAGCACTGGAGACCTTGACAAGAATAGTTTTAGAGAAATGGAGGGGACAGAAGCTAAGCAGCAATGAATCGAAGAGTGAGCAGCTGGGAGAAGTGTAGACAGTGAGTGCTGACAACTCTTGTAAGAAGCTTGGTTATGAACGGAGCAGAGAAATGGGGAACAGGGAAAGAGGAGGTAAGGAAATATTGTTCAAAGACGAGCAATGGTGGACAATCTTTGTATGCCAGTAGGAATAATTCAGTATAGAAGGAGCAATGGCGGATGCAAAAGAGAGGCAGAACAATCAGGAAGCAAAGTCCTTGAAAAGGTGAGCGTCAAAGGGATTCAGAATACATGTGTAGGAATGACTGGGCTGGGCATGGTGAGGGAGATACCATCTCCATTGCATCCAGAGGGTAGAAGAAGATAGACGCAGAGTCAGGTAGGTTTGTTGACTTAGCAATAGGAAGAGGAGGGGTTCCCCAAATTTCGCTTCTATTTTATCTGTGAATTATGAGGCAAGACAACCACAATAAAGTGGTTGTGGGGGGAGGTGAAAGTGATGAAAAGTATGTTGCTGAGTAGATAACAGAAAACTAAGCTTCTTGGAGAAACATAGTAGGGTTGCAGAGTGTAAGTGAATATCTATCAGAGGCCGATGATCACAGTGTTCGTGAATTTAAGGTACAGTAATTGCATCAACTTCCCCAACTGTGTGATTTTCTCAGTACTTCTCACTATTATGTTGTGATTAGAAACTGAGTTATATCCTGTACGTATATATCAGACAAAATGAAATGTATAATGTTTAAATGGGTAGAAGTTATCAATTTCTCTCCAACCAGTATTTATTGAGCAACTGCTATGTACCAGATACTAAAGATTCAAAGAGAGAAGTCATGGTTCCTGCTGTGAGAAACCCACATCTCAAATAGCGCCACAGGCATTTACAGAACAACTATGATGTACTCACATCAGCATATAAGGGTATGCTGGTCTAAGTCATGTATACGTGGGTTTACTTTGAGTATGTGAGGTCTCCAGCTTAAAAAATTCATAACAACCCTGCGATTAAAAAAACAAAAAGCATTATCTGATGCTTCATAAATCACAGGACTACAAAAGCTAGCATTTCTGAGTGCTAATCCCTTTTTCACATATAAATATTTGATACATTTATCTAAACTAATTGTCAAAACAACCCAATATCTTATATTCTGACCCTACATGACTCAGAATCTCTGAAGGTAAATTACATGTATCTTGAAAATTTTAATACAAATTCTCAGCTTACATGTCTACACTTTGCCTCGATAATATATGCTAGATACTGTGTTAAGCACTTAACACATTATCTTATTCTAGAGTCACACATACAGCAAGAAAACATAGATGTCATTATTAACTTTTTTTTTTTGGTTGAAGAAATTGAGTCGAGGAGAAGTAGATAAATGATTTGGCACCAAAGTTTGAAACTGATAAAATTAAACTAGGTTTTAAATCTAGTCTGCCTACTTCAGTCTGTACTTTGAAGAGATGCCTCTCTAATTCAATTTTTAAATAAATATTTTTAGGAATTGTCTTAAATGTTTAAACTTTCTTTACTTAGATGCCCCTCCTACACTCCACCCGATGCCAACCAAGGCAGAACATTCTTGTACATCTGACAATGTTTAAGTTTTGGACATTTCTAATAGAGAAAACATTTTTTGCCATTTATCTCCAAATAGATTTCTCTTGTGCTCTTCATCCTCATCAGAAATGAGCTTGTAGTGCATTCTCCCTTAGAATTTCTGAGGGTGGACATCATGTGTCAATTTTCCATTTATCCCTATCTCCCGGTTCAGTGTCTGGCACGAGAGCTGGGGCTCAAAAATGCCTGTTTACCTCAACTAAAGATTGGTTATGATACTGCAGTGGGAATTTAAGTGGTCATGGCTCTAGGCTTAGACAGAGCAGAATGACATCTGGAAGCTTTGACCAAAAGCCTCAGTAATGCCTGATGATTTGTTAAGAGGGATGCCATGGACAACATTGTCTCTGGGATGTGTTCTAATGACAGTGTGTGTTAGAAAAATGGTAAGCTCAGTGAGTATAGGGTTTTCTTTGACTAACTCAAGGTCAGGTCTTTCTTTGCAGCATTGGCCAAGAAAGATGAGGCAGTGATTCTTCTGGGCTTCCATACCATGGTGGCTGCACCACCAGTATGGCTCTTATCTCATCGTAGTGAGAGAAGACAGAGACAGAGACAAAGAGACTGAATCAGTTCACATCCTGAATCCATCTGTTACTTCCTAGGTCTAGTGTAACCTTTAATAAGTGAGCTCTGTGAATTTCACATTATTTACAACGTGTTTTCCTTCCAGGGTTGATAGGATATTTCAATGAGAAAATAGTTATGTACTTTGTGAAAAAACCTGGAGTTCTGTTCATTACTCAGAAAATGTTGACTAACTGGTAGTTGTTGATATTGTGACATTTTAGACTGACCTCTTTGAAGCCAGGAGCTGTGCTTTGTCTACCTTTATGTCCCTGATGACAAACCCGAGCCCAATTTAGAGTAGTGAATCAAGAAAGAATTAATAAAAGTGATAGCACTTTTCTATTACTTTGTCTTTCATCTCCCAAAGACCACTGACCTTTAGGAAGCTGAGGTTATGCATCAGCAGCTTTTTCTAATCACCTGTTGAAGTCATCACAAAAACTCTGCAAGAAATATGTAATTAAACAATTACAAGACAGATACTTATATTTTAATTATTAATAACATATATTCAGTTGAATTGACTCTTTTATTTGCCGCTGTCTAAGTGACAGTAAACGTAATCATTCTCATTATAAACTAATTTGAAAAGGTAATTTTCCAATTAATACTTACACACCAAAGTAAATTGTGTTCTTCTGATAAAATAATTATAATAGCTGCTGACAACTTTGGAAAGAAAACAAAGGTGTTTGTTAGTGGCAAGACCTAATGAGAAATCTGATAGGCTAAACTAGAAAAATTGACAAGCACAATTCCCCCTATAAGAACAATTTGTTACTGATGATGAAACTGAGAAATAACCAGAAGGAAAGTTGTGAGATTCACAGTGAAAGCCCTCAGGGTAAAATTAATTTCTTTATAACACAGTTTAAAGGCACACAAAAGGAAATTGCTTGTTCCAGATGGTATAGGAAAGGCGTTGTGAATAAAAATGAACGTCCCTTTTCTGCTTACAAATATTTGAATTAAGATGATACCAGCGTGTCTAGTTAATGGGATAACGGTATTGGTGGTTACACAACTTTTAAAGATTTTCACATTCTTTTTAAATGGGCTTTGTCGACACAACAAAGTACTTTAAGCAATATATTAAGCCTGACACCATCACAGCACATTTTATTTTCTTTGAATTACTGTTGCAGGCTAAACAGGAAGAATACAATGGCTAAGGCTCTGGATTTAGAGTCGGAAGGACCACTACGTAGCTATGGTGCAGGCTATACCACCGAGTGGAAGGAAGCTAGGCAAATTACAAACTCTCCAATGGACAGTTTCTTCATTAGCAGAATGAAGATAGGAATACCTGTCCTTCCATTAACTAAGTTCCATGAAGATTAAATGAGATAGAGAATGAAGGTGAATATTTCTTGAAAACCATAAAACATATGCATGTAAACTTTGATTTTGTGGCTTATTTTTCTGGAAATGGTCCAGAAATTATCGCCAATGTTGTCCTGTATCTTATCTGAACTGTTGGTTCACAGCTGCTAGCTTTCTTCTTGTAATCTCATCCATTTTTATGCGTAACATTTCACATCTAATCATCAAGGAAGCATCTGATGGTCATCACTCTGCTCTAAGCACCTATAATTGTTATTTAGTATTTATCATACGCCACCATCTATCTTCATATCCATATGTCCTCTCCACTTGGCTGTAACATTAACACTTAACACTACTAATAACAACTAACATTTATTGTTTACTAGATGCCAGGCACTGTGTTAAGCATTTTAAATAGATTACCAAATTTAACAAGAAACAGAAAATGGATCTTATTTTTCAGTGGGGTCACATCATACATCTGTTATATAATGTGAATTAACATTTCACATTCAGCAGCTCCAACTCTCCAAAACATGAGATTAAAAAGCTATAGAAATATACGTTTATATAGTATAAATATTTGTCCTACCACTTCATTCCATGAACTTAAGCTCCAGAGTGAGAGTGAGCTAGGAGAGGTGAATATGATCCTTCCCCAGCTGAGGTCATTGCCCACATAGCTCTCATAGAGTGAGCATCTAGCTGTAGAAAGGATGATTATAATGTCTAAAGACAGATATTTTGGGTACAATATGGACTGTGAATGTAGGTTATATACTTTATCTGATACCAAACTAAGGAAAGCTTCAATGCCAGAGGAAAAACTGGTTTTATTAGACTTCTTATGAGAGGATGTATCAGTCTCCAATGTGGAACATTCCAAGAAATTCTCAAGGCTAATTTGACCCCATGCAGTTTTTGCTGTATATGTTGCATCATCAGTGAAGTGAGACATAAGGGCATCAGCTGAAAGTGAGAAGGAGAAAGCAGGAGGGAAGGAAGTATGGGAAATGGTTAGAAGTATGGTAGAGCGGGAGAGTAAATAAATTAGGGAAATGTAGGTTTGTCCAGCAATGGTAAAATCTGCTACAGGATTTTATGTGGAATTTATTAAAGTGTGACAAATTAGCATCATTGTGTTTTTTCTCCCAATACGTTTAGCTGCTCAAGTACAGAGGAAGAAGCAGGTAAATTTTGATTAATAGGAGTAGGGGTTTTACACTGTAAGTTCTTCAGAGGGAGAGGAAGAGAAAGAAAATGCAGATACATGCAAGAGGATTATTTTAATGCTGGGTTATGGAGTGTAAGCTGGGTAAGAAGCAAGTGAGGACATGGGTTAGGAGAGTGAATAATAAAAAAAGAATGGTAGAGTCAGTGTGTTGAAGGTCCCAATGTAGTCAAATAATCTCAGAGTGGGAATATAGAAGGAATCTGCTAAGACATCAAGATATATTTATCCTAGGGTAGGATGCTAGAAATAAAAACTTTGGTGCTAAGGATATACTTGATAATCACAAGCTTTAGAGTGTGACCGTGGGAATGTCTGGTTGAAGTGGGGTAGATAAGAAATGTCTACTATTATGACTATGACTTTATTATTTCAATCCCCTCCATCCAGAGATAAACTTTGGTGAGTCATAAAATTAAAAAAAACCTTTCTCACCAACTGTCTATTTGGAATCTGGAGCAAAGATCTTGAATTAATCAGTGAACTGAAAATCAACATTTTTTTCTAGACCAACACTGTCCACTGTGGTGTATGGTACCTCTTTGCCCATTGGCATAGAAAACGGGTTAAAAGCAAAATATGGAGGCCTGACTGTCTTTGTTCCCCTTGGCCAGTACCAAAGACTGATATTGAGTCAGTATGTACAGTTGGTCCTCTGCCCACACAGGCAGAACCCGCAGATATGGGGGGCCAGCTGTACTACATCATTTTATATAAGGGACCTGAACATCTTGGTATCTGTCAAAGGTCCTGGAATCAGTGTCCCTCAGATACCAAGGGACCACTGTACAGGTATGACCACACCAATTGTCAAAGTAATGAAATAAATGCACACAATTTGAAAAATAACTGCTATTTCAAGGCTTCCCCATACCCACTGACTTAGCTAACAAAGCCACTATGGTGGGACCACTTTGGACCTCCCCAAGATACAAGGAAGGGTTAAAATCTGGCCCAGAGAGAGCTTCCAAGACCCAATTCCAACATTCTTGATTGAGTGCTGTCCACTCTGATTGATAGGATTCATGCTCTATTAGGTAAGTATTTTTAATATCAACTCTGCCAACGTTCAATATAGAAGATCCTCATCTTCTCTACCTCCTCATTCCTCCCACCCTGTACAACTCTGTGCTTCTTGTCCACCAATTCATTTTTCCCTTTCTTGTTTCACCTACATGCTGAATCTTTTCTGTTGTACCTTCAGTTTTACTGAGAACATTGAGAGCACCAGGCAGGAATTTCCTCTGCCATCTCCTACAAATTTATGACATTGAGTCCCACATTCAACAACTTTCCTTCAATTTCACAGTCTTCTATTCAAAACAAATATCTCTACCTGTAATTTGGATCCCATCCATTCCAAATTCTTTAAGAATCTTGTTAATTCAATGGTTTTCTTTTTACCAGTTTGTACCTAACCCCCCTACCCCCACCATCAAATACATCTTCTCAGTTCTGCCATATTAAAATAAAAAGACCCTCCTTTTGCCACACAGTCCTCACTAGCTTATATCTCACCTTGCCTTTATAGACAAACTTTTTGAAAATTAATCTCTTCTCACTGAAGAACTGGTTTCCTCAACTGCCAGTTCCATTTCAACCCAGTGAAACCTACCTGCTGCATCTGTCACCCAACTGCAATTGTTTTCACAATGGTTACCAATAATTTCCTAATTACCAAATTCAACCTCTTTATTTTCCATTCTTATGTTATTTGAACTTCAGTAGCACTTGACACTGTTAACTATTTCCTCTTTTGCACACTCTGTCCTCCCCTGGTTTGGGTGACATTAGTCTCACCAGTTTTTCTTCACATATCTGGGCCAATCCTTCTCAATCTCCTCTAGTTCTGTTCAAGCTGTAACTCCTGGTATTTTCCAATTACGTCCTCATCTTTCTGATCTTCTCAAACTATTGATACATACTGACCCTGTGTAACTCACTCTAAAGTTGCCATTGAGTACCTTCCATGTGTTGATGATGTTCAAATTGTGTCTTCACTCTTCCTGCTCCACTTTCTATCAATCCTTTTGCTTGTGTGGTCTATTTATATTTTTTCTATTTTATTTTATTTTTTTAAATTTCAACTGCCACATGGATATTTACCATCGCATTTCCACTACTAGCTTGTTTCATATGTATATAAACTGAATGATTTATCCACTCTCATAAATTTGCATGCTTTACCATTCTTTTTGTTTTTCAATAAATGGCACCATCTTCTTCCCAACCTCTGAAACAAGAATCCCAGGACTTATATTATGTTTTCACAACCTACTCAACTCCTCCCACCTCATGGTATTCACTCAATAACCAAGAACTATAACTTCTATATTCTGATGTTTCATAGCTATATTATCTAGAATACTCATAGCTTATCTCATTGTCTCCTATAAGCCATCGCCTCCCTAATCTATCCCATTCTATCATCTACATTAGTTCCAAGATGACTTACTAATGAGAAAATTATGCCATGGCTTCCAATAGGTTTCAGGATTAAGAGAACCTAAGGGTCTTCATGGTTGGTTCTTTGCCTACCCCTCCATCATTATCACCTAATTCCCGTTTCAAGCTGCACTGCCATCCACCCATTAGATGCCTTAGCCATATGTGCAGTTTCCACAAGAAATCCATGATATATTCTGTTTCTCTGGCCTTTTTCATGAAACTACATCTAACAACTTCAGTCTTTAATGAATGCCTAATAGGACTAATTCCCTGCACAATACTTTTGGAACCTAATAATTTATCATCTTCCATTTCAAAAAGTGACATGTTTTTCTAGTCTCTTAAAACTGATTATGAGGACCCTGAGATGGGGATTGCATATTATGTTTAGTTTTCTATAGCACTTAATGCGATTTTAAATACAAGGAGGTACAAAAAGTATTTGTTGGAAAAGAAATACGTAAATCATTGAATAAATGAAAAGATTTTCTTTGAAACAAACCTTTACTTTTATGTTTTATTAGTAATTATCTGTTTCTTTTGGGTGACTGAGTTTAAAAATTTGAATTTTAGCTCAGTGGGAGAGCATTTTAAAAATCTGGTGAGATTGCATGATTTTTCATCATGTATAGCCCTGAGATAAAGTCCTTTCAAAACATTTGAAGAGCTACAGATTTGGAAGTCCAGATTCACTTCAAAGGTTTGGTGCTTTTTGGATGTTATTTCAATAATAATGGAGAGTATAGCTTCATTAATTCATTCATAAAATATTACTGAATACTTACACTAAACTAGTCATGTGAGAGGTGCTAGAGATTACAATGGTGAACAAAAAGAAACACAGTCCATGGTCCAATGAAATGTACAATCTTGTGGAGAAAACAAATTTAATACTTAACTAATCACATAAATGAATTCAAATTGTAAATGTTATAAGCACTATGAAGTAGAGGAACATGGTACCATAAACATAATAGAGAGACTTGATTTAGTCAGGGTGGTTGTAGAGGAAGTGATGCTTGAACAGAGATACACTTAGCTTCTCTGAACCTCAGTTTCTTCATCTCTAGAGTAGGAATAGAGAACTGCTGTGGCGTTTGAATAAAATAATATCTATAAAGGGCTTTGGAACTGCACATTATTATTTCCATTGGATTTAAATCTCCTCTATGTGTCATGTTTCTTTCTCTTCCAAAAGAGAGTAGGACTTTGTTGTAAGTAATGAAATCATAAAGCCTCAAAAAGTCTTTGTTCATTGAACAAAATGCTTTATAACTTTATATTCTGAAGAAAATAAATACACTGCCTGTGACATCCAAGTCTTTAGCTTTTGATCTCATATGTTGAGTTTTCCAGAGATGGATCTCAGATCATTACACAATATATGAATATAAGTTAATCAGGTTAATCAGCAGAAATAGCTAGCAAATGAATGGATTTAATAAACTGTCACATACAGTCCCACCTTAGATCATACCTGTTTCTGGAAAAGGAGATGGTATGTCAAGCCTCAGTGTCTATGCCACAACTAAGATGGGCTTCTTGGGCATCTTGCTCTGTCTCTATGTATCTCTCCTCATAATCTCTCCAACATGGTGGCATGACTAGCTGGACTCTTACGTGGCAACTCAGGGATACAAACATTCATGTCCTGGAGAAAGAGAGAGCCAGGTAGAAACCATATCAACTTTTATGACCTAGCCTTGGAAGTCCTGTAGCATCCTATTTACCAGAATTTGATTATGCATTTCAATATTGGTAAATACTACAAAAATGCAATTCTTAGTGTATTTTTCCTTTGACACATTCTTATTTTACAGTCATTCACAATAGGAGGAAGAGCTTTTAGTTCCTTAATTCTAAATAGGGGCTTATGGATTTAAAATGACATTTTCTCCTTAATTATTTTTTTACAGGCAGTGCCTTACAAAGGAATAACAACTTAATTACATTTGATAATTTGTCTTTTTTGAAAGAATACATGAAGTTTGGATGCCTTAACTAATCATACCAACAGATTCTTATTATAAATTGGAATTGTGGGAGAAAGAAAATATTAAGGATATGAGCATAGTAAATTGACTGAATAATGTAAAAGCCTCAAAATAAATTTAAAAATCTCAAGTAATTCCTTCCCAAATCTGAAGAAAACTTTCAAAATTTCATGGGAAGATACAAATTGACTTCCAAAATATTATTTAAAGATTAAAGATAGAAACAGAAAAATCTGACTGTCCAGAAGAATTGAGAGATATTAGTTTGTTATAACTTCAAAAAACCCTAATTTGTGTGATCCCAGACAAAATGAATAAATGATGGGTTATGGGGTAAATGAGTATTAAATTGTCTATAGAAATATCCATTCTTTCCCTTTTACTTAGTAATAGAAACGCCAATTTTAAACTTGAAATAACTTTTACATTTCTTGGACTCCTTTACATCTAGGTTTGGCCAAATGACTAAGGAAAGTGTACAACTTCAAGGAAACTTGACTAACGGAAGAAGCCATGTTTTTCTTTATCCCTTACTCCCAAAGAGTGGTTAGAATATGGACTTGATGGAGGAGCATGTGAGCACCCATTTTGGAGTACATGGTACCATATTATGGTGGGCAGGGCAATGTGACTGACTGAGCCAGAATCGCTGATGGCTGTGGCTAGAGCTGTCCTGCCTGCTTAGGCTTTATGTGAGAGAGAAGTGAATATCTATTTTGTTCAAGCCACTGCTATTTTGGCATCTTCTGTTATGTTCAGCAAAACCTAATCTTAAGGATAAACACGTTCTGTGCTTTTAAGCATCTGGTTCTTTCTCCTCTCTCTTTCCTGCTTCTTAGTTGGATTCTCTCCTCTGTCTCCACCTTCACCTTCACCCTCTTGTTTAACTCATCTTTTTTTTTCTTTTGCTTCTGTTTCCCCCCATTCCCTTAAATATCAGTAACATATATTTGTTTTTGGTTGAATCATCCCATAACAGTGAGAGTTAAAAAATACAGGCTTTATGTTTCCTGTTCTTATTTTTTAAAGCCAGGAAATATAATATTTTGTTTTTATTTTTCCTATAAAGACACCTCATCAGGTGAAATTTTTTTCTTGGCTGTGATATTCTATTGAAGGTTCTTATCCTCCACTAAGTCAGTGTTTCATGATTGACCAGTATTTCCCTATCCTGGCTAAGGTCACATAAAGCTTATATTTATGACTTCTTCAAAAGTTGCAACAAATCAATGTTTGCTTAAATTTATGAGTTAAAACTCCCTGCCTCAAGGGTCTGTTCTGAAGTGGGGAACCCTTAAATACGAGTCATGGCTTAGGAGTAAAAAGTCTGTTAAAAACAAACATAAAACTCTTCACAGCTGGGAGTTGCCCTTTCATTTTTAGAAATTCATTCTAGTTTCCATATGTAATAAAGACTTAACCTCTGATCTCTAGTCATACCTCACAGGTTTTCACTAAAAACTGGCTGGCAGAAAATATACCCCTTATAATTTCAGCTATATTAAATTGTCATTTTAAGGTATTCAAAAATGCAATAAACAGAATGTAATAAACCAGAGTACTTAACATCCATCCCTACTGAACACTTAGCCATTATCCTAGGACTAGACCAGATTCCTCTTTTTCATCTCTATTAGAGGATGACTCCAACCACACAGTCAGGTGATGTACTAAACCTAATTGTACAGGGACCTCTTTTAGAACAGGATTTTACACTGTCTCTCAATTTTCAAAAAAATATCCTTTTCTTTTTCTTTCCTCAAAATTAATTTGGTGTAAAGTCTCATTTAACATTTTTTGAAGATGTAAATGAAACTCTTCTGTTATATTTAGAAAAGATTGAAGGCACTGTGTGCCTCATTCTTCTGGACTTATTTTTAAATGATATGGATTTTAGTTTGTAATGACTCTGGCTGTAACTGAGAAATCTGTTTAATTTTATAAAATGGGGTTTTATTCTATAAAACAACTCCAGATTCTGCCTACTAAATATATATATATATATATATATATATATATATATATATATATATATATATGGAGAGAGAGAGAGAGAGAGAGAGAGAGAACCCAATAACTCAACTCTTAAACCCAGCTATTATATAAAATTTTATACTAATTCTTCCAATTTTTGTGTGTTGCCGGACAGATTAGCCTTACTGCTGTACCTGTTAAATGGTGGCTAAAAAAAAAAGTGTATACTATTCTGAAAGATAAAGTACAATACATTATAACACAGCATAAGCTCTTTGAAGGCTTATCCCTATCTCCAGTGTCTACATGATACCTGAGATATTGGGACACATCAGATAACCCTACCCCAAATATTTGCTATAGGAAAAGCATAGATGAACATATTCTGTAAATATTGAAAACTTCATACAAATCTATTTTTTAAATTTCCTTTATATTGTTGTGACTCCTTTCTCCTGCTGTTTTTTTCTGACTCTGTGGTCTTTGTTCATTTTGTCCAAAGACAATGATGACAATAATGGGAAAATTAGAATTATGGATTTTGGGTAATTTCCCTGCTGAAATGAGTAGGAAGTGCAATGCAAAAAAGCAAAAGCAAAAACATGACAAAATGGAAACTAAAACCTCCATGAGATAAGGTTTTATAAGGTTAAAATCCAGTTATCAAGGAAATCCACCATTGAATCAATTAACAGAATTTGCAGAAATAACAGGTGAGTGATGAGGAATTATGACCCACTCAGTCACAATCCCAGGACCTGATAAGACACAAGGTTCTTTATATTTTTTTCCCCTCAGCTTGTTCCTAGGAGAGAAGGGGTAAAAGGAGGAGAATAGATGGGGCTCTGTTCTACATTTTCTTTTTCTACACTCTCTCACTAGGTGACAGCATTCAGTACTATGACCTTAAAAACCATGTACATGACATTGACTCCAGAATGAATGTCTTTACTTCATATATGAACATCAGGCTTATTTATCCAATGAACTGCTTGGCATTTCCTCTTAGGCATGTCAATATTAGTATACCCTCAACAGAACCAATCATCACTTTTCCTACCCTATTCCCACAATGTCCTCCACCTTCCCATCAAATTAAATAACACAGTCCATTCAGATGTTCATACCAAAAACCAGAGAATTATTTTTAGACATTCTATTCTCTTATCCTGTATTCATTCTGTCCCCATGATAAGTCAACTCTATCTCCAAAAGACATCCGGAATCCAACCCCCTCTCTCCACCTTTGCAGATACTACAGCAGTCCTCGCCATCATCGTCTCGCACCTGGAGTGCTGCAACAGTCTCCTATGTGTTTCTTCTCTTACCCACCTTCCTCGTCTCAATACACAGTTTATTCTATACATGGAGGCCAAAGTAATACTTTTTAAATGCAAATCAGATTATGCCACTGCCTTTTTTCAACCCTCCCTGTGTCCAGATCTTTAACTTAATTTTATACTACTTTTACTCTTGCTCATTATACTTCTGCCACCCTGATTTTGTCTATTCTTCAAATGCATCAAGTGCTCTCCCACCTTGAGACCTCTATCCTCTGCCTGGAATGTTCTTCAAAGACGGTTCCACTAACAATCCTGTTACTTTCTCTAATGACAACCTTGGCTTTCCTTAAAGGAGTTGCAAAGTTTCAGAGTCAAGATCTTTGTTAATTTACTGTAATTTTATTCTAGAGTATTCTTTCATTAGATATAAAATCTATTCTGCTACTTCATGTTTCTTCCCTGGGTATCTTTTCTGAATGCTCCAACCAAATACTCTCAGGTATTCACTCTTCCTAAGAAAGTATATCTCTTTCTCAGGTTCTGGGCAACTGGAAACTTTAAAAGGGAAACAAAATCTCATACAATTGAAATCAAAGTAGTTGCCTATAGGACAATCATTATGATCCTACATAAGCAAGTCTATTTGTCCACCCTCCAATATCCTTCAAGAGAGGATTCCAGGTAGACTAAAACAACAATTAATTCAATAAAATCACAATAAAATAGAAAAAAATTAGAAGGGTGGGAAAGAAAAGACAAATATGCCTACAATGAGGGCCCAAATATTTCCTGTAGTTGTATTCCAAACTGGGCTCTGAGTTTTCTGGCAGAGAATATGAAAGCAGAGCCTAGATGTGTTACACCTTTCTTATGATCAGAGAGAAGAAAACAAAATTCTGTGGTTCCTTAGAATGATTAAAGCTTTTCCCTGCCCTAATTTCATGGCACTCTTCCTTAGAATGACCCTATTGCTGAGAGAGCAACATAAAACAACAAACAACCAAAACTATAACCATAAAACAATAATAACAACAAAAATAACAGCAATAAAACCAATGTGGTGGCACTGATTCTGTGGAAGGCTAAAGTAATAAGTTTAAAATATATAAGCTGCTGAAAATGATTAATTTCCCCAGGTCACATACAAAGACATATTCAATTATTGCATCCTGTGGTAGTAAACTTTTGACCAGCTCTCAGCAATCCATGATGTGTGCAGTGGGAGCGCTTAATAATTGCTGAGCCAAGCTTTCGAAGCACCCAGGCTCCTCCTGGATTGTAAGTATTGCACTTTTGAAAGCTGCTATCTAATGATCTGGTACTTCATTGTGCTTAGTCTGATTCAGTACTGATTAAGTTCTCAGCCTTTCTGAGTTCACCACTCTTTTCTGTCAGTTAAAGATGATTGCCTCCATTTCTGTGCCTTTTCCTGGAAAATGTATCCCTTTCAAAATGTTGCCTGAACCAATTTCCTGCATTTGAAGGCAGAGCAAAGGTATGCTATAATGAAAAAGGGATCATCTACAACACAATTTCTTTGGCTCAAATAAGAACCTGTGGAGGTATAGATTTTAGATGGAGAAAACCAATACATAAACTTTTCCCTAGAAGCATTATACCTGAAGCCATGAAGAAAATTCAGTTGCTGTTATAATCCATGATCAGAGGTTACATAAATCTCTGTACTCAAATTCTTGCCTTCTACACTGAAAGAGGAAAAGGACAAAACAGCTACATTATTTTTATTCTGGTTGTAGGATCATTGGATTTGAAATTGGTAAACACAGATTTTAAATAGTTGTGGGTTTTCAGGTAAATATACTTATTTTTCCCTGTGAAACTGCATTTACACAAAAATAACTGGAGAGATTGGACTAGGCCAGTGTCCTCAGCTTTATCACAGCCAGCATCCCCTTTTATAACAAATGTTTCTAATGTCCTCTTTATTCCTGAAATGAAGTTCATATACAATAGAACCTACAACAGGTATGATCACCAGCAACATAGGTAAAAAGACCTATCTTTCAAAATGACAAATTTTAAGAAAAGGAATTTCTAATAAAATAATATGTGTATTTCAACAGGCAAATGTTCAGGTATGACTCTACAGAAGGACATACTGACATGGTCGTAAAATTGTACTTGCTTACAGTGAATGTTTGGGTTTATCCAAACGCCTGGTGTCTATCAGGTGATCAGAAGCCATTCTATAGAAATATAGAAAAATAAAAGAAGAGCAATAAAAGCAGGCCAGACTTATCTGTATATGGTAGGGAAAAGAGAGAAATGACCTTAACTGAAAACAAGTTAACATGCCAAGGCAAATTAGAGACAGATAAATAGATACAATGAGGGAGTATATTATAATTTCCAATGAAATGGGCCTTATCTTTTAGTATAATATCCAAATAATTCTTTATTTTATGACATGGAAAATGGTAGCAATAGAAAAAGTATGCCCTATCTTGTAATCCTTCTATAGGCCTCGAATACCTGAAAGGACCTAGAAACTGTATATTTTGACATGTGGTGGGCATAGAAGACAGATTGGAAAAATAAACAGTAATGACAAGGATGTAGAGACGCACAATAGATCTCTGAGAATATTAGACTAAGATTAAAAACCAACTAGCATACTCAAGTTAATGATTTCAATATATAATTTTTACATCTGTGCTGTAATAGAGTGTATATAAATATTTTGAAACAATTTACATTAATGAAATGAAGAGAGATCTCTGATTTTTATATCTCTTTACTAATTGAATGATATTTGGTTCTAAGTTTATTAAAAGAAGTTACGAATCTCCTGTTACATATTTACTTGTGAAATCTGTACGTGCAGGCAGAGAGAGGTGTGTGGTATTTGGTGCTGGCACTGACCCTGGTAATGACTAATTTTTGGTGATAGGATTTTCAAAAATGTTAAAACAACTCTTGTTAAAGCCTGATCACAATGAAGTTTAAATCTCTTAAATAGCACTAGAATATTCAGTGTATATTAAAACCATGCAAAAATAGCTTTTTATACATAAAATGGGTCTAGTTTTCTGACTCAGAAAGATCTAGATTTCCCACCTACATAACTACCTAGCTAGAGCTATAGTTCTCAAAGTGTGGTCCCTGAACCAGCAACATCAGCATCTCCTGGGAACTTGTTAGAAATGCAAATTGCCTGACCCCATCCTAGGCCCACTGAATCAAAAACTGGGACTGTGCTTTAACAAGCCCTCCAGGTGATTCTGATGCAGGCTAAAGTTTGAGAACCACTGATCTTTAAGGGATATTTGCAAGTTACAGAGGATGAGAGATAAGTCTTCATTTTGGGCAGCTGTCCCACACATTATAAGGCATCTAGCATCTCTGACTCCCACCCACTAAATACCAGTCAGATCCCCAGTAATTGCAACAACTCAAAGATTGCACCCACAAATTTCTAAAATGCCCCTGGAAGGAGATATTATTCCTACTGAGAACCACTGGGTTAAATAATGACTGAAGTCCGTCTATTACTTTCATGGAGGCAGCAGGAACCTAAGAGGCAACGCAATTCAGAGCTGATAAGTTCAAAACAAAACATTTAGTAAGATTGCAGTGGGGCATCTGTCTGGAGGCTAGACTTGTATTCAAATGTAGGTGTTGCTGAGTCTCATTCTTCAGTCTCATTCTTCTTTACACAATAAAGTGTAATTTAGCAGAAGGAAGTGGAAGGGCATAAAGTGAAGCAGAAATAAATTCTAGTTCTAAATGTCCCAGGTTATTGGTTCTTTTACTTCAGATTTCTCTTGAAGGTTCTAAAGTATGGTTGGTTCATGCTATTGGTTAGTTTACGGTTGAGAAGACAATTTTCATGACAGGGATTTGGCTCGGGTGGAGGACGGAGGATTTGTTAACCCTTATTGCTTTGTCAGCTTTCTATAAACCCAATCTATAGAATTCCTCAATCCTGTCTAATGCGAAAACTTCAGAGAGTTCTTTAGTCAGACTCATGACAAATACTGAAAGACTCGAACAAGATTTTGTAATGGAGTTCCATTATTAGCGCTACTTGAACTAGCCATCACCACAGAGTTTAAAATAGGTAAAGTACTACATATTGAGAATAAGAACTAAATCCCAGATTACGCTTATCATATTGGTCAGGGTATAGACTTACAATTAGAGTTTTGAGATGAAATATTAATGAAAGCCTAATTTGAATTCCTGATAAATAACAGGAATAAATGGCACTTGGAGTTTCAATGATTTGTCTCTTTACACAATTTTTTCTTTCTTTTGACTAATTTTCTCCTCTCCAGAAAATTAACAAAGGAAAAATAATTCAAGTGAAATGCAGCCTTGTGACTTTACTGCTAATCAAATAACTTGCTGATAAGAGTAGTTCAGTTTTAAGATAAACCGCTGATGTGACAGCTCTCTAATTAATCAATTGAACTCTTGACAGAATCCAAGAAGGAAAGATATCCTCCTTCGAGCTTCCATGGCATTTTCTGAAGCTTTCATTTTATGAATGTTCAATAAATTTGTGTGCGACTTCTGAAATCAGTCAGTTTCCTTTATCCTTTGTTTCTTCTTCTTAGTGTTTATCAATACCGACAATTCCCATTTAAGGTGTTAAACCCCTCAATTATCCAAGAAACTTGTATTGAATATGTGGTCTTAAATCAGGTCCCTGTCTCTTTTTTATGCATTCAGCAAACAAGGACTGAGCAACTAATGTGGGATAATCTCAGTGCTAGTGGTTGGTGGTACAAAGGTAAGTAAGATACAGAAAGATTAGAAATAAGATAACACCACAAGTGTAATGAAACCTAAGTGCAGAGCAGAGATGAAGCACAAAGGAGGGTGATTTTGATTCATCCTGACTGACAATCAGTGAAGAGGTGACTTTCATGTGTGGATGAAGAACAAATGAACTTGACCCAGACAAGTAAGGTAGAAATATCCTCACCCTGAAAAGAAGCAGTTCACAGCTTTACAGAACGTATTATATGTTTAACAGTCTACAATATTGCCAGATTGATGTAACCTGAGTGTTTTTTTCCACTGTTAAAAATTTTTTTAATTCTGACTTTTAGTAACTGACAATAATTCATAAGTTCACAGTTTACTTGATTATTCCCCTATATTTAAATGTTTAGGGTGTTTCTATTTTTTCATTTTAGAAAATCTACTGTGTATAGCTTTCTTAAAGTTCTGTTTGCAATTATATCACCTTGGGAAGTGAGGAAAAGAAAACAGGTGTTAGTCTGTGTAAGAAATTGCTTAAAGAATATTGTATATAATCATCACACATTGGAAAAGGGAGAAAATCGTTCACAATATTAGTGTTTTTAGAGGATATACAGAGACTCAGAGTTACTTTCTATACACTACACAATTTTATAGGTGGGTAAGACTATCTATAGCAAATATATTTGTTTTATTACAACTAATGTATTTTGACTCTGTATACATTTTGTTGTATAGTAACACAATTAGGCAGTCCACAGACTGCACATCAAAATAGGAGGGCTAGGTGTCATGTCTAGAATTAAATCTAATTTCTGTTTTAAGCTACTGTTTAACTTGATGGCAGAGAAACTTAATTTGGGTTATTCTAGGTAAACTCAGTAAATTCTGGTTTGTTTTTAGTCACTTCTGTATTATTCCATTAAATTGGTACATAATTTTTCCCTTTCACGTTTTCCTATAGTTGTGTCTCAATGCAGGGGGAATGTTAGGTGTAAGGAGAGGTGGATACATGGCATCAGGACATCAGGAGAAATTAACAAGAAATAGAGACCCATATCCACTGAAATGCAGAGTCCCAACTCATCTTTGGCCATTATTATCCCTTCATCCAGTATCTGCTGAGGTGTCCATGTTTGTAGTTGGGCTGAACACTCTGCATCTGGGAAACCTCTGTCATAGGATAGAGGGTCTAAAGTTCTGTATCCCCAGTTAACTTCCTGTCTATCTCTGAGGTCTGGGGAAGGGGTGGGGCCTCCCTGGGGCCAAAGACAACCAGCTCCAGCTCTACTGTTGCTCATGTGACATGGGGAACTCCTGCTGTGGTCTCTCAGGGTCTCAGCTTTATTATAATTACTTATTTGTGAAGGGGTTATATAGTTCTCCTCTATTAGTGGGTCACCAAACATCCTGTGGGGCTCCTGTACCCTCTCTCATAATGCTAGCTGGAGGTGCATTCGGGGCTCAGTCTTGGAGACGCCCTTCAGGACCACATCTGGCTACTGCTCAACTCATCTTCCACCCACAGCCCAGAGATTTTCATTTTAAAAATTTCTTTTCCGGTGAGAAATAATAGCTCAGCCATCATTGTCCCATATTTTTCTGTCTTATAACTTAACCATTAATTTTTTTAGTAGGTTTTTTTTAAAATTAAAGGCTGGGAATTTGACACCCTTTCTTGCTGTCTCCCCCTGAGGGAAGTGGAAGCTTTAGGTCTAAAAGCCTAAAACACCAGTCGTTTTCTGCCTGCCTCTCCCCACTAAGTACAACTGTAAATCTGGAAATGATGCAAGAGGCAACCAAAAGAGAACTCTGAATGGCAGAAAGAGGAAGGTGAATTGGTTAGGGGAACCTAGGACCAGAGGAACAACACAGCAGCAGGACCCCTTACGACTCCCACCCAGCTGAAGGAGACAACTCGTGCCTGGCATATCCCAGCCTCAATCTGGCAATAGAAGACAGCCCAGCTAGGCTCATTTCTCACCCAGATTGATGGAGCCCAGCAGACAACATCATTAGAATAGGCAGCATCCACAAAGGATGAATCCACTGGGAACCCTACTGAAAATAAGTGGCCAGGGAAGCTCTCTCTTTTCCCACTAGGCCTGAGACTCCCTTTTTCCACCCAGAGATACCCAGAAGCTTGGTGGCACTGGCCAGGGGTTTTGACACAAGTGGCTGGGACAAGTAAATCTCTTCATCCCAGGGATGAGACTCCCCTCCCTCAGTGAGAGATATGGGGGTGGCCAGGGGACACTGGTGATTGGGGATCCTGCCGTAATAGCGGCTGCCATGAGAGTACTCTGTGGGCCTCAGATCTTTTCTCCAAACCTAGAGGCACCAAGGCAAACTCTTTCCCCTATGAGAGTACCAGAAGGGACCAGTGGGAACCCCAGAGGCACCAAATCAACCAAGCCAACCAAGATCACACTGCAAAGCCTCTGAAAATTTTGTCATTATTGGAACCACAGCCCACAAAAGTAGGCAAGGATCTGTGTGCTAAATTTAAACAGGATGACTGCCTATTAAAATAAAAGATTTAAGTAAGGCCGGAGTCTCCTAACATAATAGACAAAATTTCAAGAATATAATAGAAAATCACCTGTCACACCTCAGACAGACATGCCTCAGTCCCTCCTGTTGTTTCCTGCTTGCTTCTGGCAACTTGCTTCTGGCAACTGTTACACTCTATATAGATGAGCATTTCTCACTAGTAGTGGTTATTCAAGCAGTGAGAAGCCAAGCTTTCTTAAAGCACTTTGTCTAAGGTGAACATAGAGCCCTCTCATATCCCAAAGCATAGCTAAAACCAAATTGTAACATGTAACAAAACAGAATGGTTATTGTACTCCTTTTCTAGGGTTTCATAACACATTACTATAAACTTGGTGTATTAAACAACAGAAATATATTCTCTTATAGGTCTGGAGTCTGGAAACCTAAAATCAGAATGCCAGCAGGGCCACACTCCCTACGAAAGCTCTAGGGGAGAATCCTTCCTTACTTCTTCCAGCTTCTGGTGTTCTTTTGCTTATAGACACATAACTCTAATCTCTGCCTCTAGAGACTGACTCTGCATTTTCCTCTCTGTGTATCTGTCTCCTTTTTTGTCTCTTATAAGGACACTCTCATTGGATTTAAGGCCTACCCTTATACCGTATGATCTCCTCAGTCCTTACCTTGATCATATGTACAAAATTCCTATTTCCAAATAAGGTTACATTCTGAGGCTTTGGGTGTATGTAAATTTTTGGAAGATACTATTCAATCCACTACAATAGAGAGGAGAATTACAATGCATAGCAGAGGAAGAAAAAAAGAAACTAAGTATCACAGCTTTCAGAATTCTACTGTTTTACAGTGCAATGCAAATGAAATACCCTTCCTGCCAAAACATCTGCAGGTTCAATTAAGACATGGATTTGACTTACTAAATATTATAAACAACAACAAAAAACATGGAAGGGGAAAACAGGACATAAGTAGGATTACTAGGCATGGCGCCTTACATATGTTCTAATAGATATGTATTCTACATTAGATAACCGGTATTTGTGTATTTCATTTATTCCCTTTTATGTTCTTATGCTCCTCTAGGGAAAAGACCATATGCCTCATTCATCTTTGCCTAGCAAAAAATTTTGCACTCTAAGTGCTCAAAAAAGATGCCTTTGAAATTTGTATTAGTAAGTCCAGAATACACCAGAACATACACAATATAGCGATAATCTATGTTAAAATAGAAAAGATACACATGTGAATGCTTTCACCTGTAAATAGAGAAATCCACCTCAATCAGCTTAATCAGAAATGCCTTTTTAATTCCCATTACAGAAAGCAAAGAGGTAGAACAAGCTTTGATACGGATTGGTACAAAGGCTCAATGATTTCATCAAGGTTTGCATCTTAAGGCTGATTCCCCTGTGGTTGGCAGATAAGTGCCAGGAGCAATTGATAAAGGCCTCTTAGAAACCTCTTTCAACCTTCTCCTCTTCCAGGGGAAGGAACTTGTCCCCAGAGAAATTAACTATCTGGCCCAGAGTAACAATGACAAAAAGCTGCTCATGTAAAGTAACTATTCTACCTATAATGATTAATTTGTCAGGAAAACAAGCTTATTCATTAATGCATCATCACACCACCAACTTAAGTCCTCCAGCAAACAAAAGAAAACAAAAACAACAAACACATTTTCAGGTAACAGACATGAAGCAATGAGCTGCTTTGTTGTTTGCTTTGTTTGTTTTCATAGCAACATCTACTCATCTGTACACATCTATGATCCTATGTGAGCGCCTCATTTCTCTCTCCAGTGAAGAAAGCACCATAAAGAGGTGAATGGAAATAGAACTAGAATTAGAATAAAAATCAACAGACAACTTCTATCCTCAGTGAGGCCATTTTCTACTTGTGTGACAGTGGGCAAGTCAGGTAGATCATTAATGTGACCTCATAATATGTCCCCTGTTTTCCTACTTAGTTTTGCCTCATGTCAATTTTCCCTTGGTTTACCAGCTCACTAGTCCCCTGTGAAAGGGCTAACTTCCTTCTCATCTAAAGCCTTCCTAAATCTATGCCTAGTCCATGCTTCCTTTTACTTTTTGCCCAGGTTCCCAATCACCCCTGTGGTTTCAGTTTCAATGTCTCTTTTTCAGAGAAGGCTTTCCTGACCTTCCTATCTAAATTAAACCATCCTGCTGTGATCTCCGATCATACTCTCTTATCTTCTTCACAGAATTTGTCATACTTAATAATATAACATACTTATTTCCTGTCTCTGCTATTACATTTAAGACTCATGAGTACAGAATCCATGTCTGTTTTATTCATAGGCATATCCTTGATGCCTCTCTTGTCCAACACCCAGAAAATCCTCAATAAGATTTGATAAATAAATTAGTTAAATTCTCAAGGTCTTGATTTCCTCCTCTGTAAATTGTGAATAATGATCACAGGGTTGTTACAATCAATGTGAATTAATATATATTTTGCAGATAGTAATCCAGTATAAGGTGTTATTATTTAAATAAAACTAGCTTCCGTTACTAATAAACTCGTGTGTCTCAGTATAAAAGTTTACAGAAGATGTTTTATAAGCATACTTCTCTACCACTTAAAATATGCTGGACAATGTGCAATTCAAAGCTTTGGACCTGAGGTGGGCCTACTAAAATATGTAAATTTCCTGGGGGAATGCTATCTGTCTTCCAATTATGATCCTGATTGAGAATGTTGCAGTTGGAAGAAGTGGTTTACAATGACAAGGGTTGCTAGTTGAACTGTAATGACTGGACTTATCATGTGGGGCAGGAACCAAGGTTATCTGCGTCCAGGAAACAGATGGCATTCCAATTCAACAATGCAAATCCATATACTGCTTATGAAAGAAATGAATTCAGGAGATTATAAAGTCAAGCCATTTACTTTTGAGGTGAAATTATTGGCTGTTTCTAATAATTTGGCTTGTCATTCTCAACATCTGTTACCTTTGCTGTTATACCACTTAGCTCCTGATGACAAATTGAACAAGATCAGAGTTGTTGCATGACAACTAATAAACATCTTCATGGGTAAAATCGGTTTACATCAAATGCGGGGCAGTGGCATCGTGGTGTGCAGTTTCTTGGTAGAAGCGTCTCCATTTTTACCATCTTTACATAATTCTTGCAATACTCATGAATTCCTAATTTCATCCATCCCTCCCAGAAAAGATCTTAATTTTAATATCTTACTGGTAAAAGTAGCCCTAAAAGAAACATGTGTAATATAATTACGAGAATATCTGATACACGTTTTCTGATGTAGGATTATCTATCACAGTCCTATTTATCATGAAACTGAAAAAAACTGCATTGAAAGAATACAAAATGATTTAGCTCTGCCTTCTGCTTGGCCCATCTGCTGTTATTTTTTCCCCCTACTGGCAAAATGTTAGACAATATTTCAACTTAGCATCTCATAGGCAGTTACACAACAGAATAGATACACTATATTAATGTTCCATTTACTTTTTAACTCTAAACTATTGTGTTTTTCCCCTCAGTTAACAGCAAGGCTAAGTTGATCATCATGCTTTATTTGATACAGCTTCTTCATCTCCTAGTCAAACAATCACATTACTTATCTAGCTTTCCTTTATACTATGTAATGGATAAACTGGGGTTCATTGATACTATTGCTCCACAGATGAAAATACTGCTGTATAACGTTATAAAAGATGCAGTTAATTTTAGGTAAGGACGACAGTCTCAGGAATCAAACATAGAATATGTGCCAGCCATTGAATTATACATTTAAAATAATTAACTCATATCTGAAACAGACCTTCAATAACATAAGTTCATAATTTCCTACTAAGGATAGACCAGGTACTACAAATAAAACCTTCATTTTGGTAAAAGTGAACAAACACTGACTTCAGTTCTGCTGTGCATTTATTATTCACTCATTCATTAAATTTTTAATTTAACCTGAATGACCTCAGGTCTCACCAGCTTTGGGTAAGTATGAGGTTGCATAAACTTTAACACTCAGTTTCCCATGACTCTTAGCTCTAATTTTCATGGTGGCAGAACCTCAACTTGCTTAATACTTCCTAAGTAGATACAATTATTTCTGGGAATCCCCCAAAAGGAGTTTATATGATCTCTGAATAAATTATTTCATGTTCTTCTGATCTATTTGCCAAAGATCTGATGCCCAAAAGCCACTTAAGGGAAGGTCCTCTGTATCAGCATGACTGAGGGGACTTCCTGTAAGAGTGGAATTTTGCTGGGTGCCATGTCCTCCCTTATTACTTGGTCAGAATAAAGATTTTTTCCTAACCCTCTCATCCCACAGACTACGGTAGTGTAGGACAATTACTTTGCACCTACCTCTGTGAAATTCTGCCATGAGGACCTCTAAATTAGCACTTCTTTCCCAAAGTTTTATAATATTCCTTCTTAGGATCCCTTTAGCTTCTTCCCATTGTTGCTCTTTCTATCCAGGTCAGATCTAGGTCTCAGGATGGATCAGAACAGATGTACCTTGTCTTGCATTGCCTTATCTCTCCAAATATCAGTGCAAAAAGAAAAAGAAAAAAAGTAAAAGAAATGGTTTTCTTTCTTTTTATAATCTATTCCAAGTAAAACTGAAAATGCATATCAGTACTAGTAAATTGATTTCCAGGTGTCCCATATCCACGGTTGTGCAAAGAACCAGTCTGAGTCCCAGTTTTACTCAGAACAAAGAAGTTATTGAGCACCTACTCTGATCCAGGCCTGTATTAAGCACTGGATCAGAAATAAAAATGAGACTAGTCCCTGACTTCTTCAGTGAGATCTTAGTTTGAGAAACGGCATACAATGATGAAAATAAAAACTAATTAAGTACAGTGTCATAAATGCAATATTAAAGAGAACTAGGTATTGTTGTGGACATATATGGGAATGAGTAATTTGGTAGCGTACAGCATTTAGAGAAAAGATTCTCAGAGAAACTAAGGTGCATTGGAGTAGTATCTCGGTGGCTGTATGAAAAGGCTGACTTGAATCTCATTAACTAGAGAAAGAGATTAAGGGCACACCAGCAACACAATGAGTAAAGTCAAAGCATTCTCAAATGCTCACAGACCTCTTTAGGAAATAGAAGTTCTGTGTGGCTGGTATGTAAGGTAGATCAAATGGAATTGGAAGGAGAAGCAGTTTGCAGCAAGACTGTGAAGGGATTTTTATTGCCAAATTGAGGTGGGGTAACTTTACCCTGTAACTTTACCCTGTTAGACGATAAGTGGCTGTTGGAGTCTTTAAACAAGGGTCTGACCTACAATTGTGTGTTAAGTCATAACTGGAAGAACTTTGCAAAATGGGTTGGAGCAGGGAGAAACTGGTAGCATGAGGATGAGTTTGGATGCCTTTGAAAAAATCCAGGCAGTAGGTAAAAAGAGTCAGAAATAAGGATACAAATGGGATAGAGAGAGAAAATCTTTGAGATGTTTTAGAGTTTGGATGTGGGAAGGAAAGAGAGAGAGTAATCATTGCTGTTTTTGAAGTTTCTAACATGGGATATTAGAAGAAAGGTGCTATGATGTGTAAATAAAAACAAAGGAATAGGTTTTTTAAACTCCAAATAAAAAAAAATTAAGAATTGTTTGGTAGATAGAATAATGCTCCTCCAAGATGTCCATGTTCTAATCTCTAGAACCTGTGAATATATTAGCTTACAGGGTAAAAGGGGCTTTCCAGATGTGATTCGATAAGGATTTTTTTTTTTTTTTTTCGATAAGGATTTTGAGATGGGGAGAGCATCCTGGATTACTCAGCTACTCAGCTGAGTAATCCAGG